>NC_064626.1:120729121-121047454 GCF_023864275.1 Schistocerca cancellata
GGAATCTAATACTGCTGACCCAGTCAAGGCTCAAAGCACGTACTATTAGAAGAATTACTCCTCTTGTAAGTAAGTCGATATTTTGCCTTTTGTATTCAATATCGATGCAATTTCTGTGTTTCATCGTTGATTTGAAGGTCCAAGGGATACAGTAAACCTGCAATGGTGCATTGGAATCTAATCCTGCTGTCCCAGGAAAGGCTAAAAGCACGAACTATTAGAAGAGTTACTCCTCTTGTAAATAAGTCGACATTTTGCCTTTTGTATTTAATATCTATGCAATTTCTGTGTTTCATCGGTGATTTGAAGGTCCAAGGGATACAGTAAACCTGCAATGGTGCATCGGAATGTAATACTGCTGTTCCAGGAGAGGCTAAAAGCACGAACTATTACAAGAGTTACTCCTCTTGTAAGTAAGTCGACATTTTGCCTTTTGTAATCAATATCGATGCAATTTCTGTGTTTCATCGTTGATTTGAAGGTCCAAAAGATACAGTAAACCTGCAATGGTGCATCGGAATGTAATACTGCTACCCCAGGAAATGCTCAAAGCACGAACTACACTCCTGGAAATTGAAATAAGAACACCGTGAATTCATTGTCCCAGGAAGGGGAAACTTTATTGACACATTCCTGGGGTCAGATACATCACATGATCACACTGACAGAACCACACGCACATAGACACAGGCAACAGAACATGCACAATGTCGGCACTAGTACAGTGTATATCCATCTTTCGCAGCAATGCAGGCTGCTATTCTCCCATGGAGACGAATGTAGAGATGCTGGATGTAGTCCTGTGGAACGGCTTGCCATGCCATTTCCACCTGGCACCTCAGTTGGACCAGCGTTCGTGCTGGACGTGCAGACCGCGTGAGACGACGCTTCATCCAGTCCCAAACATGCTCAATGGGGGACAGATCCGGAGATCTTGCTGGCCAGGGTAGTTGACTTACACCTTCTAGAGCACGTTGGGTGGCACGGGATACATGCGGACGTGCATTGTCCTGTTGGAACAGCAAGTCCCCTTGCTGGTCTAGGAATGGTAGAACGATGGGTTCGATGACGGTTTGGATGTACCGTGCACTATTCAGTGTCCCCTCGACGATCACCAGTGGTGTACGGCCAGTGTAGGAGATCGCTCCCCACACCATGATGCCGGGTGTTGGCCCTGTGTGCCTCGGTCGTATGCAGTCCTGATTGTGGCGCTCACCTGCACAGCGCCAAACACGCATACGACCATCATTGGCACCAAGGCAGAAGCGACTCTCATCGCTGAAGACGACACGTCTCCATTCGTCCCTCCATTCACGCCTGTCGCGACACCACTGGAGGCGGGCTGCACGTTGTTGGGGCGTGAGCGGAAGACGGCCTAACGGTGTGCGGGACCGTAGCCCAGCTTCATGGAGACGGTTGCGAATGGTCCTCGCCGATACCCCAGGAGCAACAGTGTCCCTAATTTGCTGGGAAGTGGCGGTGCGGTCCCCTACGGCACTGCGTAGGATCCTACGGTCTTGGCGTGCATCCGTGCGTCGCTGCGGTCCGGTCGCAGGTCGACGGGCATGTGCACCTTCCGCCGACCACTGGCGACAACATCGATGTACTGTGGAGACCTCACGCCCCACGTGTTGAACAATTCGGCGGTACGTTCACCCGGCCTCCCGCATGCCCACTATACGGCCTCGCTCAAAGTCCGTCAACTGCACATACGGTTCACGTCCACGCTGTCGCGGCATGCTACCAGTGTTAAAGACTGCGATGGAGCTCCGTATGCCACGGCAAACTGGCTGACACTGACGGCGGCAGTGCACAAATGCTGCGCAGCTAGCGCCATTCGACGGCCAACACCGCGGTTCCTGGTGTGTCCGCTGTGCTGTGCGTGTGATCATTGCTTGTACAGCCCTCTCTCAGTGTCCGGAGCAAGTATGGTGGGTCTGACACACCGGTGTCAATGTGTTCTTTTTTCCATTTCCAGGAGTGTATTAGAAGAGTTACTCCTCTTGTAAATAAGTCAACATTTTGCCTTTTTTTTCAATATCGATGCAATTTCTGTGTTTCATCGGTGATTTGAAGGTCCAAGGGATACAGTAAACCTGCAATGGTGCATCGGAATCTAATACTGCTGTCGCAGGAAAGCCTCAAAGCACGAACTATTAGAAGAGTTACTCCTCTTGTAAATAAGTCGACATTTTGCTATTTGTATTCAATATCGATGCAATTTCTGTGTTTCATCCTTGATTTGAAGGTCCAAGGGATACAGTAAACCTGCAATGGTGCATCGGAATCTAATACTGCTGTCCCAGGAAAGGCTAAAAGCACGAACTATTAGAAGAGTTACTCCTCTTGTAAATAAGTCGAGATTTTGCCTTTTGTATTCAATATCGATGCAATTTCTGTGTTTCATCGTTGATTTGAAGGTCCAAGGGATACAGTAACCTGCAATGGTGCATCGGAATCTAATACTGCTACCCCAGGAAATGCTCAAAGCACGAACTATTAGAAGAGTTACTCCTCTTATAAATAAGTCGATATTTTGCCTTTTGTATTCAATATCGATGCAATTTCTGTAATTCATCGACGATTTGAAGGTCCAAGGGATACGGTAAACCTGCAGTGGTGCATCGGAATGTAATACTGCTGTCCCAGGAAAGGCTCAAAGCACGAACTATTAGAAGAGTTACTCCTCTTGTAAATAAGTCGACATTTTGCCTTTTGTATTCAATATCGATGCAATTTCTGTGTTTCATCGTTGATTTGAAGGTCCAAGGGATACAGTAAACCTGCAATGGTGCATCGGAATCTAATACTGCTGTCCCAGGAAAGGCTGAAAGCAGGAATTATTAGAAGAGTTACTCCTCTTGTAAATAAGTCGACATTTTGCCTTTTGTATTCAATATCGATGCAATTTCTGTGTTTCATCGTTGATTTGAAGGTCCAAGGGATACAGTAAACCTGCAATGGTGCATCGGAATCTAATAGTGCTGTCCCAGGAAAGGCTCAAAGCACGAACTATTAGAAGAGTTACTCCTCTAGTAAATAAGTCGACATTTTGCCTTTTGTATTCAATATCGATGCAATTTCATTGTTTCATCGTTGATTTGAAGGTCCAAGGGATACAGTAAACCTGCAATGGTGCATCGGAATCTAATACTGCTGTCCCAGGAAAGGCTCAAAGCACGAACTATTAGAAGAGTTACTCCTCTTATAAATAAGTCGACATTTTGCCTTTTGTATTCAATATCGATGCAATTTCTGTGTGTCGTCGTTGATTTGAAGGTCCAAGGGATACAGTAAACCTGCAATGGTGCATCGGAATCTAATACTGCTGTCCCAGGAAAGGCTCAAAACACGAACTATTAGAAGAGGTACTCCTCTTGTAAATAAGTCGACATTTTACATTTTGTATTCAATATCGATGCAATTTCTGTGTTTCGTCGTTGATTTGAAGGTCCAAGGGATACAGTAAACCAGCAATGATGCATCGGAATCTAATACTGCTGTCCCAGGAAAGGCTCAAAACACGAACTATTAGAAGAGGTACTCCTCTTGTAAATAAGTCGACATTTTAACTTTTGTATTCAATATCGATGCAATTTCTGGGTTTCATCGTTGATTTGAAGGTCCAAGGGATACAGTAAACCTGCATGGTGCATCGGAATTTAATACTGCTGCCCCAGGAAAGGCTCAAAGCACGAACTATTAGAAGAGTTACTCCTCTTGTAAATAAGTCGACATTTTGCCTTTTGTATTCAATACCGATGCAATTTCTGTGTTTCATCGATGATTTGAAGGTCCAAGGGATACAGTAAACCTGCAATGGTGCATCGGAATCTAATACTGCTGTTCCAGGAAAGGCTCAAAGCACGAACTATTAGAAGAATTACTCCTCTTATAAATAAGTCGATATTTTGCCTTTTGTATTCAATATCGATCCAATTTCTGTGTTTCAGCGTTGATTTGAAGGTCCAAGGGATACAGTAAACCTGCAATAGTGCATCGGAATGTAATACTGCTGTTCCAGGAGAGGCTAAAATCACTACAAGTGTAATAAGAAATGCCAAGAAAGGAAGGAAAATATATTTGCTTAACAAGAGTGATAGGGCACAAATCGCAGAATATCTGAGTGACCACCATCAAACGTTCATTTCTGAGGAAGAGGATGTGGAACAAAAATGGAAAAAATTCAGAAACATCGTCCAGTACGCCTTAGATAAGTTCGTACCGACTAAGGTCCAAAGCGAGGGGAAAGATCCACCGTGGTATAACAATCATGTACGAAAGGTACTACGGAAACAAAGAAAGCTTCATCATAGGTTTAAGAGTAGTCGAATCATAGCTGATAAGGAAAAGCTGAACGAAGCGAAAAAGAGCGTAAAGAGAGCAATGAGAGAAGCATTCAACGAATTCGAACATAAAACATTGGCAAACAATCTAAACAAGAACCCTAAAAAGTTTTGGTCATATGTAAAATCGGTAAGCGGATCTAAATCCCCTATTCAGTCACTCGTTGACCACGATGGCACCGAAACAGAGGACGACCGAAGAAAGGCAGTAATACTGAATTCAGTGTTCCGAAACTGTTTCACTGCGGAAAATCGTAACACGGTCCCTGACTTCAGCCGTCGCACGGACGCCAAAATGGAAAATATTGAAATAAACGATATCGGAATTGAAAAACAACTGCTATCACTTAGTAGCGGAAAAGCATCCGGACCAGACGAGATACCCTTAAGATTCTACAGTGATTATGCTAAAGAACTTGCCCCCTTTCTATCAGCAATTTATCGTAGATCGCTGGAAGAACGTAAAGTACCTAGCGACTGGAAGAAAGCGCAGGTCGTTCCCATTTTCAAGAAGGGTCATAAATCAGATGCGAATAATTATAGGCCTATTTCGCTTACGTCAATCTGTTGTAGAATAATGGAACATGTTTTGTGTTCTCGTATTATGACGTTCTTAGATAATACAAATCTCCTTCATCATAACCAACATGGATTCCGCAAACAGAGATCATGTGAAACTCAGCTCGCCCTATTTGCCCAAGAAATTCACAGTGCCGTAGACACTGGCGAGCAGATTGATGCCGTATTCCTGGACTTCAGGAAGGCATTTGATACGGTTCCGCACTTACGTTTAATGAAAAAAATACGAGCTTACGGAATATCGGACCAGGTTTGTGATTGGATTCAGGATTTCCTAGAAGAAAGAACACAACATGTCATTCTTAACGGTTCAAAATCTGCAGATGTAGAGGTAATTTCGGGAGTACCGCAAGGAAGCGTGATAGGACCTTTATTGTTTACAATATACATAAATGACTTAGTTGACAACATCGGTAGCTCCGTGAGGCTATTTGCAGATGACACGGTTGTCTACAAGAAAGTAGCAACATCAGAAGACTCGTACGTACTCCAGGAAGACCTGCAGAGGATTAATGCATGGTGCGACAGCTGGCAGCTTTCCCTAAACGTAGATAAATGTAATATAATGCGCATACATAGGGGCAGAAATCCATTCCAGTACGATTATGCCATAGGTGGTAAATCATTGGAAGCGGTAACGACCGTAAAATACTTAGGAGTTACTATCCGGAGCGATCTGAAGTGGAATGATCACATAAAACAAATAGTGGGAAAAGCAGGCGCCAGGTTGAGATTCATAGGAAGAATTCTAAGAAAATGTGACTCATCGACGAAAGAAGTAGCTTACAAAACGCTTGTTCGTCCGATTCTTGAGTATTGCTCATCAGTATGGGACCCTTACCAGGTTGGATTAATAGAAGAGATAGACATGATCCAGCGAAAAGCAGCGCGATTCGTCATGGGGACATTTAGTCAGCGCGAGAGCGTTACGGAGATGCTGAACAAGCTCCAGTGGCGGACACTTCAAGAAAGGCGTTACGCAATACGGAGAGGTTTATTATCGAAATTACGAGAGAGCACATTCCGGGAAGAGATGGGCAACATATTACTACCGCCCACATATATCTCGCGTAATGATCACAACGAAAAGATCCGAGAAATTAGAGCAAATACGGAGACTTACAAGCAGTCGTTCTTCCCACGCACAATTCGTGAATGGAACAGGGAAGGGGGGATCAGATAGTGGTACAATAAGTACCCTCCGCCACACACCGTGAGGTGGCTCGCAGAGTATAGATGTAGATGTAGATAGAACTATTAGAAGAGTTACTCCTCTTGTAGATAAGTCGACATTTTGGCTTTTGTATTCAATATCTAACCATTTTCTGTGTTTCATCGTTGATTTGAAGGTCCAAGGGATACAGTAAACCTGCAATGGTGCATCGGAATCTAATACTGCTGTCCCAGGAAAAGCTCAAAGCACGAACTATTAGAAGAGTTACTCCCCTTGTAAACAAGCCGACATTTTGCCTTTTGTATTCAATATCGATGCAATTTCTGTGTTTCATCGTTGATTTGAAGGTCCAAGGGATACAGTAAACCTGCAATGGTGCATCGGAATCTAATACTGCTGACCCAGGAAAGGCTCAAAGCACGAACTATTAGAAGAATTACTCCTCTTATAAATAAGTCGATATTTTGCCTTTTGTATTCAATATCGATGCAATTTCTGTGTTTCAGCGTTGATTTGAAGGTCCAAGGGATACAGTAAACCTGCAATGGTGCATCGGAATCTAATACTGCTGTCCCAGGAAAAGCTCAAAGCACGAACTATTAGAAGAGTTACTCCCCTTGTAAATAAGTCGACATTTTGCCTTTTGTATTCAATATCGATGCAATTTCTGTGTTTCATCGTTGATTTGAAGGTCCAAGGGATACAGAAAACCTGCAATGGTGCATCGGAATCTAATACTGCTATCCCAGGAAAGGCTAAAAGCACGAACTATTAAAAGAGTTACTCCTCTTATAAATAAGTCGACATTTTGCCTTTTGTATTCAATATCGATGCAATTTCTGTGTTTCATCGGTGATTTGAAGGTCCAAGGGATACAGTAAACCTGCAATGGTGCATCGGAATCTAATACTGCTACCCCAGGAAAGGCTCAAAGCACGAACTATTAGAAGAGTTAATCCTCTTATAAATAAGTCGATATTTTGCCTTTTGTGTTCAATATCGATGCAATTTCTGTGCTTCATCGTTGATTTGAAGGTCCAAGGGATACAGTAAACCTGCAATTTTGCATCGGAATCTAATACTGCTGTCCCAGGAAAGGCTCAAAGCACGAACTATTAGAAGAGTTACTCCTCTTGTAAATAAGTCGACATTTTGCATTTTGTATTCAATATCGATGCAATTTCTGTGCTTCATCGTTGATTTGAAGGTCCAAGGGATACAGTAAACCTGCAATGGTGCATCGGAATCTAATACTGCTGTCCCAGGAAAGGCTAAAAGCAGGAACAATTAGAAGAGTTACTCCTCTTGTAAACAAGTCGACATTTTGCCTTTTGTATTCAATATCTATGCAATTTCTGTGTTTCATCGGTGATTTGAAGGTCCAAGGGATACAGTAAACCTGCAATGGTGCATCGGAATGTAATACTGCTGTTCCAGGAGAGGCTAAAAGCACGAACTATTACAAGAGTTACTCCTCTTGTAAATAAGTCAACATTTTGCCTTTTTTTTTCAATATCGATGCAATTTCTGTGTTTCATCGACGATTTGAAGGTCCAAGGGATACAGTAAACCTGCAGTGGTGCATCGGAATGTAATACTGCTGTCCCAGGAAAGGCTCAAAGCACGAACTATTAGAAGAGTTACTCCTCTTGTAAATAAGTCGACATTTTGCCTTTTGTATTCAATATCGATGCAATTTCTGTGTTTCATCCTTGATTTGAAGATCCAAGGGATACAGTAAACCTGCAATGGTGCATCGGAATCTAATACTGCTGTCCCAGGAAAGGCTAAAAGCACGAACTATTAGAAGAGTTACTCCTCTTGTAAATAAGTCGACATTTTGCCTTTTGTATTCAATATCGATGCAATTTCTGTGTTTCATCGTTGATTTGAAGGTCCAAGGGATACAGTAAACCTGCAATGGTGCATCGGAATCTAATACTGCTACCCCAGGAAATGCTCAAAGCACGAACTATTAGAAGAGTTACTCCTCTTATAAATAAGTCGATATTTTGCCTTTTGTGTTCAATATCGATGCAATTTCTGTGTTTCATCGACGATTTGAAGGTCCAAGGGATACAGTAAACCTGCAGTGGTGCATCGGAATGTAATACTGCTGTCCCAGGAAAGGCTCAAAGCACGAACTATTAGAAGAGTTACTCCTCTTGTAAATAAGTCGACATTTTGCCTTTTGTATTCAATATCGATGCAATTTCTGTGTTTCATCGTTGATTTGAAGGTCCAAGGGATACAGTAAACCTGCAATGGTGCATCGGAATCTAATACTGCTGTCCCAGGAAAGGCTGAAAGCAGGATGTATTAGAAGAGTTACTCCTCTTGTAAATAAGTCGACATTTTGCCTTTTGTATTCAATATCGATGCAATTTCTGTGTTTCATCGTTGATTTGAAGGTCCAAGGGATACAGTAAACCTGCAATGGTGCATCGGAATGTAATAGTGCTGTCCCAGGAAAGGCTCAAAGCACGAACTATTAGAAGAGTTACTCCTCTAGTAAATAAGTCGACATTTTGCCTTTTGTATTCAATATCGATGCAATTTCATTGTTTCATAGTTGATTTGAAGGTCCAAGGGATACAGTAAACCTGCGATGGTGCATCGGAATCTAATACTGCTGTCCCAGGAAAGGCTCAAAGCACGAACGATTAGAAGAGTTACTCCTCTTATAAATAAGTCGACATTTTGCCTTTTGTATTCAATATCGATGCAATTTCTGTGTTTCGTCGTTGATTTGAAGGTCCAAGGGATACAGTAAACCTGCAATGGTGCATCGGAATCTAATACTGCTACCCCATGAAAGGCTCAAAGCACGAACTATTAGAAGAATTACTCCTCTTGTAAATAAGTCGACATTTTGCCTTTTGTATTCAATATCGATGCAATTTCTGTGTTTCATCTTTGATTTGAAGGTCCAAGGGATACAGTAAACCTGCAATGGTGCATCGGAATCTAATACTGCTATCCCAGGAAAGGCTCAAAGCACGAACTATTAAAAGAGTTACTCCTCTTATAAATAAGTCGACATTTTGCCTTTTGTATTCAATATCGATTCAATTTCTGTGTTTCATCGTTGATTTGAAGGTGCAAGGGATACAGTAAACCTACAATGGTGCATCGGAATCTAATACTGCTGTCCCACGAAAGGCTAAAAGCAGGAACTATTAAAAGAGTTACTCCTCTTATAAATAAGTCGACATTTTACCTTTTGTATTCAATATCGATGCAATTTCTGTGTTTCATCGTTGATTTGAAGGTCCAAAGGATACAGTAAACCTGCAATGGTGCATCGGAATCTAATACTGCTGTCCCAGGAAAGCCTCAAAGCACGAACTATTAGAAGAGATACTCCTCTTGTAAATAAGTCGACATTTTGCATTTTGCATTCAATATCGATGCAATTTCTATGTTTCATCGTAGATTTGAAGGTCCAGTGGATACAGTAAACCTGCAATTGTGCATCGGAATCTAACACTGCTGTCCCAGGAAAAGCTCAAAGCACGAACTATTAGAAGAGTTACTCCTCTTGTAAATAAGTCGACATTTTGCCTTTTGTATTCAATATCGATGCAATTTCTGTGTTTCATCGTTGATTTGAAGGTCCAAGGGATACAGTAAATCTGCAATGGTGCATCGGAAACTAATACTGCCACCCCAGGAAAGGCTCAAAACACGAACTATTAGAAGAGTTACTCCTCTTGTAAATAAGTCGACAGTTTGCCTATTGTATTCAATATTGATGCAATTTCTGTGTTTCATCGTTGATTTGAAGGTCCAAGGGATACAGTAAACCTGCAATGGTGCATCGGAATCTAATACTGCTGTCCCAGGAAAGCCTCAAAGCACGAACTATTAGAAGAGTTGAAACTTCCTGGCAGATTAAAACTGTGTGCCCGACCGAGACTCGAACTCGGGACCTTTGCCTTTCGCGGGCAAGTGCTCTACCAACTGAGCTACCGAAGCACGACTCACGCCCGGTACTCACAGCTTTACTTCTGCCAGTACCTCGTCTCCCACCTTAGAAGAGTTACTCCTCTTGTAAATAAGTCGACATTTTGCCTTTTGTGTTCAATATCGATGCAATTTCTGTGTTTCATCGATGATTTGGAGGTCCAAGGGATACAGTAAACCTGCAATGGTGCATCGGAATGTAATACTGCTGTCCCAGGAAAGGCTCAAAGCTCGAACTAATAGAAGAATTACTCCTCTTGTAAATAAGTCGACATTTTCCATTTGTATTCAATATCGGTGCAATTTCTGTGTTTCATCGTTGATTTGAAGGTCCAAGGGATACAGTAAACCTGCAATGGTGCATCGGAATCTAATACTGCTGTCCCAGGAAAGGCTGAAAGCAGGAATTATTAGAAGAGTTACTCCTCTTGTAAATAAGTCGACATTTTGCCTTTCGTATTCTATATCGATGCAATTTCTGTGTTTCATCGTTGATTTGAAGGTCCAAGAGTTACAGTAAACCTGCAATGGTGCATCTGAATCTAATACTGCTGTCCCAGGAAAGGCTCAAAGAACGAACTATTAGAAGAGTTACTCCTCTTGTAAATAAGTCGACATTTTACCTTTTGAATTCAATATCGATGCAATTTCTGTGTTTCATCGTTGATTTGAAGGTCCAAGGGATACAGTAAACCTGCAATGGTGCATCGGAATCTAATACTGCTGTCCCAGGAAAGGCTCAAAACACGAACTATTAGAAGAGGTACTCCTCTTGTAAATAAGTCGACATTTTACATTTTGTATTCAATATCGATGCAATTTCTGTGTTTCATCGTTTATTTGAAGGTCCAAGGGATACAGTAAACCTGCAATGGTGCATCGGAATCTAATACTGCTGTCCCAGGAAAGGCTCAAAGCACGAACTATTAGAAGAGTTACTCCTCTTGTAAATAAGTCGACATTTTAACTTTTGTATTCAATATCGATGCAATTTTTGGGTTTCATCGTTGATTTGAAGGTCCAAGGGATACAGTAAACCTGCATGGTGCATCGGAATTTAATACTGCTGCCCCAGGAAAGGCTCAAAGCACGAACTATTAGAAGAGTTACTCCTCTTGTAAATAAGTCGACATTTTGCCTTTTGTATTCAATACCTATGCAATTTCTGTGTTTCATCGATGATTTGAAGGTCCAAGGGATACAGTAAACCTGCAATGGTGCATCGGAATCTAATACTGCTGTTCCAGGAAAGGCTCAAAGCACGAACTATTAGATGAATTACTCCTCTTATAAATAAGTCGATATTTTGCCTTTTGTATTCAATATCGATGCAATTTCTGTGTTTCAGCGTTGATTTGAAGGTCCAAGGGATACAGTAAACCTGCAATAGTGCATCGGAATGTAATACTGCTGTTCCAGGAGAGGCTAAAATCACTACAAGTGTAATAAGAAATGCCAAGAAAGGAAGGAAAATATATTTGCTTAACAAGAGTGATAGGGCACAAATCGCAGAATATCTGAGTGACCACCATCAAACGTTCATTTCTGAGGAAGAGGATGTGGAACAAAAATGGAAAAAATTCAGAAACATCGTCCAGTACGCCTTAGATAAGTTCGTACCGACTAAGGTCCAAAGCGAGGGGAAAGATCCACCGTGGTATAACAATCATGTACGAAAGGTACTACGGAAACAAAGAAAGCTTCATCATAGGTTTAAGAGTAGTCGAATCATAGCTGATAAGGAAAAGCTGAACGAAGCGAAAAAGAGCGTAAAGAGAGCAATGAGAGAAGCATTCAACGAATTCGAACATAAAACATTGGCAAACAATCTAAACAAGAACCCTAAAAAGTTTTGGTCATATGTAAAATCGGTAAGCGGATCTAAATCCCCTATTCAGTCACTCGTTGACCACGATGGCACCGAAACAGAGGACGACCGAAGAAAGGCAGTAATACTGAATTCAGTGTTCCGAAACTGTTTCACTGCGGAAAATCGTAACACGGTCCCTGACTTCAGCCGTCGCACGGACGCGAAAATGGAAAATATTGAAATAAACGATATCGGAATTGAAAAACAACTGCTATCACTTAGTAGCGGAAAAGCATCCGGACCAGACGAGATACCCTTAAGATTCTACAGTGATTATGCTAAAGAACTTGCCCCCTTTCTATCAGCAATTTATCGTAGATCGCTGGAAGAACGTAAAGTACCTAGCGACTGGAAGAAAGCGCAGGTCGTTCCCATTTTCAAGAAGGGTCATAAATCAGATGCGAATAATTATAGGCCTATTTCGCTTACGTCAATCTGTTGTAGAATAATGGAACATGTTTTGTGTTCTCGTATTATGACGTTCTTAGATACCACAAATCTCCTTCATCATAACCAACATGGATTCCGCAAACAGAGATCATGTGAAACTCAGCTCGCCCTATTTTCCCAAGAAATTCACAGTGCCGTAGACACTGGCGAGCAGATTGATGCCGTATTCCTGGACTTCAGGAAGGCATTTGATACGGTTCCGCACTTACGTTTAATGAAAAAAATACGAGCTTACGGAATATCGGACCAGGTTTGTGATTGGATTCAGGATTTCCTAGAAGAAAGAACACAACATGTCATTCTTAACGGTTCAAAATCTGCAGATGTAGAGGTAATTTCGGGAGTACCGCAAGGAAGCGTGATAGGACCTTTATTGTTTACAATATACATAAATGACTTAGTTGACAACATCGGTAGCTCCGTGAGGCTATTTGCAGATGACACGGTTGTCTACAAGAAAGTAGCAACATCAGAAGACTCGTACGTACTCCAGGAAGACCTGCAGAGGATTAATGCATGGTGCGACAGCTGGCAGCTTTCCCTAAACGTAGATAAATGTAATATAATGCGCATACATAGGGGCAGAAATCCATTCCAGTACGATTATGCCATAGGTGGTAAATCATTGGAAGCGGTAACGACCGTAAAATACTTAGGAGTTACTATCCGGAGCGATCTGAAGTGGAATGATCACATAAAACAAATAGTGGGAAAAGCAGGCGCCAGGTTGAGATTCATAGGAAGAATTCTAAGAAAATGTGACTCATCGACGAAAGAAGTAGCTTACAAAACGCTTGTTCGTCCGATTCTTGAGTATTGCTCATCAGTATGGGACCCTTACCAGGTTGGATTAATAAAAGAGATAGACATGATCCAGCGAAAAGCAGCGCGATTCGTCATGGGGACATTTAGTCAGCGCGAGAGCGTTACGGAGATGCTGAACAAGCTCCAGTGGCGGACACTTCAAGAAAGGCGTTACGCAATACGGAGAGGTTTATTATCGAAATTACGAGAGAGCACATTCCGGGAAGAGATGGGCAACATATTACTACCGCCCACATATATCTCGCGTAATGATCACAACGAAAAGATCCGAGAAATTAGAGCAAATACGGAGACTTACAAGCAGTCGTTCTTCCCACGCACAATTCGTGAATGGAACAGGGAAGGGGGGATCAGATAGTGGTACAATAAGTACCCTCCGCCACACACCGTAAGGTGGCTCGCAGAGTATAGATGTAGATGTAGATAGAACTATTAGAAGAGTTACTCCTCTTGTAAATATGTCGACATTTTGGCTTTTGTATTCTATATCTAACCATTTTCTGTGTTTCATCGTTGATTTGAAGGTCCAAGGGATACAGTAAACCTGCAATGGTGCATCGGAATCTAATACTGCTGTCCCAGGAAAAGCTCAAAGCACGAACTATTAGAAGAGTTACTCCCCTTGTAAATAAGTCGACATTTTGCCTTTTGTATTCAATATCAATGCAATTTCTGTGTTTCATCGTTGATTTGAAGGTCCAAGGGATACAGTAAACCTGCAATGGTGCATCGGAATCTAATACTGCTGTCCCAGGAAAGCCTCAAAGCACGAACTATTAGAAGAGTTACTCCTCTTGTAAATAAGTCGACATTTTGCATTTTGTATTCAATATCGATGCAATTTCTATGTTTCATCGTAGATTTGAAGGTCCAATGGATACAGTAAACCTGCAATTGTGCATCGGAATCTAATACTGCTGTCCCAGGAAAAGCTCAAAGCACGAACTATTAGAAGAGTTACTCCTCTTGTAAATAAGTCGACATTTTGCCTTTTGTATTCAATATCGATGCAATTTCTGTGTTTCATCGTTGATTTGAAGGTCCAAGGGATACAGTAAACCTGCAATGGTGCATCGGAATCTAATTCTGCTGACCCAGGAAAGGCTCAAAGCACGAACAATTAGAAGAATTACTCCTCTTATAAATAAGTCGATATTTTGCCTTTTGTATTCAATATCGATGCAATTTCTGTGTTTCAGCGTTGATTTGAAGGTCCAAGGGATACAGTAAACCTGCAATGGTGCATCGGAATCTAATACTGCTGTCCCAGGAAAGGCTCAAAGCACGAACTATTAGAAGAGTTACTCCTCTTGTAAATAAATCGACATTTTGCCTTTTGTATTCAATATCCATGCAATTTCTGTGTTTCATCGTTGATTTGAAGGTCCAAGGGATACAGTACACCTGCAATGGTGCATCGGAATTTAATACTGCTGTCCCAGGAAAGGCTAAAAGCACGAACTATTAGAAGAGTTACTCCTCTTGTAAATAAGTCGACATTTTGCCTTTTGTATTCAATATCTATGCAATTTCTGTGTTTCATCGTTGATTTGAAGGTCCAAGGGATACAGTAAACCTGCAATGGTGCATCGGAATCTAATACTGCTGACCCAGTCAAGGCTCAAAGCACGTACTATTAGAAGAATTACTCCTCTTGTAAGTAAGTCGATATTTTCCCTTTTGTATTCAATATCGATGCAATTTCTGTGTTTCATCGTTGATTTGAAGGTCCAAGGGATACAGTAAATCTGCAATGGTGCATTGGAATCTAATACTCCTGTCCCAGGAAAGGCTAAAAGCACGAACTATTAGAAGAGTTACTCCTCTTGTAAATAAGTCGACATTTTGCCTTTTGTATTTAATATCTATGCAATTTCTGTGTTACATCGGTGATTTGAAGGTCCAAGGGATACAGTAAACCTGCAATGGTGCATCGGAATGTAATACTGCTGTTCCAGGAGAGGCTAAAAGCACGAACTATTACAAGAGTTACTCCTCTTGTAAGTAAGTCGACATTTTGCCTTTTGTATTCAATATCGATGCAATTTCTGTGTTTCATCGTTGATTTGAAGGTCCAAGGGATACAGTAAACCTGCAATGGTGCATCGGAATCTAATACTGCTGTCCCAGGAAAGGCTAAAAGCACGAACTATTAGAAGAGTTACTCCTCTTGTAAATAAGTCGACATTTTGCCTTTTGTATTCAATATCTATGCAATTTCTGTGTTACATCGGTGATTTGAAGGTCCAAGGGATACAGTAAACCTGCAGTGGTGCATGGGAATGTAATACTGCTGTCCCAGGAAAGGCTCAAAGCACGAACTATTAGAAGAGTTACTCCTCTTGTAAATAAGTCGACATTTTGCCTTTTGTATTCAATATCGATGCAATTTCTGTGTTTCATCCCTGATTTGAAGGTCCAAGGGATACAGTAAACCTGCAATGGTGCATCGGAATCTAATACTGCTGTCCCAGGAAAGGCTAAAAGCACGAACTATTAGAAGAGTTACTCCTCTTGTAAATAAGTCGACATTTTGCCTTTTGTATTCAATATCGATGCAATTTCTGTGTTTCATCTTTGATTTGAAGGTCCAAGGGATACAGTAAACCTGCAATGGTGCATCGGAATCTAATACTGCTATCCCAGGAAAGGCTCAAAGCACGAACTATTAAAAGTGTTACTCCTTTTATAAATAAGTCGACATTTTGCCTTTTGTATTCAATATCGATGCAATTTCTGTGTTTCATCGTTGATTTGAAGGTCCAAGGGATACAGTAAACCTGCAATGGTGCATCGGAATCTAATACTGCTACCCCAGGAAAGGCTCAAACACGAACTATTAGAAGAGTTAATCCTCTTATAAATAAGTCGATATTTTGCCTTTTGTGTTCAATATCGATGCAATATCTGTGTTTCATCGTTGATTTGAAGGTCCAAGGGCTACAGTAAACCTGCAATTTTGCATCGGAATCTAATACTGCTGTCCCAGGAAAGGCTCAAAGCACGAACTATTAGAAGAGTTACTCCTCTTGTAAATAAGTCGACATTTTGCATTTTGTATTCAATATCGATTCTATTTCTGTGCTTCATCGTTGATTTGAAGGTGCAAGGGATACAGTAAACCTACAATGGTGCATCGGAATCTAATACTGCTGTCCCACGAAAGGCTAAAAGCAGGAACAATTAGAAGAGTTACTCCTCTTGTAAATAAGTCGACATTTTACCTTTTATATTCTATATCGATGCAATTTCTGTGTTTCATCGTTGATTTGAAGGTCCAAAGGATACAGTAAACCTGCAATGGTGCATCGGAATCTAATACTGCTGTCCCAGGAAAGGCTAAAAGCAGGAATTATTAGAAGAGTTACTCCTCTTGTAAATAAGTCGATATTTTGCCTTTTGTATTCAATATCGATGGTATTTCTGTGTTTCTTCGTTGATTTGAAGGTCCAAGGGATACAGTAAACCTGCAATGGTGCATCGGAATCTAATACTGCTGTCCCAGGAAAGGCTAAAAGCAGGAATTATTAGAAGAGTTACTCCTCTTGTAAATAAGTCGACATTTTGCCTTTTGTATTCTATATCGATGCAATTTCTGTGTTTCATCGTTGATTTGAAGGTCCAAGGGATACAGTAAACCAGCAATGATACATCGGAATCTAATACTGCTGTCCCAGGAAAGGCTCAAAACACGAACTATTAGAAGAGGTACTCCTCTTGTAAATAAGTCGACATTTTACATTTTGTATTCAATATCGTTGCAAATTCTGTGTTTTATCGTTGATTTGAAGGTCCAAGAGATACAGTAAACCTGCAATGGTGCATCGGAATCTAATACTGCTGTCCCAGCAAAGGCTCAAAGCACAAACTATTAGAAGAGTTACTCCTCTTGTAAATAAGTCGACATTTTGCCTTTTGTATTCAATATCGATGCAATTTCTGTGTTTCATCGTTGATTTGAAGGTCCAAGGGATACAGTAAACCTGCAATGGTGCATCGGAAACTAATACTGCTGTCCCAGGAAAGGCTAAAAGCACGAACTATTAGAAGAGTTACTCCTCTTGTAAATAAGTCGACATTTTGCCTTTTGTATTCTATATCGATGCAATTTCTGTGTTTCATCGTTGATTTGAAGGTCCAAGGGATACAGTAAACCAGCAATGATGCATCGGAATCTAATACTGCTGTCCCAGGAAAGGCTCAAAACACGAACTATTAGAAGAGGTACTCTTCTTGTAAATAAGTCGACATTTTACATTTTGTATTCAATATCGATGCAATTTATGTGTTTCATCGTTGATTTGAAGGTCCAAGGGATACAGTAAACCTGCAATGGTGCATCGGAATCTAATACTGCTGTCCCAGGAAAGGCTCAAAGCACGAACTATTAGAAGAGTTACTCCTCTTGTAAATAAGTCGACATTTTAACTTTTGTATTCAATATCGATGCAATTTCTGGGTTTCATCGTTGATTTGAAGGTCCAAGGGATACAGTAAACCTGCATGGTGCATCGGAATTTAATACTGCTGCCCCAGGAAAGGCTCAAAGCACGAACTATTAGAAGAGTTACTCCTCTTGTAAATAAGTCGACATTTTGCCTTTTGTATTCAATACCGATGCAATTTCTGTGTTTCATCGATGATTTGAAGGTCCAAGGGATACAGTAAACCTGCAATGGTGCATCGGAATCTAATACTGCTGTTCCAGGAAAGGCTCAAAGCACGAACTATTAGAAGAATTACTCCTCTTATAAATAAGTCGATATTTTGCCTTTTGTATTCAATATCGATGCAATTTCTGTGTTTCAGCGTTGATTTGAAGGTCCAAGGGATACAGTAAACCTGCAATAGTGCATCGGAATGTAATACTGCTGTTCCAGGAGAGGCTAAAATCACTACAAGTGTAATAAGAAATGCCAAGAAAGGAAGGAAAATAAATTTGCTTAACAAGAGTGATAGGGCACAAATCGCAGAATATCTGAGTGACCACCATCAAACGTTCATTTCTGAGGAAGAGGATGTGGAACAAAAATGGAAAAAATTCAGAAACATCGTCCAGTACGCCTTAGATAAGTTCGTACCGACTAAGGTCCAAAGCGAGGGGAAAGATCCACCGTGGTATAACAATCATGTACGAAAGGTACTACGGAAACAAGGAAAGCTTCATCATAGGTTTAAGAGTAGTCGAATCATAGCTGATAAGGAAAAGCTGAACGAAGCGAAAAAGAGCGTAAAAAGAGCAATGAGAGAAGCATTCAACGAATTCGAACATAAAACATTGGCAAACAATCTAAACAAGAACCCTAAAAAGTTTTGGTCATATGTAAAATCGGTAAGCGGATCTAAATCACCTATTCAGTCACTCGTTGACCACGATGGCACCGAAACAGAGGACGACCGAAGAAAGGCAGAAATACTGAATTCAGTGTTCCGAAACTGTTTCACTGCGGAAAATGGTAACACGGTCCCTGACTTCAGCCGTCGCACGGACGCCAAAATGGAAAATATTGAAATAAACGATATCGGAATTGAAAAACAACTGCTATCACTTAGTAGCGGAAAAGCATCCGGACCAGACGAGATACCCTTAAGATTCTACAGTGATTATGCTAAAGAACTTGCCCCCTTTTCTATCAGCAATTTATCGTAGATCGCTGGAAGAACGTAAAGTACCTAGCGACTGGAAGAAAGCGCAGGTCGTTCCCATTTTCAAGAAGGGTCATAAATCAGATGCGAATAATTATAGGCCTATTTCGCTTACGTCAATCTGTTGTAGAATAATGGAACATGTTTTGTGTTCTCGTATTATGACGTTCTTAGATAATACAAATCTCCTTCATCATAACCAACATGGATTCCGCAAACAGAGATCATGTGAAACTCAGCTCGCCCTATTTGCCCAAGAAATTCACAGTGCCGTAGACACTGGCGAGCAGATTGATGCCGTATTCCTGGACTTCAGGAAGGCATTTGATACGGTTCCGCACTTACGTTTAATGAAAAAAATACGAGCTTACGGAATATCGGACCAGGTTTGTGATTGGATTCAGGATTTCCTAGAAGAAAGAACACAACATGTCATTCTTAACGGTTCAAAATCTGCAGATGTAGAGGTAATTTCGGGAGTACCGCAAGGAAGCGTGATAGGACCTTTATTGTTTACAATATACATACATGACTTAGTTGACAACATCGGTAGCTCCGTGAGGCTATTTGCAGATGACACGGTTGTCTACAAGAAAGTAGCAACATCAGAAGACTCGTACGTACTCCAGGAAGACCTGCAGAGGATTAATGCATGGTGCGACAGCTGGCAGCTTTCCCTAAACGTAGATAAATGTAATATAATGCGCATACATAGGGGCAGAAATCCATTCCAGTACGATTATGCCATAGGTGGTAAATCATTGGAAGCGGTAACGACCGTAAAATACTTAGGAGTTACTATCCGGAGCGATCTGAAGTGGAATGATCACATAAAACAAATAGTGGGAAAAGCAGGCGCCAGGTTGAGATTCATAGGAAGAATTCTAAGAAAATGTGACTCATCGACGAAAGAAGTAGCTTACAAAACGCTTGTTCGTCCGATTCTTGAGTATTGCTCATCAGTATGGGACCCTTACCAGGTTGGATTAATAGAAGAGATAGACATGATCCAGCGAAAAGCAGCGCGATTCGTCATGGGGACATTTAGTCAGCGCGAGAGCGTTACGGAGATGCTGAACAAGCTCCAGTGGCGGACACTTCAAGAAAGGCGTTACGCAATACGGAGAGGTTTATTATCGAAATTACGAGAGAGCACATTCCGGGAAGAGATGGGCAACATATTACTACCGCCCACATATATCTCGCGTAATGATCACAACGAAAAGATCCGAGAAATTAGAGCAAATACGGAGACTTACAAGCAGTCGTTCTTCCCACGCACAATTCGTGAATGGAACAGGGAAGGGGGGATCAGATAGTGGTACAATAAGTACCCTCCGCCACACACCGTAAGGTGGCTCGCAGAGTATAGATGTAGATGTAGATAGAACTATTAGAAGAGTTACTCCTCTTGTAAATAAGTCGACATTTTGGCTTTTGTATTCAATATCTAACCATTTTCTGTGTTTCATCGTTGATTTGAAGGTCCAAGGGATACAGTAAACCTGCAATGGTGCATCGGAATCTACACTCCTGGAAATGGAAAAAAGAACACATTGACACCGGTGTGGCAGACCCACCATACTTGCTCCAGACACTGCGAGAGGGCTGTACAAGCAATGATCACACGCACAGCACAGCGGACACACCAGGAACCGCAGTGTTGGCCGTCGAATGGCGCTAGCTGCGCAGCATTTGTGCACCGCCGCCGTCAGTGTCAGCCAGTTTGCCGTGGCATATGGAGCTCCATCGCAGTCTTTAACACTGGTAGCATGCCGCGACAGCGTGGACGTGAACCGTATGTGCAGTTGACGGACTTTGAGCGAGGGCGTATAGTGGGCATGCGGGAGGCCGGGTGGACGTACCGCCGAATTGCTCAACACGTGGGGCGTGAGGTCTCCACAGTACATCGATGTTGTCGCCAGTGGTCGGCGGAAGGTGCACGTGCCCGTCGACCTGGGACCGGACCGCAGCGACGCACGGATGCACGCCAAGACCGTAGGACCCTACGCAGTGCCGTAGGGGAACGCACCGCCACTTTCCAGCAAATTAGGGACACTGTTGCTCCTGGGGTATCGGCGAGGACCATTCGCAACCGTCTCCATGAAGCTGGGCTACGGTCCCGCACACCGTTAGGCCGTCTTCCGCTCATGCCCCAACATCGTGCAGCCCGCCTCCAGTGGTGTCTCGACAGGCGTGAATGGAGGGACGAATGGAGACGTGTCGTCTTCAGCGATGAGAGTCGCTTCTGCCTTGGTGCCAATGATGGTCGTATGCGTGTTTGGCGCCGTGCAGGTGAGCGCCACAATCAGGACTGCATACGACCGAGGCACACAGGGCCAACACCCGGCATCATGGTGTGGGGAGCGATCTCCTACACTGGCCGTACACCACTGGTGATCTTCGAGGGGACACTGAATAGTGCACGGTACATCCAAACCGTCATTGAACCCATCGTTCTACCATTCCTAGACCGGTAAGGGAACTTGCTGTTCCAACAGGACAATGCACGTCCGCATGTATCCCGTGCCACCCAACGTGCTCTAGAAGGTGTAAGTCAACTACCCTGGCCATCAAGATCTCCGGATCTGTCCCCCATTGAGCATGTTTGGGACTGGATGAAGCGTCGTCTCACGCGGTCTGCACGTCCAGCACGAACGCTGGTCCATCTGAGGCGCCAGGTGGAAATGGCATGGCAAGCCGTTCCACAGGACTACATCCAGCATCTCTACGATCGTCTCCATGGGAGAATAGCAGCCTGCATTGCTGCGAAAGGTGGATATACACTGTACTAGTGCCGACATTGTGCATGCTCTGTTGCCTGTGTCTATGTGCCTGTGGTTCTGTCAGTGTGATCATGTGATGTATCTGACCCCAGGAATGTGTCAATAAAGTTTCCCCTTCCTGGGACAATGAATTCACGGTGTTCTTATTTCAATTTCCAGGAGTGTAATACTGCTGTCCCATGAAAAGCTCAAAGCACGAACTATTAGAAGAGTTACTCCCCTTGTAAATAAGTCGACATTTTGCCTTTTGTATTCAATATCGATGCAATTTCTGTGTTTCATCGTTGATTTGAAGGTCCAAGGGATACAGTAAACCTGCAATGGTGCATCGGAATCTAATACTGCTGTCCCAGGAAATCCTCAAAGCACGAACTATTAGAAGAGTTACTCCTCTTGTAAATAAGTCGACATTTTGCATTTTGTATTCAATATCGATGTAATTTCTATGTTTCATCGTAGATTTGAAGGTCCAATGGATACAGTAAACCTGCAATTGTGCATCGGAATCTAATACTGCTGTCCCAGGAAAAGCTCAAAGCACGAACTATTAGAAGAGTTACTCCTCTTGTAAATAAGTCGACATTTTGCCTTTTGTATTCAATATCGATGCAATTTCTGTGTTTCATCGTTGATTTGAAGGTCCAAGGGATACAGTAAACCTGCAATGGTGCATCGGAATCTAATTCTGCTGACCCAGGAAAGGCTCAAAGCACGAACTATTAGAAGAATTACTCCTCTTATAAATAAGTCGATATTTTGCCTTTTGTATTCAACATCGATGCAATTTCTGTGTTTCAGCGTTGATTTGAAGGTCCAAGGGATACAGTAAACCTGCAATGGTGCATCGGAATCTAATACTGCTGACCCAGTCAAGGCTCAAAGCACGAACTATTAGAAGAGTTACTCCTCTTGTAAATAAGTCGACATTTTGCCTTTTGTATTCAATATCGATGCAATTTCTGTGTTTCATCCTTGTTTTGAAGGTCCAAGGGATACAGTAAACCTGCAATGGTGCATCGGAATCTAATAGTGCTGTCCCAGGAAAGGCTCAAAGCACGAACTATTAGAAGAGTTACTCCTCTTGTAAATAAGTCGACATTTTGCCTTTTGTATTCAATATCTATGCAATTTCTGTGTTTCATCGTTGATTTGAAGGTCCAAGGGATACAGTAAACCTGCAATGGTGCATTGGAATCTAATACTGCAGTCCCAGGAAAGGCTAAAAGCACGAACTATTAGAAGAGTTACTCCTCTTGTAAATAAGTCGACATTTTGCCTTTTGTATTCAATATCGATGCAATTTCTGTGTTTCATCCTTGATTTGAAGATCCAATGGATACAGTAAACCTGCAATGGTGCATCGGAATCTAATACTGCTGTCCCAGGAAAGGCTAAAAGCACGAACTATTAGAAGAGTTACTCCTCTTGTAAATAAGTCGACATTTTGCCTTTTGTATTCAATATCGATGCAATTTCTGTGTTTCATCGTTGATTTGAAGGTCCAAGGGATACAGTAAACCTGCAAGGGTGCATCGCAATCTAATACTGCTACCCCAGGATATGCTCAAAGCACGAACTATTAGAAGAGTTACTCCTCTTATAAATAAGTCGACATTTTGCCTTTTGTATTCAATATCGATGCAATTTCTGTGTTTCATCGTTGATTTGAAGGTGCAAGGGATACAGTAAACCTTTAATGGTGCATCGGAATCTAATACTGCTGCCCACGAAAGGCTAAAAGCAGGAACAATTAGAAGAGTTACTCCTCTTGTAAATAAGTCGACATTTTACCTTTTGTATTCAATATCGATGCAATTTCTGTGTTTCATCGTTGATTTGAAGGTCCAAAGGATACAGTAAACCTGCAATGGTGCATCGGAAACTAATACTGCTGTCCCAGGAAAGCCTCAAAGCAGGAACTATTAGAAGAGTTACTCCTCTTGTAAATAAGTCGACATTTTGCATTTTGTATTCAATATCGATGCAATTTCTATGTTTCATCGTAGATTTGAAGGTCCAATGGATACAGTAAACCTGCAATTGTGCATCGGAATCTAATACTGCTGTCCCAGGAAAAGCTCAAAGCACGAACTATTAGAAGAGTTACTCCTCTTGTAAATAAGTCGACATTTTGCCTTTTGTATTCAATATCGATGCAATTTCTGTGTTTCATCCTTGTTTTGAAGGTCCAAGGGATACAGTAAACCTGCAATGGTGCATCGGAATCTAATAGTGCTGTCCCAGGAAAGGCTCAAAGCACGAACTATTAGAAGAGTTACTCCTCTTGTAAATAAGTCGACATTTTGCCTTTTGTATTCAATATCTATGCAATTTCTGTGTTTCATCGTTGATTTGAAGGTCCAAGGGATACAGTAAACCTGCAATGGTGCATCGGAATCTAATACTGCTGACCCAGTCAAGGCTCAAAGCACGTGCTATTAGAAGAATTACTCCTCTTGTAAGTAAGTCGATATTTTGCCTTTTGTATTCAATATCGATGCAATTTCTGTGTTTCATCGTTGATTTGAAGGTCCAAGGGATACAGTAAACCTGCAATGGTGCATTGGAATCTAATACTGCAGTCCCAGGAAAGGCTAAAAGCACGAACTATTAAAAGAGTTACTCCTCTTGTAAATAAGTCGACATTTTGCCTTTTGTATTCAATATCGATGCAATTTCTGTGTTTCATCCTTGATTTGAAGATCCAAGGGATACAGTAAACCTGCAATGGTGCATCGGAATCTAATACTGCTGTCCCAGGAAAGGCTAAAAGCACGAACTATTAGAAGAGTTACTCCTCTTGTAAATAAGTCGACATTTTGCCTTTTGTATTCAATATCGATGCAATTTCTGTGTTTCATCGTTGATTTGAAGGTCCAAGGGATACAGTAAACCTGCAATGGTGCATCGCAATCTAATACAGCTACCCCAGGAAATGCTCAATGCACGAACTATTAGAAGAGTTACTCCTCTTATAAATAAGTCGATATTTTGCCTTTTGTTTTCAATATCGATGCAATTTCTGTGTCTCATCGACGATTTGAAGGTCCAAGGGATACAGTAAACCTGCAGTGGTGCATCGGAATGTAATACTGCTGTCCCAGGACAGGCTCAAAGCACGAACTATTAGAAGAGTTACTCCTCTTGTAAATAAGTCGACATTTTGCCTTTTGTATTCAATATCGATGCAATTTCTGTGTTTCATCGTTGATTTGAAGGACCAAGGGATACAGTAAACCTGCAATGGTGCATCGGAATCTAATACTGCTGTCCCAGGAAAGGCTGAAAGCAGGAATTATTAGAAGAGTTACTCCTCTTGTAAATAAGTCGACATTTTGCCTTTTGTATTCAATATCGATGCAATTTCTGTGTTTCATCGTTGATTTGAAGGTCCACGGGATACAGTAAACCTGCAATGGTGCATCGGAATGTAATAGTGCTGCCCCAGGAAAGGCTCTAAGCACGAACTATTAGAAGAGTTACTCCTCTAGTAAATAAGTCGACATTTTGCCTTTTGTATTCAATATCGATGCAATTTCTGTGTTTCATCGTTGATTTGAAGGTGCAAGGGATACAGTAAACCTTTAATGGTGCATCGGAATCTAATACTGCTGCCCACGAAAGGCTAAAAGCAGGAACAATTAGAAGAGTTACTCCTCTTGTAAATAAGTCGACATTTTACCTTTTGTATTCAATATCGATGCAATTTCTGTGTTTCATCGTTGATTTGAAGGTCCAAAGGATACAGTAAACCTGCAATGGTGCATCGGAATCTAATACTGCTGTCCCAGGAAAGCCTCAAAGCAGGAACTATTAGAAGAGATACTCCTCTTGTAAATAAGTCGACATTTTGCATTTTGTATTCAATATCGATGCAATTTCTATGTTTCATCGTAGATTTGAAGGTCCAATGGATACAGTAAACCTGCAATTGTGCATCGGAATCTAATACTGCTGTCCCAGGAAAAGCTCAAAGCACGAACTATTAGAAGAGTTACTCCTCTTGTAAATAAGTCGACATTTTGCCTTTTGTATTCAATATCGATGCAATTTCTGTGTTTCATCGTTGATTTGAAGGTCCAAGGGATACAGTATATCTGCAATGGTGCATCGGAATCTAATACTGCCACCCCAGGAAAGGCTCAAAACACGAACTATTAGAAGAGTTACTCCTCTTGTAAATAAGTCGACAGTTTGCCAATTGTATTCAATATTGTTGCAATTTCTGTGTTTCATCGTTGATTTGAAGGTCCAAGGGATACAGTAAACCTGCAGTGGTGCATCGGAATCTAATACTGCTGTCCCAGGAAAGGCTCAAAGCACGATCTATTAGAAGAGTTACTCCTCTTGTAAATAAGTCGACATTTTCCATTTGTATTCAATATCGATGCAATTTCTGTGTTTCATCATTGATTTGAAGGTCCAAGGGATACAGTAAACCTGCAATGGTGCATCGGAATCTAATAGTGCTGTCCCAGGAAAGGCTCAAAGCACGAACTATTAGAAGAGTTACTCCTCTTGTAAATAAGTCGACATTTTGCCTTTTGTATTCAATATCGATGCAATTTCAGTGTTTCATCGTTGATTTGAAGGTCCAAGGGAGACAGTAAACCTGCAATGGTGCATCGGAATCTAATACTGCTGACCCAGGAAAGGCTCAAAGCACGTACTATTAGAAGAATTACTCCTCTTATAAATAAGTCGATATTTTGCCTTTTGTATTTAATATCGATGCAATTTCTGTGTTTCAGCGTTGATTTGAAAGTCCAAGGGATACAGTAAACCTGCAATGGTGCATCGGAATCTAATACTGCTGTCCCAGGAAAGGCTAAAAGCACGAACTATTAGAAGAGTTACTCCTCTTGTAAATAAGTCGACATTTTGCCTTTTGTTTTCAATATCGATGCAATTTCTGTGTTTCATCGTTGATTTGAAGGTCCAAGGGATACAGTAAACCTGCAATGGTGCATCGGAATCTAATACTGCTACCCCAGGAAATGCTCAAAGCACGAACTATTAGAAGAGTTACTCCTCTTATAAATAAGTCGATATTTTGCCTTTTGTGTTCAATATCGATGCAATTTCTGTGTTTCATCGATGATTTGGAGGTCCAAGGGATACAGTAAACCTGCAATGGTGCATCGGAATGTAATACTGCTGTCCCAGGAAAGGCTCAAAGCTCGAACTAATAGAAGAATTACTCCTCTTGTAAATAAGTCGATATTTTGCCTTTTGTATTCAATATCGGTGCAATTTCTGTGTTTCATCGTTGATTTGAAGGTCCAAGGGATACAGTAAACCTGCAATGGTGCATCGGAATCTAATACTGCTGTCCCAGGAAAGGCTGAAAGCAGGAATTATTAGAAGAGTTACTCCTCTTGTAAATAAGTCGACATTTTGCCTTTCGTATTCTATATCGATGCAATTTCTGTGTTTCATCGTTGATTTGAAGGTCCAAGGGTTACAGTAAACCTGCAATGGTGCATCTGAATCTAATACTGGTGTCCCAGGAAAGGCTCAAAGAACGAACTATTAGAAGAGTTACTCCTCTTGTAAATAAGTCGACATTTTACCTTTTGAATTCAATATCGATGCAATTTCTGTGTTTCATCGTTGATTTGAAGGTCCAAGGGATACAGTAAACCTGCAATGGTGCATCGGAATCTAATACTGCTGTCCCAGGAAAGGCTCAAAGCAAGAACTATTTGAAGAGTTACTCCTCTTGTAAATAAGTCGACATTTTGCCTTTTGTATTCAATATCGATGCAATTTCTGTGTTTCATCGTTGATTTTATGGTCCAAGGGATACAGTAAACCTACAATGGTGCATCGGAATCCAATACTGCTGTCCCAGGAAAGGCTAAAAACACGAACTATTAGAAGAGTTACTCCTCATGTAAATAAGTCGACATTTTGCCTTTTGTATTCAATATCGATGCAATTTCTGTGTTTCATCGTTGATTTGAAGGTGCAAGGGATACAGTAAACCTGCAATGGTGCATCGGAATCTAATACTGCTGTCCCAGGAAAGGCTCAAACACGAACTATTAGAAGTTACTCCTCTTGTAAATAAGTCGACATTTTCCTTTTGTATTCAATATCGATGCAATTTCTGTGTTTCATCGTTGATTTGAAGGTCCAAGGGATACAGTAAACCTGCAATGGTGCATCGGAATCTAATAGTGCTGTCCCAGGAAAGGCTCAAAGCACGAACTATTAGAAGAGTTACTCCTCTTGTAAATAAGTCGACATTTTGCCTTTTGTATTCAATATCTATGCAATTTCTGTGTTTCATCGTTGATTTGAAGGTCCAAGGAATACAGTAAACCTCCAATGGTGCATCGGAATCTAATACTGCTGACCCAGTCAAGGCTCAAAGCACGTACTATTAGAAGAATTACTCCTCTTGTAAGTAAGTCGATATTTTGCCTTTTGTATTCAATATCGAAGCAATTTCTGTGTTTCATCGTTGATTTGAAGGTCCAAGGGATACAGTAAATCTGCAATGGTGCATTGGAATCTAATACTGCTGTCCCAGGAAAGGCTAAAAGCACGAACTATTAGAAGAGTTACTCCTCTTGTAAATAAGTCGACATTTTGCCTTTTGTATTCAATATCTATGCAATTTCTGTGTTTCATCGGTGATTTGAAGGTCCAAGGGATACAGTAAACCTGCAATGGTGCATCGGAATGTAATACTGCTGTTCCAGGAGAGGCTAAAAGCACGAACTATTACAAGAGTTACTCCTCTTGTAAGTAAGTCGACATTTTGCCTTTTGTATTCAATATCGATGCAATTTCTGTGTTTCATCGTTGATTTGAAGGTCCAAGGGATACAGTAAACCTGCAATGGTGCATCGGAATCTAATACTGCTACCCCAGGAAATGCTCAAAGCACGAACTGTTAGAAGAGTTACTCCTCTTATAAATAAGTCGATATTTTGCCTTTTGTGTTCAATATCGATGCAATTTCTGTGTTTCATCGACGATTTGAAGGTCCAAGGGATACAGTAAACCTGCAATGGTGCATCGGAATCTAATACTGCTGTCCCAGGAAAGGCTAAAATCACGAACCATTAGAAGAGTTACTCCTCTTGTAAATAAGTCGACATTTTGCCTTTTGTATTCAATATCGATGCAATTTCTGTGTTTCATCGTTGATTTGAAGGTCCAAGGGATACAGTAAACCTGCAATGGTGCATCGGAATCTAATACTGCTACCCCAGGAAATGCTCAAAGCACGAACTGTTAGAAGAGTTACTCCTCTTATAAATAAGTCGATATTTTGCCTTTTGTGTTCAATATCGATGCAATTTCTGTGTTTCATCGACGATTTGAAGGTCCAAGGGATACAGTAAACCTGCAGTGGTGCATCGGAATGTAATACTGCAGTCCCAGGAAAGGCTCAAAGCACGAACTATTAGAAGAGTTACTCCTCTTGTAAATAAGTCGACATTTTGCCTTTTGTATTCAATATCGATGCAATTTCTGTGTTTCATCGTTGATTTGAAGGTCCAAGGGATACAGTAAACCTGCAATGGTGCATCGGAATCTAATACTGCTACCCCAGGAATGGCTCAAAGCACGAACTATTAGAAGAGTTAATCCTCTTATAAATAAGTCGATATTTTGCATTTTGTATTCAATATCGATGCAATTTCTATGTTTCATCGTAGATTTGAAGGTGCAAGGGATACAGTAAACCTGCAATGGTGCATCGGAATCTAATACTGCTGTCCCAGGAAAGCCTCAAAGCACGAACTATTAGAAGAGTTACTCCTCTTGTAAATAAGTCGACATTTTGCCTTTTGTATTCAATATCTATGCAATTTCTGTGTTTCATCGGTGATTTGAAGGTCCAAGGGATACAGTAAACCTGCAATGGTGCATCGGAATCTAATACTGCTGTCCCAAAAGGCTGAAAGCAGGAATTATTAGAAGAGTTACTCCTCTTGTAAAAAAGTCGACATTTTGCCTTTTGTATTCAATATCGATGCAATTTCTGTGTTTCATCGTTGATTTGAAGGTCCAATTGATACAGTAAACCTGCAATGGTGCATCGGAATGTAATAGTGCTGTCCCAGGAAAGGCTCAAAGCACGAACTATTAGAAGAGTTACTCCTCTAGTAAATAAGTCGACATTTTGCCTTTTGTATTCAATATCGATGCAATTTCATTGTTTCATCGTTGATTTGAAGGACCAAGGGATACAGTAAACCTGCAATGGTGCATCGGATTCTAATACTGCTGTCCCAGGAAAGGCTCAAAGCACGAACTATTAGAAGAGTTACTCCTCTTATAAATAAGTCGACATTTTGCCTTTTGTATTCAATATCGATGCAATTTCTGTGTTTCATCTTTGATTTGAAGGTCCAAGGGATACAGTAAACCTGCAATGGTGCATCGGAATCTAATACTGCTACCCCAGGAAAGGCTCAAAGCACGAACTATTAGAAGAGTTAATCCTTTTATAAATAAGTCGATATTTTGCCTTTTGTGTTCAATATCGATGCAATATCTGTGTTTCATCGTTGATTTGAAGGTCCAAGGGATACAGTAAACCTGCAATTTTGCATCGGAATCTAATACTGCTGTCCCAGGAAAGGCTCAAAGCACGAACTATTAGAAGGGTTACTGCTCTTGTAAATAAGTCGACATTTTGCATTTTGTATTCAATATCGATTCTATTTCTGTGCTTCATCGTTGATTTGAAGGTGCAAGGGATACAGTAAACCTACAACGGTGCATCGGAATCTAATACTGCTGTCCCACGAAAGGCTAAAAGCAGGAACAATTAGAAGAGTTACTCCTCTTGTAAATAAGTCGACATTTTACCTTTTATATTCTATATCGATGCAATTTCTGTGTTTCATCGTTGATTTGAAGGTCCAAAGGATACAGTAAACCTGCAATGGTGCATCGGAATCTAATACTGCTGTCCCAGGAAAGGCTAAAAGCAGGAATTATTAGAAGAGTTACTCCTCTTGTAAATAAGTCGACATTTTGCCTTTTGTATTCAATATCGATGGTATTTCTGTGTTTCATCGTTGATTTGAAGGTCCAAGGGATACAGTAAACCTGCAATGGTGCATCGGAATCTAATACTGCTGTCCCAGGAAAGGCTAAAAGCAGGAATTATTAGAAGAGTTACTCCTCTTGTAAATAAGTCGACATTTTGCCTTTTGTATTCTATATCGATGCAATTTCTGTGTTTCATCGTTGATTTGAAGGTCCAAGGGATACAGTAAACCAGCAATGATGCATCGGAATCTAATACTGCTGTAACAGGAAAGGCTCAAAACACGAACTACTAGAAGAGGTACTCCTCTTGTAAATAAGTCGATATTTTACATTTTGTATTCAATATCGATGCAATTTCTGTGTTTCATCGTTGATTTGAATGTCCAAGGGATACAGTAAACCTGCAATGGTGCATCGGAATCTAATACTGCTGTCCCAGGAAAGGCTCAAATCACAAACTATTAGAAGAGTTACTCCTCTTGTAAATAAGTCGACATATTGCCTTTTGTATTCAATATCGATGCAATTTCTGTGTTTCATCGTTGATTTGAAGGTCCAAGGGATACAGTAAACCTGCAATGGTGCATCGGAAACTAATACTGCTGTCCCAGGAAAGGCTAAAAGCACGAACTATTAGAAGAGTTACTCCTCTTGTAAATAAGTCGACATTTTGCCTTTTGTATTCTATATCGATGCAATTTCTGTGTTTCATCGTTGATTTGAAGGTCCACGGGATACAGTAAACCAGCAATGATGCATCGGAATCGAACACTGCTGTCCCAGGAAAGGCTCAAAACACGAACTATTAGAAGAGGTACTCCTCTTGTAAATAAGTCGACATTTTACATTTTGTATTCAATATCGATGCAATTTCTGTGTTTCATCGTTGATTTGAAGGTCCAAGGGATACAGTAAACCTGCAATGGTGCATCGGAATCTAATACTGCTGTCCCAGGAAAGGCTCAAAGCACGAACTATTAGAAGAGTTACTCCTCTTGTAAATAAGTCGACATTTTAACTTTTGTATTCAATATCGATGCAATTTCTGTGTTTCATCGTTGATTTGAAGGTCCAAGGGATACAGTAAACCTGCATGGTGCATCGGAATTTAATACTGCTGCCCCAGGAAAGGCTCAAAGCACGAACTATTAGAAGAGTGACTCCTCTTGTAAATAAGTCGACATTTTGCCTTTTGTATTCAATATCGATGCAATTTCTGTGTTTCATCGTTGATTTGAAGGTCCAAGGGATACAGTAAACCAGCAATGATGCATCGGAATCGAATACTGCTGTCCCAGGAAAGGCTCAAAACACGAACTATTAGAAGAGGTACTCCTCTTGTAAATAAGTCGACATTTTACATTTTGTATTCAATATCGATGCAATTTCTGTGTTTCATCGTTGATTTGAAGGTCCAAGGGATACAGTAAACCTGCAATGGTGCATCGGAATCTAATACTGCTGTCCCAGGAAAGGCTCAAAGCACGAACTATTAGAAGAGTTACTCCTCTTGTAAATAAGTCGACATTTTAACTTTTGTATTCAATATCGATGCAATTTCTGTGTTTCATCGTTGATTTGAAGGTCCAAGGGATACAGTAAACCTGCAATGGTGCATCGGAATCTAATACTGCTGTCCCAGGAAAGGCTAAAAGCACGAACTATTAGAAGAGTTACTCCTCTTGTAAATAAGTCGACATTTTGCCTTTTGTATTCTATATCGATGCAATTTCTGTGTTTCATCGTTGATTTGAAGGTCCAAGGGATACAGTAAACCAGCAATGATGCATCGGAATCGAATACTGCTGTCCCAGGAAAGGCTCAAAACACGAACTATTAGAAGAGGTACTCCTCTTGTAAATAAGTCGACATTTTACATTTTGTATTCAATACAGATGCAATTTCTGTGTTTCATCGATGATTTGAAGGTCCAAGGGATACAGTAAACCTGCAATGGTGCATCGGAATCTAATACTGCTGTTCCAGGAAAGGTTCAAAGCACGAACTATTAGAAGAATTACTCCTCTTATAAATAAGTCGATATTTTGCCTTTTGTATTCAATATCGATGCAATTTCTGTGTTTCATCGATGATTTGAAGGTCCAAGGGATACAGTAAACCTGCAATAGTGCATCGGAATGTAATACTGCTACCCCAGGAAATGCTCAAAGCACGAACTATTAGAAGAGTTACTCCTCTTGTAAATAAGTCAACATTTTGCCTTTTTTTTCAATATCGATGCAATTTCTGTGTTTCATCGTTGATTTGAAGGTCCAAGGGATACAGTAAACCTGCAATGGTGCATCGGAATCGAATACTGCTGTCCCAGGAAAGGCTCAAACCACGAATTATTAGAAGAGTTACTCCTCTAGTAAATAAGTCGACATTTTGCCTTTTTTATTCAATATCGATGCAATTTCTGTGTTTCATCGTTGATTTGAAGGTCCAAGGGATACAGTAAACCAGCAATGATGCATCGGAATCGAATACTGCTGTCCCAGGAAAGGCTCAAAACACGAACTATTAGAAGAGGTACTCCTCTTGTAAATAAGTCGACATTTTACATTTTGTATTCAATATCGATGCAATTTCTGTGTTTCATCGTTGATTTGAAGGTCCAAGGGATACAGTAAACCTGCAATGGTGCATCGGAATCTAATACTGCTGTCCCAGGAAAGGCTCAAAGCACGAACTATTAGAAGAGTTACTCCTCTTGTAAATAAGTCGACATTTTAACTTTTGTATTCAATATCGATGCAATTTCTGTGTTTCATCGTTGATTTGAAGGTCCAAGGGATACAGTAAACCTGCAATGGTGCATCGGAATCTAATACTGCTGTCCCAGGAAAGGCTAAAAGCACGAACTATTAGAAGAGTTACTCCTCTTGTAAATAAGTCGACATTTTGCCTTTTGTATTCTATATCGATGCAATTTCTGTGTTTCATCGTTGATTTGAAGGTCCAAGGGATACAGTAAACCAGCAATGATGCATCGGAATCGAATACTGCTGTCCCAGGAAAGGCTCAAAACACGAACTATTAGAAGAGGTACTCCTCTTGTAAATAAGTCGACATTTTACATTTTGTATTCAATACAGATGCAATTTCTGTGTTTCATCGATGATTTGAAGGTCCAAGGGATACAGTAAACCTGCAATGGTGCATCGGAATCTAATACTGCTGTTCCAGGAAAGGTTCAAAGCACGAACTATTAGAAGAATTACTCCTCTTATAAATAAGTCGATATTTTGCCTTTTGTATTCAATATCGATGCAATTTCTGTGTTTCATCGATGATTTGAAGGTCCAAGGGATACAGTAAACCTGCAATAGTGCATCGGAATGTAATACTGCTACCCCAGGAAATGCTCAAAGCACGAACTATTAGAAGAGTTACTCCTCTTGTAAATAAGTCAACATTTTGCCTTTTTTTTCAATATCGATGCAATTTCTGTGTTTCATCGTTGATTTGAAGGTCCAAGGGATACAGTAAACCTGCAATGGTGCATCGGAATCGAATACTGCTGTCCCAGGAAAGGCTCAAACCACGAATTATTAGAAGAGTTACTCCTCTAGTAAATAAGTCGACATTTTGCCTTTTGTATTCAATATCGATGCAATTTCACTGTTTCATCGTTGATTTGAAGGTCCAAGGGATACAGTAAACCTGCAATGGTGCATCGGAATCTAATACTGCTGTCCCAGGAAAGGCTCAAAGCACGAACTATTAGAAGAGTTACTCCTCTTATAAATAAGTCGACATTTTGCCTTTTGTATTCAATATCGATGCAATTTCTGTGTTTCGTCGTTGATTTGAAGGTCCAAGGGATACAGTAAACCTGCAATGGTGCATCGGAATCTAATACTGATACCCCATGAAAGGCTCAAAACACGAACTATTAGAAGAATTACTCCTCTTGTAAATAAGTCGACATTTTGCCTTTTGTATTCAATATCGATGCAATTTCTGTGTTTCATCTTTGATTTGAAGGTCCAAGGGATACAGTAAACCTGCAATGGTGCATCGGAATCTAATACTGCTATCCCAGGAAAGGCTCAAAGCACGAACTATTAAAAGAGTTACTCCTCTTATAAATAAGTCGACATTTTGCCTTTTGTATTCAATATCGATGCAATTTCTGTGTTTCATCGTTGATTTGAAGGTCCAAGGGATACAGTAAACCTGCAATGGTGCATCGGAATCTAATACTGCTGTCCCAGGAAAAGCTCAAAGCACGAACTATTAGAAGAGATAATCTTCTTATAAATAAGTCGATATTTTGCCTTTTGTGTTCAACATCGATTCTATTTCTGTGCTTCATCGTTGATTTGAAGGTCCAAGGGATACAGTAAACCTGCAATTTTGCATCGGAATCTAATACTGCTGTCCCAGGAAAGGCTCAAAGCACGAACTATTAGAAGAGTTACTCCTCTTGTAAATAAGTCGACATTTTGCATTTTGTATTCAATATCGATTCCATTTCTGTGCTTCATCGTTGATTTGAAGGTGCAAGGGATACAGTAAACCTACAATGGTGCATCCGAATCTAATACTGCTGTCCCACGAAAGGCTAAAAGCAGGAACAATTAGAAGAGTTACTCCTCTTGTAAATAAGTCGACATTTTACCTTTTGTATTCTATATCGATGCAATTTCTGTGTTTCATCGTTGATTTGAAGGCCCAAAGGATACAGTAAACCTGCAATGGTGCATCGGAATCTAATACTGCTGTCCCAGGAAAGGCTAAAAGCAGGAGTTATTAGAAGAGTTACTCCTCTTGTAAATAAGTCGACATTTTACCTTTTGTTTCTATATCGATGCAATTTCTGCGTTTCATCGTTGATTTGAAGGTCCAGAGGATACAGTAAACCTGCAATGGTGCATCGGAATCTAATACTGCTGTCCCAGGGAAGGCTCAAAACACGAACTATTAGAAGAGGTACTCCTCTTGTAAATAAGTCCACATTTTACATTTTGTATTCAATATCGATGCAATTTCTGTGTTTCATCGTTGATTTGAAGGTCCAAGGGATACAGTAAACCTGCAATGGTGCATCGGAATCTAATACTGCTGTCCCAGGAAAGGCTCAAAGCACAAACTATTAGAAGAGTTACTCCTCTTGTAAATAAGTCGACATATTGCCTTTTGTATTCAATATCGATGCAATTTCTGTGTTTCATCGATGATTTGAAGGTCCAAGGGATACAGTAAACCTGCAATGGTGCATCGGAAACTAATACTGCTGTCCCAGGAAAGGCTAAAAGCACGAACTATTAGATGAGTTACTCCTCTTGTAAATAAGTCGAAATTTAGCCTTTTGTATTCAATATCGATGCTATTTCTGTGTTTCATCGTTGATTTGAATGTCCAAGGGATGCAGTAAACCTACAATGGTGCATCGGAATCCAATACTGCTGTCCCAGGAAAGGCTCAAATCACGGACTATTAGAAGAGTTACTCCTCTTGTAAATAAGTCGACATTTTAACTTTTGTATTCAATATCGATGCAATTTCTGGGTTTCATCGTTGATTTGAAGGTCCAAGGGATACCGTAAACCTGCATGGTGCATCGGAATTTAATACTGCTGCCCCAGGATAGGCTCAAAGCACGAACTATTAGAAGAGTTACTCCTCTAGTAAATAAGTCGACATTTTGCCTTTTGTATTCAATACCGATGCAATTTCTGTGTTTCATCGATGATTTGAAAGGTCCAAGGGATATAGTAAACCTGCAATGGTGCATCGGAATCTTATACTGCTGTTCCAGGAAAGGCTCAAAGCACGAACTATTAGAAGAATTACTCCTCTTATAAATAAGTCGACATTTTGCCTTTTGTATTCAATATCGGTGCAATCTCTGTGTGTCATCGTTGATTTGAAGGTCCAAGGGATACAGTAAACCTGCAATGGTGCATCGGAATGTAATACTGCTGTTCCAGGAGAGGCTAAAATCACGAACTATTAGAAGAGTTACTCCTCGTGTAAATAAGTCGACATTTTGGCTTTTGTATTCAATATCTAACCATTTTCTGTGTTTCATCGTTGATTTGAAGGTCCAAGGGATACAGTAAACCTGCAATGGTGCATCGGAATCTAATACTGCTGTCCCAGGAAAAGCTCAAACCACGAACTATTAGAAGAGTTACTCCCCTTGTAAATAAGTCGACATTTTGCCTTTTGTATTCAATATCGATGCAATTTCTGTGTTTCATCGTTGATTTGAAGGTCCAAGGGATACAGTAAACCTGCAATGGTGCATCGGATTCTAATACTGCTGTCCCAGGAAAGCCTCAAAGCACGAACTATTAGAAGAGTTACTCCTCTTGTAAATAAGTCGACATTTTGCATTTTGTATTCAATATCGATGCAATTTCTATGTTTCATCGTAGATTTGAAGGTCCAATGGATACAGTAAACCTGCAATTGTGCATCGGAATCTAATACTGCTGTCCCAGGAAAAGCTCAAAGCACGAACTATTAGAAGAGTTACTCCTCTTGTAAATAAGTCGACATTTTGCCTTTTGTATTCAATATCGATGCAATTTCTGTGTTTCATCGTTGATTTGAAGGTCCAAGGGATACAGTAAACCTGCAATGGTGCATCGGAATCTAATTCTGCTGACCCAGGAAAGGCTCAAAGCACGAACTATTAAAAGAATTACTCCTCTTATAAATAAGTCGATATTTTGCCTTTTGTATTCAATATCGATGCAATTTCTGTGTTTCAGCGTTGATTTGAAGGTCCAAGGGATACAGTAAACCTGCAATGGTGCATCGGAATCTAATACTGCTGTCCCAGGAAAGGCTAAAAGCACGAACTATTAGAAGAGTTACTCCTCTTGTAAATAAATCGACATTTTGCCTTTTGTATTCAATATCGATGCAATTTCTGTGTTTCATCGTTGATTTGAAGGTCCAAGGGATACAGTACACCTGCAATTGTGCATCGGAATTTAATACTGCTGTCCCAGGAAAGGCTAAAAGCACGAACTATTAGAAGAGTTACTCCTCTCGTAAATAAGTCGACATTTTGCCTTTTGTATTCAACATCGACGCAATTTCTGTGTTTCATCGTTGATTTGAAGGTCCAAGGGATACAGTAAACCTACAATGGTGCATCGGAATCCAATACTGCTGTCCCACGAAAGGCTCAAAGCACGAACTATTAGAAGAGATACTCCTCTTGTAAATAAGTCGACATTTTGCCTTTTGTATTCAATATCGATGCAATTTCTGTGTTTCATCGTTGATTTGAAGGTCCAAGGGATACAGTAAACCTGCAATGGTGCATCGGAATCTAATACTGCTGTCCCAGGAAAGGCTCAAAGCACGAACTATTAGAAGAGTTACTCCTCTAGTAAATAAGTCGACATTTTGCCTTTCGTATTCAATATCGATGCAATTTCATTGTTTCATCGTTGATTTGAAGGTCCAAGGGATACAGTAAACCTGCAATGGTGCATCGGAATCTAATACTGCTGTCCCAGGAAAGGCTCAAAGCACGAACTATTAGAAGAGTTACTCCTCTTATAAATAAGTCGACATTTTGCCTTTTGTATTCAATATCGATGCAATTTCTGTGTTTCGTCGTTGATTTGAAGGTCCAAGGGATACAGTAAACCTGCAATGGTGCATCGGAATCTAATACTGCTACCCCATGAAAGTCTCAAAGCACGAACTATTAGAAGAATTACTCCTATTGTAAATAAGTCGACATTTTGCCTTTTGTATTCAATATCGATGCAATTTCTGTGTTTCATCTTTGATTTGAAGGTCCAAGGGATACAGTAAACCTGCAATGGTGCATCGGAATCTAATACTGCTATCCCAGGAAAGGCTCAAATCACGAACTATTAAAAGAGTTACTCCTCTTATAAATAAGTCGACATTTTGCCTTTTGTATTCAATATCGATGCAATTTCTGTGTTTCATCGTTGATTTGAAGGTCCAAGGGATACAGTAAACCTGCAATGGTGCATCGGAATCTAATACTGCTACCCCAGGAAAGGCTCAAAGCACGAACTATTAGAAGAGTTAATCCTCTTATAAATAAGTCGATATTTTGCCTTTTGTGTTCAATATCGATGCAATTTCTGTGTTTCATCGTTGATTTGAAGGTCCAAGGGACACAGTAAACCTGCAATTTTGCATCGGAATCTAATACTGCTGTCCCAGGAAAGGCTCAAAGCACGAACTATTAGAAGAGTTACTCCTCTTGTAAGTAAGTCGACATTTTGCATTTTGTATTCAATATCGATTCTATTTCTGTGCTTCATCGTTGATTTGAAGGTCCAAGGGATACAGTAAACCTGAAATGGTGCATCGGAATCTAATACTGCTGTCCCAGGAAAGGCTAAAAGCAGGAACAATTAGAAGAGTTACTCCTCTTGTAAATAAGTCGACATTTTACCTTTTGTATTCTATATCGATGCAATTTCTGTGTTTCATCGTTGATTTGAAGGTCCAAAGGATACAGTAAACCTGCAATGGTGCATCAGAATCTAATACTGCTGTCCCAGGAAAGGCTAAAAGCAGGAATTATTAGAAGAGTTACTCCTCTTGTAAATAAATGGACATTTTGCCTTTTGTATTCAATATCGATGGTATTTCTGTGTTTCATCGTTGATTTGAAGGTCCAAAGGATACAGTAAACCTGCAATGGTGCATCGGAATCTAATACTGCTGTCCCAGGAAAGGCTAAAAGCAGGAATTATTAGAAGAGTTACTCCTCTTGTAAATAAGTCGACATTTTGCCTTTTGTATTCTATATCGATGCAATTTCTGTGTTTCATCGTTGATTTGAAGGTCCAAGGGATACAGTAAACCTGCAATGATGCATCGGAATCTAATATTGCTGTCCCAGGAAAGGCTCAAAACACGAACTATTAGAAGAGGTACTCCTCTTGTAAATAAGTCGACATTTTACATTTTGTATTCAATATCGATGCAATTTCTGTGTTTCATCGTTGATTTGAAGGTCCAAGGGATACAGTAAACCTGCAATGGTGCATCGGAATCTAATACTGCTGTCCCAGGAAAGGCTCAAAGCACAAACTATTAGAAGATTTACTCCTCTTGTAAATAAGTCGACATATTGCCTTTTGTATTCAATATCGATGCAATTTCTGTGTTTCATCGTTGATTTGAAGGTCCAAGGGATACAGTAAACCTGCAATGGTGCATCGGAAACTAATACTGCTGCCCCAGGAAAGGCTAAAAGCACGAACTATTAGAAGAGTTACTCCTCTTGTAAATAAGTCGAAATTTAGCCTTTTGTATTCAATATCGATGCAATTTCTGTGTTTCATCGTTGATTTGAATGTCCAAGGGATACAGTAAACCTACAATGGTGCATCGGAATCCAATACTGCTGTCCCAGGAAAGGCTCAAATCACGGACTATTAGAATAGTTACTCCTCTTGTAAATATGTCGACAGTTTGCTTTTTATATTCAATATCGATGCAATTTCTGTGTTTCATCGTTGATTTGAAGGTCCAAGGGATACAGTAAACCTGCAATGGTGCATCGGAATTTAATACTGCTGCCCCAGGAAAGGCTCAAAGCACGAACTATTAGAAGAGTTACTCCTCTTGTAAATAAGTCGACATTTTGCCTTTTGTATTCAATATCGATGCAATTTCTGTGTCTCATCGATGATTTGAAGGTCCAAGGGATACACTAAACCTGCAATGGTGCATCGGAATCTAATACTGCTGTCCCAGGAAAGCCTCAAAGCACGAACTATTAGAAGAGTTACTCCTCTTGTAAATAAGTCGACATTTTGCCTTTTGTATTCAATACCGATGCAATTTCTGTGTTTCATCGTTGATTTGAAGGTCCATGGGATACAGTAAATCTGCAATGGTGCATCGGAATCTAATACTGCCACCCCAGGAAAGGCTCAAAACACGAACTATTAGAAGAGTTACTCCTCTTGTAAATAAGTCGACAGTTTGCCTATTGTATTCAATATTGATGCAATTTCTGTGTTTCATCGTTGATTTGAAGGTCCAAGGGATACAGTAAACCTGCAATGGTGCATCGGAATCTAATACTGCTGTCCCAGGAAAGCCTCAAAGCACGAAGTATTAGAAGAGTTACTCCTCTTGTAAATAAGTCGACATTTTCCATTTGTATTCAATATCGATGCAATTTCTGAGTTTCATCATTGATTTGAAGGTCCAAGGGATACAGTAAACCTGCAATGGTGCATCGGAATCTAATACTGCTGACCCAGGAAAGGCTCAAAGCACATACTATTAGAAGAATTACTCCTCTTATAAATAAGTCGATATTTTGCCTTTTGTATTTAATATCGATGCAATTTCTGTGTTTCAGCGTTGATTTGAAGGTCCAAGGGATACAGTAAACCTGCAATGGTGCATCGGAATCTAATACTGCTGTCCCAGGAAAGGCTAAAAGCACGAACTATTAGAAGAGTTACTCCTCTTGTAAATAAGTCGACATTTTGCCTTTTGTTTTCAATATCGATGCAATTTCTGTGTTTCATTGTTGATTTGAAGGTCCAAGGGATACAGTAAACCTGCAATGGTGCATCGGAATCTAATACTGCTACCCCAGGAAATGCTCAAAGCACGAACTATTAGAAGAGTTACTCCTCTTATAAATAAGTCGATATTTTGCATTTTGTGTTCAATATCGACGCAATTTCTGTGTTTCATCGATGATTTGGAGGTCCAAGGGATACAGTAAACCTGCAATGGTGCATCGGAATGTAATACTGCTGTCCCAGGAAAGGCTGAAAGCACGAACTAATAGAAGAATTACTCCTCTTTTTAATAAGTCGACATTTTGCCTTTTGTATTCAATATCGGTGCAATTTCTGTGTTTCATCGTTGATTTGAAGGTCCAAAGGATACAGTAAACCTGCAATGGTGCATCGGAATCTAATACTGCTGTCCCAGGAAAGGCTGAAAGCAGGAATTATTAGAAGAGTTACTCCTCTTGTAAATAAGTCGACATTTTGCCTTTCGTATTCTATATCGATGCAATTTCTGTGTTTCATCGTTGATTTGAAGGTCCAAGGGTTACAGTAAACCTGCAATGGTGCATCTGAATCTAATACTGCTGTCCCAGGAAAGGCTCAAAGCACGAACTATTAGAAGAGTTACTCCTCTTGTAAATAAGTCGACATTTTACCTTTTGAATTCAATATCGATGCAATTTCTGTGTTTCATCGTTGATTTGAAGGTCCAAGGGATACAGTAAACCTGCAATGGTGCATCGGAATCTAATACTGCTGTCCCAGGAATGGCTCAAAACACGAACTATTAGAAGAGTTACTCCTCTTGTAAATAAGTCGACATTTTGCCTTTTGTATTCAATATCGATGCAATTTCTGTGTTTCATCGTTGATTTTATGGTCCAAGGGATACAGTAGACCTACAATGGTGCATCGGAATCCAATACTGCTGTCCCAGGAAAGGCTAAAAGCACGAACTATTAGAAGAGTTACTCCTCATGTAAATAAGTCGACATTTTGCCTTTTGTATTCAATATCGATGCAATTTCTGTGTTTCATCGTTGATTTGAAGGTGCAAGGGATACAGTAAACCTGCAATGGTGCATCGGAATCTAATACTGCTGTCCCAGGAAAGGCTCAAAACACGAACTATTGGAAGTTACTCCTCTTGTAAATAAGTCGACATTTTCCTTTTGTATTCAATATCGATGCAATTTCTGTGTTTCATCGTTGATTTGAAGGTCCGAGGGATACAGTAAACCTGAAATGGTGCATCGGAATGTAATAGTGCTGTCCCAGGAAAGGCTCAAAGCACGAACAATTAGAAGAGTTACTCCTCTTGTAAATAAGTCGACATTTTGCCTTTTGTATTCAATATCTATGCAATTTCTGTGTTTCATCGTTGATTTGAAGGTCCAAGGGATACAGTAAACCTGCAATGGTGCATCGGAATCTAATACTGCTGTTCCAGGAGAGGCTAAAACCACGAACTATTAGAGGAGTTACTCCTCTTGTAAATAAGCCGACATTATGGGTTTTGTATTCAATATCTATGCAATTTCTGTGTTTCATCGTTGATTTGAAGGTCCAAGGGATACAGTAAACCTGCAATGGTGCATCGGAATCTAATACTGCTGTCCCAGGAAAGCCTCAAAGCACGAACTATTAGAAGAGTTACTCCTGTTGTAAGTAAGTCGACATTTTGCCTTTTGTATTCAATATCTATGCAATTTCTGTGTTTCATTGGTGATTTGAAGGTCCAAGGGATACAGTAAACCTGCAGTGGTGCATCGGAATGTAATACTGCTGTTCCAGGAGAGGCTAAAAGCACGAACTATTACAAGAGTTACTCCTCTTGAAAGTAAGTCCACATTTTGCATTTTGTATTCAATATCGATGCAATTTCTGTGTTTCATCGTTGATTTGAAGGTCCAAAAGATACAGTATACCTGCAATGGTGCATCGGAATGTAATACTGCTACCCCAGGAAATGCTCAAAGCTCGAACTATTAGAAGAGTTACTCCTCTTGTAAATAAGTCAACATTTTGCCTTTTTTTTCAATATCGATGCAATTTCTGTGTTTCATCCTTGATTTGAAGGTCCAAGGGATACAGTAAACCTGCAATGGTGCATCGGAATCTAATACTGCTGTCGCAGGAAAGGCTCAAAGCACGAACTATTAGAAGAGTTACTCCTCTTGTAAATAAGTCGACATTTTGCCTTTTGTATTCAATATCGATGCAATTTCTGTGTTTCATCCTTGATTTGAAGGTCCAAGGGATACAGTAAACCTGCAATGGTGCATCGGAATCTAATACTGCTGTCCCAGGAAAGGCTAAAAGCACGAACTATTAGAAGAGTTACTTCTCTTGTAAATAAGTCGACATTTTGCCTTTTGTATTCAATATCGATGCAATTTCTGTGTTTCATCGTTGATTTGAAGGTCCAAGGGATACAGTAAACCTGCAATGGTGCATCGGAATCTAATACTGCTGTCCCAGGAAATGCTCAAACACGAACTATTAGAAGAGTTACTCCTCTTATAAATAAGTCGATATTTTGCCTTTTGTGTTCAATATCGTTGCAATTTCTGTGTTTCATCGACGATTTGAAGGTCCAAGGGATACAGTAAACCTGCAGTGGTGCATCGGAATGTAATACTGCTGTCCCAGGAAAGGCTCAAAACACGAACTATTAGAAGAGTTACTCCTCTTGTAAATAAGTCGACATTTTGCCTTTTGTATTCAATATCGATGCAATTTCTGTGTTTCATCGTTGATTTGAAGGTCCAAGGGATACAGTAAACCTGCAATGGTGCATCGGAATCTAATACTGCTGTCCCAGGAAAGGCTGAAAGCAGGAATTATTAGAAGAGTTACTCCTCTTGTAAATAAGTCGACATTTTGCCTTTTGTATTCTATATCGATGCAATTTCTGTGTTTCATCGTTGATTTGAAGGTCCAAGGGATACAGTAAACCTGCAAGATGCATCTGAATCTAATACTGCTGTCCCAGGAAAGGTTCAAAGCACGAACTATTAGAAGAGTTACTCCTCTTGTAAATAAGTCGACATTTTACCTTTTGTATTCAATATCGATGCAATTTCTGTGTTTCATCGTTGATTTGAAGGTCCAAGGGATACAGTAAACCTGCAATGGTGGATCGGAATCTAATACTGCTGTCCCAGGAAAGGCTGAAAGCAGGAATTATTAGAAGAGTTACTCCTCTTGTAAATAAGTCGACATTTTGCCTTTTGTATTCAATATCTATGCAATTTCTGTGTTTCATCGGTGATTTGAAGGTCCAAGGGATACAGTAAACGTGCAATGGTGCATCGGAATGTAATACTGCTGTTCCAATAGAGGCTAAAAGCACGAACTATTAGAAGAGTTACTCCTCTTGTTAGTAAGTCGACATTTTGCCTTTTGTAATCAATATCGATGCAATTTCTGTGTTTCATCGTTGATTTGAAGGTCCAAAAGATACAGTAAACCTGCAATGGTGCATCGGAATGTAATACTGCTACCCCAGGAAATGCTCAAAGCACGAACTATTAAAAGAGTTACTCCTCTAGTAAATAAGTCAACATTTTGCCTTTTTTTTTTCAATATCGATGCAATTTCTGTGTTTCATCCTTGATTTGAAGGGCCAAGGGATACAGTAAACCTGCAATGGTGCGTCGGAATCTAATACTGGTGCCGCAGGAAAGGCTCAAAGCACGAACTATTAGAAGAGTTACTCCTCTTGTAAATAAGTCGACATTTTGCCTTTTGTATTCAATATCGATGCAATTTCTGTGTTTCATCCTTGATTTGAAGGACCAAGGGATACAGTAAACCTGCAATGGTGCATCGGAATCTAATACTGCTGTCCCAGGAAAGGCTAAAAGCACGAACTATTAGAAGAGTTACTCCTCTTGTAAATAAGTCGACATTTTGCCTTTTGTTTTCAATATCGATGCAATTTCTGTGTTTCATCGTTGATTTGAAGGTCCAAGGGATACAGTAAACCTGCAATGGTGCATCGGAATCTAATACTGCTACCCCAGGAAATGCTCAAAGCACGAACTATTAGAAGAGTTACTCCTCTTATAAATAAGTCGATATTTTGGCTTTTGTGTTCAGTATCGATACAATTTCTGTGTTTCTTCGTTGATTTGAAGGTCCAAGGGATACAGTAAACCTGCAATGGTGCATCGGAATCTAATACTGCTGTCCCAGGAAAAGCTCAAAGCACGAACTATTAGAAGAGTTACTCCTCTTGTAAATAAGTCGACATTTTGGCTTTTGTATTCAATATCGATGCAATTTCTGTGTTTCATCGTTGATTTGAAGGTCCAAGGGATACAGTAAACCTGCAACGGTACATCGGAATCTAATACTGCTGTCCCAGGAAAGCCTCAAAGCACGAACTATTAGAAGAGTTACTCCTCTTGTAAATAAGTCGATATTTTGCCTTTTGTATTCAATATCGATGCAATTTCTGTGTTTCATCGTAGATTTGAAGGTCCAATTGATACAGTAAACCTGCAATGGTGCATCGGAATCTCATACTGCAATCCCAGGAAAGGCTAAAACACGAACTATTAGAAGAGTAACTCCTCTTGTAAATAAGTCGACATTTTGCCTTTTGTATTCTATATCGATGCAATTTATGTGTTTCATCCTTGATTTGAAGGTCCAAGGGATACAGTAAATCTGCAACATGCATCTGAATCTAATACTGCTGTCCCAGGAAAGGCTCAAAGCACGAACTATTAGAAGAGTTACTCCTCTTGTAAATAAGTCGACATTTTACCTTTTGTATTCAATATCGATGCAATTTCTGTGTTTCATCGTTGATTTGAAGTTCCAAGGGATACAGTAAACCAGCAATGGTGCATCGGAATCTAATACTGCTGTCCCAGGAAAGGCTCAAAGCACGAACTATTAGAGGAATTACTCCTCTTGTAAATAAGTCGATATTTTGCCTTTTGTATTCAATATCGATGCAATTTCTGTGTTTTTCGTTGATTTTATGGTCCAAGGGATACAGTAAACGTACAATGGTGCATCGGAATCCAATACTGCTGTCCCAGGAAAGGCTCAAAGCACGAACTATTAGAAGAGTTACTCCTCATGTAAATAAGTCGATATTTTGCCTTTTGTATTCGAATCGATGCAATTTCTGTGTTTCATCGTTGATTTGAAGGTCCAAGGGATATAGTAAACCTGCAATGGTGCATCGGAATCTAATACTGCTGTCCCAGGAAAGGCTCAAATCACGAACTGTTAGAAGAGTTACTCCTCTTATAAATAAGTCCACATTTTGCCGTTTGTATTCAATATCGATGCAATTTGTGTGTTTCATCGCTGATTTGAAGGTCCAAGGGATACAGTAAACCTGCAATGGTGCATCGGAATCTAATACTGCTGTCCCAGGAAAGACTCAAAAGACGAACTATTAGAAGAATTACTCCTCTTATAAATAAGTCGATATTTTGCCTTTTGTATTCAATATCGATGCAATTTCTGTGTTTCAGCGTTGATTTGAAGGTCCAAGGGATACAGTAAACCTGCAATGGTGCATCGGAATGTAATACTGCTGTTCCAGGAGAGGCTAAAAGCACGAACTATTAGAAGAGTTACTCCTCTTGTAAATAAGTCGACATTTTGGCTTTTGTATTCAATATCTAAGCAATTTCTGTGTTTCATCGTTGATTAGAAGGTCCAAGGGATACAGTAAACCTGCAATGGTGCATCGGAATCTAATGCTGCTGTCCCAGGAAAAGCTCAAAGCACGAACTATTAGAAGAGTTACTCCTCTTGTAAATAAGTCGACATTTTGCCTTTTGTATTCAATATCGATGCAATTTCTGTGTTTCAGCGTTGATTTGAAGGTCCAAGGGATACAGTAAACCTGCAATGGTGCATCGGAATGTAATGCTGCTGTTCCAGGAGAGGCTCAAAACACGAACTATTAGAAGAGTAACTCCTCTTGTAAATAAGTCGACATTTTGCCTTTTGTATTCTATATCGATGCAATTTCTGTGTTTCATCGTTGATTTGAAGGTCCAAGGGATACAGTAAATCTGCAAGATGCATCTGAATCTAATACTGCTGTCCCAGGAAAGGCTCAAAGCACGAACTATTAGAAGAGTTACTCCTCTTGTAAATAAGTCGACATTTTACCTTTTGTATTCAATATCGATGCAATTTCTGTGTTTCATCGTTGATTTGAAGGTCCAAGGGATACAGTAAACCAGCAATGGTGCATCGGAATCTAATACTGCTGTCCCAGGAAAGGCTCAAAGCACGAACTATTAGAGGAATTACTCCTCTTGTAAATAAGTCGATATTTTGCCTTTTGTATTCAATATCGATGCAATTTCTGTGTTTTTCGTTGATTTTATGGTCCAAGGGATACAGTAAACGTACAATGGTGCATCGGAATCCAATACTGCTGTCCCAGGAAAGGCTAAAAGCACGAACTATTAGAAGAGTTACTCCTCATGTAAATAAGTCGATATTTTGCCTTTTGTATTCTATATCGATGCTATTTCTGTGTTTCATCTTCGATTTGAAGGTCCAAGGGATACAGTTAACCTGCAATGGTGCATCGGAATCTAATACTGCTGACCCAGGAAAGGCTCAAAGCACATACTATTAGAAGAATTACTCCTCTTATAAATAAGTCGATATTTTGCCTTTTGTATTTAATATCGATGCAATTTCTGTGTTTCAGCGTTGATTTGAAGGTCCAAGGGATACAGTAAACCTGCAATGGTGCATCGGAATCTAATACTGCTGTCCCAGGAAAGGCTAAAAGCACGAACTATTAGAAGAGTTACTCCTCTTGTAAATAAGTCGACATTTTGCATTTTGTTTTCAATATCGATGCAATTTCTGTGTTTCATTGTTGATTTGAAGGTCCAAGGGATACAGTAAACCTGCAATGCTGCATCGGAATCTAATACTGCTACCCCAGGAAATGCTCAAAGCACGAACTATTAGAAGAGTTACTCCTCTTATAAATAAGTCGATATTTTGCATTTTGTGTTCAATATCGACGCAATTTCTGTGTTTCATCGATGATTTGGAGGTCCAAGGGATACAGTAAACCTGCAATGGTGCATCGGAATGTAATACTGCTGTCCCAGGAAAGGCTGAAAGCACGAACTAATAGAAGAATTACTCCTCTTTTTAATAAGTCGACATTTTGCCTTTTGTATTCAATATCGGTGCAATTTCTGTGTTTCATCGTTGATTTGAAGGTCCAAAGGATACAGTAAACCTGCAATGGTGCATCGGAATCTAATACTGCTGTCCCAGGAAAGGCTGAAAGCAGGAATTATTAGAAGAGTTACTCCTCTTGTAAATAAGTCGACATTTTGCCTTTCGTATTCTATATCGATGCAATTTCTGTGTTTCATCGTTGATTTGAAGGTCCAAGGGTTACAGTAAACCTGCAATGGTGCATCGGAATCTAATTCTGCTGTCCCAGGAAAGGCTCAAACACGAACTATTAGAAGAGTTACTCCTCTTATAAATAAGTCGATATTTTGCCTTTTGTGTTCAATATCGTTGCAATTTCTGTGTTTCATCGACGATTTGAAGGTCCAAGGGATACAGTAAACCTGCAGTGGTGCATCGGAATGTAATACTGCTGTCCCAGGAAAGGCTCAAAACACGAACTATTAGAAGAGTTACTCCTCTTGTAAATAAGTCGACATTTTGCCTTTTGTATTCAATATCGATGCAATTTCTGTGTTTCATCGTTGATTTGAAGGTCCAAGGGATACAGTAAACCTGCAATGGTGCATCGGAATCTAATACTGCTGTCCCAGGAAAGGCTGAAAGCAGGAATTATTAGAAGAGTTACTCCTCTTGTAAATAAGTCGACATTTTGCCTTTTGTATTCTATATCGATGCAATTTCTGTGTTTCATCGTTGATTTGAAGGTCCAAGGGATACAGTAAACCTGCAAGATGCATCTGAATCTAATACTGCTGTCCCAGGAAAGGTACAAAGCACGAACTATTAGAAGAGTTACTCCTCTTGTAAATAAGTCGACATTTTACCTTTTGTATTCAATATCGATGCAATTTCTGTGTTTCATCGTTGATTTGAAGGTCCAAGGGATACAGTAAACCTGCAATGGTGCATCGGAATCTAATACTGCTGTCCCAGGAAAGGCTGAAAGCAGGAATTATTAGAAGAGTTACTCCTCTTGTAAATAAGTCGACATTTTGCCTTTTGTATTCAATATCTATGCAATTTCTGTGTTTCATCGGTGATTTGAAGGTCCAAGGGATACAGTAAACGTGCAATGGTGCATCGGAATGTAATACTGCTGTTCCAATAGAGGCTAAAAGCACGAACTATTAGAAGAGTTACTCCTCTTGTAAGTAAGTCGACATTTTGCCTTTTGTAATCAATATCGATGCAATTTCTGTGTTTCATCGTTGATTTGAAGGTCCAAAAGATACAGTAAACCTGCAATGGTGCATCGGAATGTAATACTGCTACCCCAGGAAATGCTCAAAGCACGAACTATTAGAAGAGTTACTCCTCTAGTAAATAAGTCAACATTTTGCCTTTTTTTTTTCAATATCGATGCAATTTCTGTGTTTCATCCTTGATTTGAAGGGCCAAGGGATACAGTAAACCTGCAATGGTGCGTCGGAATCTAATACTGGTGCCGCAGGAAAGGCTCAAAGCACGAACTATTAGAAGAGTTACTCCTCTTGTAAATAAGTCGACATTTTGCCTTTTGTATTCAATATCGATGCAATTTCTGTGTTTCATCCTTGATTTGAAGGACCAAGGGATACAGTAAACCTGCAATGGTGCATCGGAATCTAATACTGCTGTCCCAGGAAAGGCTAAAAGCACGAACTATTAGAAGAGTTACTCCTCTTGTAAATAAGTCGACATTTTGCCTTTTGTTTTCAATATCGATGCAATTTCTGTGTTTCATCGTTGATTTGAAGGTCCAAGGGATACAGTAAACCTGCAATGGTGCATCGGAATCTAATACTGCTACCCCAGGAAATGCTCAAAGCACGAACTATTAGAAGAGTTACTCCTCTTATAAATAAGTCGATATTTTGGCTTTTGTGTTCAGTATCGATAAAATTTCTGTGTTTCTTCGTTGATTTGAAGGTCCAAGGGATACAGTAAACCTGCAATGGTGCATCGGAATCTAATACTGCTGTCCCAGGAAAAGCTCAAAGCACGAACTATTAGAAGAGTTACTCCTCTTGTAAATAAGTCGACATTTTGGCTTTTGTATTCAATATCGATGCAATTTCTGTGTTTCATCGTTGATTTGAAGGTCCAAGGGATACAGTAAACCTGCAACGGTGCATCGGAATCTAATACTGCTGTCCCAGGAAAGCCTCAAAGCACGAACTATTAGAAGAGTTACTCCTCTTGTAAATAAGTCGATATTTTGCCTTTTGTATTCAATATCGATGCAATTTCTGTGTTTCATCGTTGATTTGAAGGTCCAATTGATACAGTAAACCTGCAATGGTGCATCGGAATCTCATACTGCAATCCCAGGAAAGGCTAAAACACGAACTATTAGAAGAGTAACTCCTCTTGTAAATAAGTCGACATTTTGCCTTTTGTATTCTATATCGATGCAATTTATGTGTTTCATCCTTGATTTGAAGGTCCAAGGGATACAGTAAATCTGCAACATGCATCTGAATCTAATACTGCTGTCCCAGGAAAGGCTCAAAGCACGAACTATTAGAAGAGTTACTCCTCTTGTAAATAAGTCGACATTTTACCTTTTGTATTCAATATCGATGCAATTTCTGTGTTTCATCGTTGATTTGAAGTTCCAAGGGATACAGTAAACCAGCAATGGTGCATCGGAATCTAATACTGCTGTCCCAGGAAAGGCTCAAAGCACGAACTATTAGAGGAATTACTCCTCTTGTAAATAAGTCGATATTTTGCCTTTTGTATTCAATATCGATGCAATTTCTGTGTTTTTCGTTGATTTTATGGTCCAAGGGATACAGTAAACGTACAATGGTGCATCGGAATCCAATACTGCTGTCCCAGGAAAGGCTCAAAGCACGAACTATTAGAAGAGTTACTCCTCATGTAAATAAGTCGATATTTTGCCTTTTGTATTCGAATCGATGCAATTTCTGTGTTTCATCGTTGATTTGAAGGTCCAAGGGATATAGTAAACCGGCAATGGTGCATCGGAATCTAATACTGCTGTCCCAGGAAAGGCTCAAATCACGAACTGTTAGAAGAGTTACTCCTCTTATAAATAAGTCCACATTTTGCCTTTTGTATTCAATATCGATGCAATTTGTGTGTTTCATCGCTGATTTGAAGGTCCAAGGGATACAGTAAACCTGCAATGGTGCATCGGAATCTAATACTGCTGTCCCAGGAAAGACTCAAAAGACGAACTATTAGAAGAATTACTCCTCTTATAAATAAGTCGATATTTTGCCTTTTGTATTCAATATCGATGCAATTTCTGTGTTTCAGCGTTGATTTGAAGGTCCAAGGGATACAGTAAACCTGCAATGGTGCATCGGAATGTAATACTGCTGTTCCAGGAGAGGCTAAAAGCACGAACTATTAGAAGAGTTACTCCTCTTGTAAATAAGTCGACATTTTGGCTTTTGTATTCAATATCTAAGCAATTTCATTGTTTCATCGCTGATTTGAAGGTCCAAGGGATACAGTAAAACTTCAATGGTGCATCGGAATCTAATGCTGCTGTCCCAGGAAAAGCTCAAAGCACGAACTATTAGAAGAGTTACTCCTCTTGTAAATAAGTCGACATTTTGCCTTTTGTATTCAATATCGATGCAATTTCTGTGTTTCAGCGTTGATTTGAAGGTCCAAGGGATACAGTAAACCTGCAATGGTGCATCGGAATGTAATGCTGCTGTTCCAGGAGAGGCTCAAAACACGAACTATTAGAAGAGTAACTCCTCTTGTAAATAAGTCGACATTTTGCCTTTTGTATTCTATATCGATGCAATTTCTGTGTTTCATCGTTGATTTGAAGGTCCAAGGGATACAGTAAATCTGCAAGATGCATCTGAATCTAATACTGCTGTCCCAGGAAAGGCTCAAAGCACGAACTATTAGAAGAGTTACTCCTCTTGTAAATAAGTCGACATTTTACCTTTTGTATTCAATATCGATGCAATTTCTGTGTTTCATCGTTGATTTGAAGGTCCAAGGGATACAGTAAACCAGCAATGGTGCATCGGAATCTAATACTGCTGTCCCAGGAAAGGCTCAAAGCACGAACTATTAGAGGAATTACTCCTCTTGTAAATAAGTCGACATTTTGCCTTTTGTATTCAATATCGATGCAATTTCTGTGTTTTTCGTTGATTTTATGGTCCAAGGGATACAGTAAACGTACAATGGTGCATCGGAATCCAATACTGCTGTCCCAGGAAAGGCTAAAAGCACGAACTATTAGAAGAGTTACTCCTCATGTAAATAAGTCGATATTTTGCCTTTTGTATTCTATATCGATGCTATTTCTGTGTTTCATCTTCGATTTGAAGGTCCAAGGGATACAGTAAACCTGCAATGGTGCATCGGAATCTAATACTGCTGTCCCAGGAAAGGCTAAAAGCACGAACTATTAGAAGAGTTACTCCTCTTGTAAATAAGTCGACATTTTGCATTTTGTTTTCAATATCGATGCAATTTCTGTGTTTCATTGTTGATTTGAAGGTCCAAGGGATACAGTAAACCTGCAATGGTGCATCGGAATCTAATACTGCTACCCCAGGAAATGCTCAAAGCACGAACTATTAGAAGAGTTACTCCTCTTATAAATAAGTCGATATTTTGCATTTTGTGTTCAATATCGACGCAATTTCTGTGTTTCATCGATGATTTGGAGGTCCAAGGGATACAGTAAACCTGCAATGGTGCATCGGAATGTAATACTGCTGTCCCAGGTAAGGCTGAAAGCACGAACTAATAGAAGAATTACTCCTCTTTTTAATAAGTCGACATTTTGCCTTTTGTATTCAATATCGGTGCAATTTCTGTGTTTCATCGTTGATTTGAAGGTCCAAAGGATACAGTAAACCTGCAATGGTGCATCGGAATCTAATACTGCTGTCCCAGGAAAGGCTGAAAGCAGGAATTATTAGAAGAGTTACTCCTCTTGTAAATAAGTCGACATTTTGCCTTTCGTATTCTATATCGATGCAATTTCTGTGTTTCATCGTTGATTTGAAGGTCCAAGGGTTACAGTAAACCTGCAATGGTGCATCTGAATCTAATACTGCTGTCCCAGGAAAGGCTCAAAGCACGAACTATTAGAAGAGTTACTCCTCTTGTAAATAAGTCGACATTTTACCTTTTGAATTCAATATCGATGCAATTTCTGTGTTTCATCGTTGATTTGAAGGTCCAAGGGATACAGTAAACCTGCAATGGTGCATCGGAATCTAATACTGCTGTCCCAGGAATGGCTCAAAACACGAACTATTAGAAGAGTTACTCCTCTTGTAAATAAGTCGACATTTTGCCTTTTGTATTCAATATCGATGCAATTTCTGTGTTTCATCGTTGATTTTATGGTCCAAGGGATACAGTAGACCTACAATGGTGCATCGGAATCCAATACTGCTGTCCCAGGAAAGGCTAAAAGCACGAACTATTAGAAGAGTTACTCCTCATGTAAATAAGTCGACATTTTGCCTTTTGTATTCAATATCGATGCAATTTCTGTGTTTCATCGTTGATTTGAAGGTGCAAGGGATACAGTAAACCTGCAATGGTGCATCGGAATCTAATACTGCTGTCCCAGGAAAGGCTCAAAACACGAACTATTGGAAGTTACTCCTCTTGTAAATAAGTCGACATTTTCCTTTTGTATTCAATATCGATGCAATTTCTGTGTTTCATCGTTGATTTGAAGGTCCGAGGGATACAGTAAACCTGCAATGGTGCATCGGAATCTAATACTGCTGTCCCAGGAAAGGCTGAAAGCAGGAATTATTAGAAGAGTTACTCCTCTTGTAAATAAGTCGACATTTTGCCTTTTGTATTCTATATCGATGCAATTTCTGTGTTTCATCGTTGATTTGAAGGTCCAAGGGATACAGTAAACCTGCAAGATGCATCTGAATCTAATACTGCTGTCCCAGGAAAGGTTCAAAGCACGAACTATTAGAAGAGTTACTCCTCTTGTAAATAAGTCGACATTTTACCTTTTGTATTCAATATCGATGCAATTTCTGTGTTTCATCGTTGATTTGAAGGTCCAAGGGATACAGTAAACCTGCAATGGTGCATCGGAATCTAATACTGCTGTCCCAGGAAAGGCTGAAAGCAGGAATTATTAGAAGAGTTACTCCTCTTGTAAATAAGTCGACATTTTGCCTTTTGTATTCAATATCTATGCAATTTCTGTGTTTCATCGGTGATTTGAAGGTCCAAGGGATACAGTAAACGTGCAATGGTGCATCGGAATGTAATACTGCTGTTCCAATAGAGGCTAAAAGCACGAACTATTAGAAGAGTTACTCCTCTTGTAAGTAAGTCGACATTTTGCCTTTTGTAATCAATATCGATGCAATTTCTGTGTTTCATCGTTGATTTGAAGGTCCAAAAGATACAGTAAACCTGCAATGGTGCATCGGAATGTAATACTGCTACCCCAGGAAATGCTCAAAGCACGAACTATTAGAAGAGTTACTCCTCTAGTAAATAAGTCAACATTTTGCCTTTTTTTTTCAATATCGATGCAATTTCTGTGTTTCATCCTTGGTTTGAAGGGCCAAGGGATACAGTAAACCTGCAATGGTGCGTCGGAATCTAATACTGGTGCCGCAGGAAAGGCTCAAAGCACGAACTATTAGAAGAGTTACTCCTCTTGTAAATAAGTCGATATTTTGCCTTTTGTATTCAATATCGATGCAATTTCTGTGTTTCATCCTTGATTTGAAGGACCAAGGGATACAGTAAACCTGCAATGGTGCATCGGAATCTAATACTGCTGTCCCAGGAAAGGCTAAAAGCACGAACTATTAGAAGAGTTACTCCTCTTATAAATAAGTCGATATTTTGGCTTTTGTGTTCAGTATCGATGCAATTTCTGTGTTTCTTCGTTGATTTGAAGGTCCAAGGGATACAGTAAACCTGCAATGGTGCATCGGAATCTAATACTGCTGTCCCAGGAAATGCTCAAACACGAACTATTAGAAGAGTTACTCCTCTTATAAATAAGTCGATATTTTGCCTTTTGTGTTCAATATCGTTGCAATTTCTGTGTTTCATCGACGATTTGAAGGTCCAAGGGATACAGTAAACCTGCAGTGGTGCATCGGAATGTAATACTGCTGTCCCAGGAAAGGCTCAAAACACGAACTATTAGAAGAGTTACTCCTCTTGTAAATAAGTCGACATTTTGCCTTTTGTATTCAATATCGATGCAATTTCTGTGTTTCATCGTTGATTTGAAGGTCCAAGGGATACAGTAAACCTGCAATGGTGCATCGGAATCTAATACTGCTGTCCCAGGAAAGGCTGAAAGCAGGAATTATTAGAAGAGTTACTCCTCTTGTAAATAAGTCGACATTTTGCCTTTTGTATTCTATATCGATGCAATTTCTGTGTTTCATCGTTGATTTGAAGGTCCAAGGGATACAGTAAACCTGCAAGATGCATCTGAATCTAATACTGCTGTCCCAGGAAAGGTTCAAAGCACGAACTATTAGAAGAGTTACTCCTCTTGTAAATAAGTCGACATTTTACCTTTTGTATTCAATATCGATGCAATTTCTGTGTTTCATCGTTGATTTGAAGGTCCAAGGGATACAGTAAACCTGCAATGGTGCATCGGAATCTAATACTGCTGTCCCAGGAAAGGCTGAAAGCAGGAATTATTAGAAGAGTTACTCCTCTTGTAAATAAGTCGACATTTTGCCTTTTGTATTCAATATCTATGCAATTTCTGTGTTTCATCGGTGATTTGAAGGTCCAAGGGATACAGTAAACGTGCAATGGTGCATCGGAATGTAATACTGCTGTTCCAATAGAGGCTAAAAGCACGAACTATTAGAAGAGTTACTCCTCTTGTAAGTAAGTCGACATTTTGCCTTTTGTAATCAATATCGATGCAATTTCTGTGTTTCATCGTTGATTTGAAGGTCCAAAAGATACAGTAAACCTGCAATGGTGCATCGGAATGTAATACTGCTACCCCAGGAAATGCTCAAAGCACGAACTATTAGAAGAGTTACTCCTCTAGTAAATAAGTCAACATTTTGCCTTTTTTTTTCAATATCGATGCAATTTCTGTGTTTCATCCTTGGTTTGAAGGGCCAAGGGATACAGTAAACCTGCAATGGTGCGTCGGAATCTAATACTGGTGCCGCAGGAAAGGCTCAAAGCACGAACTATTAGAACAGTTACTCCTCTTGTAAATAAGTCGATATTTTGCCTTTTGTATTCAATATCGATGCAATTTCTGTGTTTCATCCTTGATTTGAAGGACCAAGGGATACAGTAAACCTGCAATGGTGCATCGGAATCTAATACTGCTGTCCCAGGAAAGGCTAAAAGCACGAACTATTAGAAGAGTTACTCCTCTTATAAATAAGTCGATATTTTGGCTTTTGTGTTCAGTATCGATGCAATTTCTGTGTTTCTTCGTTGATTTGAAGGTCCAAGGGATACAGTAAACCTGCAATGGTGCATCGGAATCTAATACTGCTGTCCCAGGAAAAGCTCAAAGCACGAACTATTAGAAGAGTTACTCCTCTTGTAAATAAGTCGACATTTTGGCTTTTGTATTCAATATCGATGCAATTTCTGTGTTTCATCGTTGATTTGAAGGTCCAAGGGATACAGTAAACCTGCAACGGTGCATCGGAATCTAATACTGCTGTCCCAGGAAAGCCTCAAAACACGAACTATTAGAAGAGTTACTCCTCTTGTAAATAAGTCGATATTTTGCCTTTTGTATTCAATATCGATGCAATTTCTGTGTTTCATCGTAGATTTGAAGGTCCAATTGATACAGTAAACCTGCAATGGTGCATCGGAATCTCATACTGCAATCCCAGGAAAGGCTAAAACACGAACTATTAGAAGAGTAACTCCTCTTGTAAATAAGTCGACATTTTGCCTTTTGTATTCTATATCGATGCAATTTATGTGTTTCATCCTTGATTTGAAGGTCCAAGGGATACAGTAAATCTGCAACATGCATCTGAATCTAATACTGCTGTCCCAGGAAAGGCTCAAAGCACGAACTACTAGAAGAGTTACTCCTCTTGTAAATAAGTCGACATTTTACCTTTTGTATTCAATATCGATGCAATTTCTGTGTTTCATCGTTGATTTGAAGTTCCAAGGGATACAGTAAACCAGCAATGGTGCATCGGAATCTAATACTGCTGTCCCAGGAAAGGCTCAAAGCACGAACTATTAGAGGAATTACTCCTCTTGTAAATAAGTCGATATTTTGCCTTTTGTATTCAATATCGATGCAATTTCTGTGTTTTTCGTTGATTTTATGGTCCAAGGGATACAGTAAACGTACAATGGTGCATCGGAATCCAATACTGCTGTCCCAGGAAAGGCTCAAAGCACGAACTATTAGAAGAGTTACTCCTCATGTAATTAAGTCGATATTTTGCCTTTTGTATTCGAATCGATGCAATTTCTGTGTTTCATCGTTGATTTGAAGGTCCAAGGGATATAGTAAACCTGCAATGGTGCATCGGAATCTAATACTGCTGTCCCAGGAAAGGCTCAAATCACGAACTGTTAGAAGAGTTACTCCTCTTCTAAATAAGTCCACATTTTGCCTTTTGTATTCAATATCGATGCAATTTGTGTGTTTCATCGCTGATTTGAAGGTCCAAGGGATACAGTAAACCTGCAATGGTGCATCGGAATCTAATACTGCTGTCCCAGGAAAGACTCAAAAGACGAATTATTAGAAGAATTACTCCTCTTATAAATAAGTCGATATTTTGCCTTTTGTATTCAATATCGATGCAATTTCTGTGTTTCAGCGTTGATTTGAAGGTCCAAGGGATACAGTAAACCTGCAATGGTGCATCGGAATGTAATACTGCTGTTCCAGGAGAGGCTAAAAGCACGAACTATTAGAAGAGTTACTCCTCTTGTAAATAAGTCGACATTTTGGCTTTTGTATTCAATATCTAAGCAATTTCTGTGTTTCATCGTTGATTTGAAGGTCCAAGGGATACAGTAAACCTGCAATGGTGCATCGGAATCTAATGCTGCTGTCCCAGGAAAAGCTCAAAGCACGAACTATTAGAAGAGTTACTCCTCTTGTAAATAAGTCGACATTTTGCTTTTGTATTCAATATCGATGCAATTTCTGTGTTTCAGCGTTGATTTGAAGGTCCAAGGGATACAGTAAACCTGCAATGGTGCATCGGAATGTAATACTGCTGTTCCAGGAGAGGCTCAAAACACGAACTATTAGAAGAGTAACTCCTCTTGTAAATAAGTCGACATTTTGCCTTTTGTATCCTATATCGATGCAATTTCTGTGTTTCATCGTTGATTTGAAGGTCCAAGGGATACAGTAAATCTGCAAGATGCATCTGAATCTAATACTGCTGTCCCAGGAAAGGCTCAAAGCACGAACTATTAGAAGAGTTACTCCTCTTGTAAATAAGTCGACATTTTACCTTTTGTATTCAATATCGATGCAATTTCTGTGTTTCATCGTTGATTTGAAGGTCCAAGGGATACAGTAAACCAGCAATGGTGCATCGGAATCTAATACTGCTGTCCCAGGAAAGGCTCAAAGCATGAACTATTAGAGGAATTACTCCTCTTGTAAATAAGTCGATATTTTGCCTTTTGTATTCAATATCGATGCAATTTCTGTGTTTTTCGTTGATTTTATGGTCCAAGGGATACAGTAAACGTACAATGGTGCATCGGAATCCAATACTGCTGTCCCAGGAAAGGCTAAAAGCACGAACTATTAGAAGAGTTACTCCTCATGTAAATAAGTCGATATTTTGCCTTTTGTATTCTATATCGATGCTATTTCTGTGTTTCATCTTCGATTTGAAGGTCCAAGGGATACAGTAAACCTGCAATGGTGCATCGGAATCTAATACTGCTGTCCCAGGAAAGGCTCAAAGCACGATCTATTAGAAGAGTTACTCCTCTTGTAAATAGTCAACATTTTACCTTTTGTATTCAATATCGATGCTATTTCTGTGTTTCATCGTTGATTTGAAGGTCCAAGGGATACAGTAAACCTGCAATGGTGCATCGGAATCTAATACTGCTGTCCCAGGAAAGGCTCAAAATACGAACTATTAGAAGAGTTACTCCTCATGTAAGTAAGTCGACATTTTGGCTTTTGTATTCAATATCGATGCAATTTCTGTGTTTCATCGTTGATTTCAAGTTCCAAGGGATACAGTAAACCTGCAATGGTGCATCGGAATCTAATACTGCTGTCCCAGGAAAGGCTAAAAGCACGAACCATTAGAAGAGTTACTCCTCTTCTAAATAAGTCGACATTTTGCATTTTGTATTCAATATCGATGCAATTTCTGTGTTTCATCGTTGATTTTATGGTCCAAGGGATACAGCAAACCTACAATGATGCATCGGAATCCAATACTGCTGTCCCAGGGAAGGCTAAAATCACGAACTATTAGAAGAGTTACTCCTCATGTAAATAAGTCGACATTTTGGCTTTTTGTATTCAATATCGATGCAATTTCTGTGTTTCATCGTTGATTTGAAGGTCCAAGGGATACAGTAAACCTGCAATGGTGCATCGGAATCTAATACTGCTGTCCCAGGAAAGGCTAAAAGCACGAACCATTAGAAGAGTTACTCCTCTTGTAAATAAGTCGACATTTTGCCTTTTGTATTCAATATCGATCCAATTTCTGTGTTTCATCGTTGATTTGAAGGTCCAAGGGATACAGTAAACCTACAATGGTGCATCGGAATCCAATACTGCTGTCCCAGGAAAGGCTCAAAGCACGAACTATTAAAAGAGCTACTCCTCTTGTAAATAAGTCGACATTTTGCCTTTTGTATTCAATATCGATGCAATTTCTGTGTTTCATCGTTGATTTGAAGGTCCAAGGGATACAGTAAACCTGCAATGGTGCATCGGAATCTAATAGTGCTGTCCCAGGAAAGGCTCAAAGCGCGAACTATTAGAAGAGTTACTCCTCTTGTAAATAAGTCGACATTTTGCCTTTTGTATTCAATATCGATGCAATTTCTGTGTTTCATCGTTGATTTGAAGGTCCAAGGGATACAGTAAACCTGCAATGGTGCATCGGAATGTAATAGTGCTGTCCCAGGAAAGGCTCTAAGCACGAACTATTAGAAGAGTTACTCCTCTAGTAAATAAGTCGACATTTTGCCTTTTGTATTCAATATCGATGCAATTTCATTGTTTCATCGTTGATTTGAAGGTCCAAGGGATACAGTAAACCTGCAATGGTGCATCGGAATCTAATACTGCTATCCCAGGAAAGGCTAAAAGCACGAACTATTAAAAGAGTTACTCCTCTTATAAATAAGTCGACATTTTGCCTTTTGTATTCAATATCGATGCAATTTCTGTGTTTCATCGTTGATTTGAAGGTCCAAGGGATACAGTAAACCTGCAATGGTGCATCGGAATCTAATACTGCTACCCCAGGAAAGGCTCAAAGCACGAACTATTAGAAGAGTTAATCCTCTTATAAATAAGTCGATATTTTGCCTTTTGTGTTCAATATCGATGCAATTTCTGTGTTTCATCGTTGATTTGAAGGTCCAAGGGATACAGTAAACCTGCAATTTTGCATCGGAATCTAATACTGCTGTCCCAGGAAAGGCTCAAAGCACGAACTATTAGAAGAGTTACTCCTCTTGTAAATAAGTCGACATTTTGCATTTTGTATTCAATATCGATGCAATTTCTGTGCTTCATCGTTGATTTGAAGGTCCAAGGGATACAGTAAACCTGCAATGGTGCATCGGAATCTAATACTGCTGTCCCAGGAAAGGCTAAAAGCAGGAACAATTAGAAGAGTTACTCCTCTTGTAAACAAGTCGACATTTTGCCTTTTGTATTCAATATCGATGCAATTTCTGTGTTTCATCGTTGATTTGAAGGTCCAAGGGATACAGTAAACCTGCAATGGTGCATCGGAAGCTAATAGTGCTGTCCCAGGAAAGGCTCAAAGCGCGAACTATTAGAAGAGTTACTCCTCTTGTAAATAAGTCGACATTTTGCCTTTTGTATTCAATATCGATGCAATTTCTGTGTTTCATCGTTGATTTGAAGGTCCAAGGGATACAGTAAACCTGCAATGGTGCATCGGAATGTAATAGTGCTGTCCCAGGAAAGGCTCTAAGCACGAACTATTAGAAGAGTTACTCCTCTAGTAAATAAGTCGACATTTTGCCTTTTGTATTCAATATCGATGCAATTTCATTGTTTCATCGTTGATTTGAAGGTCCAAGGGATACAGTAAACCTGCAATGGTGCATCGGAATCTAATACTGCTACCCCAGGAAAGGCTCAAAGCACGAACTATTAGAAGAGTTAATCCTCTTATAAATAAGTCGATATTTTGCCTTTTGTGTTCAATATCGATGCAATTTCTGTGTTTCGTCGTCGATTTGAAGGTCCAAAGGATACAGTAAACCTGCAATAGTGCATCGGAATCTAATACTGCTGTCCCAGGAAAGGGTAAAAGCAGGAATTATTAGAAGAGTTACTCCTCTTGTAAATAAGTCGACATTTTGCCTTTTGTATTCTATATCGATGCAATTTCTGTGTTTCATCGTTGATTTGAAGGTCCAAGGGATACAGTAAACCTGCAATGATGCATCGGAATCTAATACTGCTGTCCCAGGAAAGGCTCAAAACACGAACTATTAGAAGAGGTAATCCTCTTGTAAATAAGTCGACATTTTACATTTTGTATTCAATATCGATGCAATTTCTGTGTTTCATCGTTGATTTGAAGGTCCAAGGGATACAGTAAACCTGCAATGGTGCATCGGAATCTAATAGTGCTGTCCCAGGAAAGGCTCAAAGCACAAACTATTAGAAGAGTTACTCCTCTTGTAAATAAGTCGACATTTAGCCCTTTGTATTCAACATCGACGCAATTTCTGTGTTTCATCGTTGATTTGAAGGTCCAAGGGATACAGTAAACCTACAATGGTGCATCGGAATCCAATACTGCTGTCCCAGGAAAGGCTCAAAGCACGAACTATTAGAAGAGTTACTCCTCTTGTAAATAAGTCGACATTTTGCCTTTTGTATTCAATATCGATGCAATTTCTGTGTTTCATCGTTGATTTGAAGGTCCAAGGGATACAGTAAACCTGCAATGGTGCATCGGAATGTAATAGTGCTGTCCCAGGAAAGGCTCAAAGCACGAACTATTAGAAGAGTTACTCCTCTAGTAAATAAGTCGACATTTTGCCTTTTGTATTCAATATCGATGCAATTTCATTGTTTCATCGTTGATTTGAAGGTCCAAGGGATACAGTAAACCTGCAATGGTGCATCGGAATCTAATACTGCTGTCCCAGGAAAGGCTCAAAGCACGAACTATTAGAAGAGTTACTCCTCTTATAAATAAGTCGACATTTTGCCTTTTGTATTCAATATCGATGCAATTTCTGTGTTTCGTCGTTGATTTGAAGGTCCAAGGGATACAGTAAACCTGCAATGGTGCATCGGAATCTAATACTGCTACCCCATGAAAGGCTGAAAGCACGAACTATTAGAAGAATTACTCCTCTTATAAATAAGTCGACATTTTGCCTTTTGTATTCAATATCGATGCAATTTCTGTGTTTCATCGTTGATTTGAAGGTCCAAGGGATACAGTAAACCTGCAATGGTGCATCGGAATCCAATACTGCTATCCCAGGAAAGGCTCAAAGCACGAACTATTAAAAGAGTTACTCCTCTTATAAATAAGTCGACATTTTGCCTTTTGTATTCAATATCGATGCAATTTCTGTGTTTCATCGTTGATTTGAAGGTCCAAGGGATACAGTAAACCTGCAATGGTGCATCGGAATCTAATACTGCTACCCCAGGAAAGGTTCAAAGCACGAACTATTAGAAGAGTTAATCCTCTTATAAATAAGTCGATATTTTGCCTTTTGTGTTCAATATCGATGCAATTTCTGTGTTTCATCGTTGATTTGAAGGTCCAAGGGATACAGTAAACCTGCAATTTTGCATCGGAATCTAATACTGCTGTCCCAGGAAAGGCTCAAAGCACGAACTATTAGAAGAGTTACTCCTCTTGTAAATAAGTCGACATTTTGCATTTTGTATTCAATATCGATTCTATTTCTGTGCTTCATCGTTGATTTGAAGGTCCAAGGGATACAGTAAACCTGCAATGGTGCATCGGAATCTAATACTGCTGTCCCAGGAAAGGCTCAAAGCACGAACTATTAGAAGAGTTACTCCTCTTGTAAATAAGTCGACATTTTGCCTTTTGTATTCAATATCGATGCAATTTCTGTGTTTCATCGTTGATTTGAAGGTCCAAGGGATACAGTAAACCTGCAATTTTGCATCGGAATCTAATACTGCTGTCCCAGGAAAGGCTCAAAGCACGAACTATTAGAAGAGTTACTCCTCTTGTAAATAAGTCGACATTTTGCATTTTGTATTCAATATCGATTCTATTTCTGTGCTTCATCGTTGATTTGAAGGTCCAAGGGATACAGTAAACCTGCAATGGTGCATCGGAATCTAATACTGCTGTCCCAGGAAAGGCTCAAAGCACGAACTATTAGAAGAGTTACTCCTCTTGTAAATAAGTCGACATTTTGCCTTTTGTATTCAATATCGATGCAATTTCTGTGGTTCATCGTTGATTTGAAGGTCCAAGGGATACAGTAAACCTGCAATGGTGCATCGGAATGTAATAGTGCTGTCCCAGGAAAGGCTCAAAGCACGAACTATTAGAAGAGTTACTCCTCTAGTAAATAAGTCGACATTTTGCCTTTTGTATTCAATATCGATGCAATTTCATTGTTTCATCGTTGATTTGAAGGTCCAAGGGATACAGTAAACCTGCAATGGTGCATCGGAATCTAATACTGCTGTCCCAGGAAAGGCTCAAAGCACGAACTATTAGAAGAGTTACTCCTCTTGTAAATAAGTCGACATTTTGCCTTTTGTATTCAATATCGATGCAATTTCTGTGTTTCGTCCTTGATTTGAAGGTCCAAGGGATACAGTAAACCTGCAATGGTGCATCGGAATCCAATACTGCTATCCCAGGAAAGGCTCAAAGCACGAACTATTAAAAGAGTTACTCCTCTTATAAATAAGTCGACATTTTGCCTTTTGTATTCAATATCGATGCAATTTCTGTGTTTCATCGTTGATTTGAAGGTCCAAGGGATACAGTAAACCTGCAATGGTGCATCGGAATCTAATACTGCTACCCCAGGAAAGGCTCAAAGCACGAACTATTAGAAGAGTTAATCCTCTTATAAATAAGTCGATATTTTGCCTTTTGTGTTCAATATCGATGCAATTTCTGTGTTTCATCGTTGATTTGAAGGTCCAAGGGATACAGTAAACCTGCAATTTTGCATCGGAATCTAATACTGCTGTCCCAGGAAAGGCTCAAAGCACGAACTATTAGAAGAGTTACTCCTCTTGTAAATAAGTCGACATTTTGCATTTTGTATTCAATATCGATTCTATTTCTGTGCTTCATCGTTGATTTGAAGGTCCAAGGGATACAGTAAACCTGCAAGGGTGCATCGGAATCTAATACTGCTGTCCCAGGAAAGGCTAAAATCAGGAACAATTAGAAGAGTTACTCCTCTTGTAAATAAGTCGACATTTTACCTTTTGTATTCTATATCGATGCAATTTCTGTGTTTCGTCGTCGATTTGAATGTCCAAAGGATACAGTAAACCTGCAATGGTGCATCGGAATCTAATACTGCTGTCCCAGGAAAGGGTAAAAGCAGGAATTATTAGAAGAGTTACTCCTCTTGTAAATAAGTCGACATTTTGCCTTTTGTATTCAATATCGATGGTATTTCTGTGTTTCATCGTTGATTTGAAGGTCCAAGGGATACAGTAAACCTGCAATGGTGCATCGGAATCTAATACTGCTGTCCCAGGAAAAGCTCAAACCACGAACAAATAGAAGAGTTACTCCTCTAGTAAATAAGTCGACATTTTGCCTTTTGTATTCAATATCGATGCAATTTCATTGTTTCATCGTTGATTTGAAGGTCCAAGGGATACAGTAAACCTGCAATGGTGCATCGGAATCTAATACTGCTGTCCCAGGAAAGGCTCAAAGCACGAACTATTAGAAGAGTTACTCCTCTTATAAATAAGTCGACATTTTGCCTTTTGTATTCAATATCGATGCAATTTCTGTGTTTCGTCGTTGATTTGAAGGTCCAAGGGATACAGTAAACCTGCAATGGTGCATCGGAATCTAATACTGCTACCCCATGAAAGGCTGAAAGCACGAACTATTAGAAGAATTACTCCTCTTATAAATAAGTCGACATTTTGCCTTTTGTATTCAATATCGATGCAATTTCTGTGTTTCATCGTTGATTTGAAGGTCCAAGGGATACAGTAAACCTGCAATGGTGCATCGGAATCCAATACTGCTATCCCAGGAAAGGCTCAAAGCACGAACTATTAAAAGAGTTACTCCTCTTATAAATAAGTCGACATTTTGCCTTTTGTATTCAATATCGATGCAATTTCTGTGTTTCATCGTTGATTTGAAGGTCCAAGGGATACAGTAAACCTGCAATTTTGCATCGGAATCTAATACTGCTGTCCCAGGAAAGGCTCAAAGCACGAACTATTAGAAGAGTTACTCCTCTTGTAAATAAGTCGAAATTTTGCATTTTGTATTCAATATCGATTCTATTTCTGTGCTTCATCGTTGATTTGAAGGTCCAAGGGATACAGTAAACCTGCAATGGTGCATCGGAATCTAATACTGCTGTCCCAGGAAAGGCTCAAAGCACGAACTATTAGAAGAGTTACTCCTCTTGTAAATAAGTCGACATTTTGCCTTTTGTATTCAATATCGATGCAATTTCTGTGGTTCATCGTTGATTTGAAGGTCCAAGGGATACAGTAAACCTGCAATGGTGCATCGGAATGTAATAGTGCTGTCCCAGGAAAGGCTCAAAGCACGAACTATTAGAAGAGTTACTCCTCTAGTAAATAAGTCGACATTTTGCCTTTTGTATTCAATATCGATGCAATTTCATTGTTTCATCGTTGATTTGAAGGTCCAAGGGATACAGTAAACCTGCAATGGTGCATCGGAATCTAATACTGCTGTCCCAGGAAAGGCTCAAAGCACGAACTATTAGAAGAGTTACTCCTCTTGTAAATAAGTCGACATTTTGCCTTTTGTATTCAATATCGATGCAATTTCTGTGTTTCGTCCTTGATTTGAAGGTCCAAGGGATACAGTAAACCTGCAATGGTGCATCGGAATCCAATACTGCTATCCCAGGAAAGGCTCAAAGCACGAACTATTAAAAGAGTTACTCCTCTTATAAATAAGTCGACATTTTGCCTTTTGTATTCAATATCGATGCAATTTCTGTGTTTCATCGTTGATTTGAAGGTCCAAGGGATACAGTAAACCTGCAATGGTGCATCGGAATCTAATACTGCTACCCCAGGAAAGGCTCAAAGCACGAACTATTAGAAGAGTTAATCCTCTTATAAATAAGTCGATATTTTGCCTTTTGTGTTCAATATCGATGCAATTTCTGTGTTTCATCGTTGATTTGAAGGTCCAAGGGATACAGTAAACCTGCAATTTTGCATCGGAATCTAATACTGCTGTCACAGGAAAGGCTCAAAGCACGAACTATTAGAAGAGTTACTCCTCTTGTAAATAAGTCGACATTTTGCATTTTGTATTCAATATCGATTCTATTTCTGTGCTTCATCGTTGATTTGAAGGTCCAAGGGATACAGTAAACCTGCAAGGGTGCATCGGAATCTAATACTGCTGTCCCAGGAAAGGCTAAAATCAGCAACAATTAGAAGAGTTACTCCTCTTGTAAATAAGTCGAAATTTTACCTTTTGTATTCTATATCGATGCAATTTCTGTGTTTCGTCGTCGATTTGAATGTCCAAAGGATACAGTAAACCTGCAATGGTGCATCGGAATCTAATACTGCTGTCCCAGGAAAGGGTAAAAGCAGGAATTATTAGAAGAGTTACTCCTCTTGTAAATAAGTCGACATTTTGCCTTTTGTATTCAATATCGATGGTATTTCTGTGTTTCATCGTTGATTTGAAGGTCCAAGGGATACAGTAAACCTGCAATGGTGCATCGGAATCTAATACTGCTGTCCCAGGAAAACCTCAAACCACGAACAATTAGAAGAGTTACTCCTCTAGTAAATAAGTCGACATTTTGCCTTTTGTATTCAATATCGATGCAATTTCATTGTTTCATCGTTGATTTGAAGGTCCAAGGGATACAGTAAACCTGCAATGGTGCATCGGAATCTAATACTGCTGTCCCAGGAAAGGCTCAAAATACGAACTATTAGAAGAGTTACTCCTCTTATAAATAAGTCCACATTTTGCCTTTTGTATTCAATATCGATGCAATTTCTGTGTTTCGTCGTTGATTTGAAGGTCCAAGGGATACAGTAAACCTGCAATGGTGCATCGGAATCTAATACTGCTACCCCATGAAAGGCTGAAAGCACGAACTATTAGAAGAATTACTCCTCTTATAAATAAGTCGACATTTTGCCTTTTGTATTCAATATCGATGCAATTTCTGTGTTTCATCGTTGATTTGAAGGTCCAAGGGATACAGTAAACCTGCAATGGTGCATCGGAATCCAATACTGCTATCCCAGGAAAGGCTCCAAGCACGAACTATTAAAAGAGTTACTCCTCTTATAAATAAGTCGACATTTTGCCTTTTGTATTCAATATCGATGCAATTTCTGTGTTTCATTGTTGATTTGAAGGTCCAAGGGATACAGTAAACCTGCAATGGTGCATCGGAATCTAATACTGCTACCCCAGGAATGGCTCAAAACACGAACTATTAGAAGAGTTAATCCTCTTATAAATAAGTCGATATTTTGCCTTTTGTGTTCAATATCGATGCAATTTCTGTGTTTCATCGTTGATTTGAAGGACCAAGGGATACAGTAAACCTGCAATTTTGCATCGGAATCTAATACTGCTGTCCCAGGAAAGGCTCAAAGCACGAACTATTATAAGAGTTACTCATCTTGTAAATAAGTCGACATTTTGCATTTTGTATTCAATATCGATTCTATTTCTGTGCTTCATCGTTGATTTGAAGGTCCAAGGGATACAGTAAACCTGCAAGGGTGCATCGGAATCTAATACTGCTGTCCCAGGAAAGGCCAAAAGCAGGAACAATTAGAAGAGTTACTCCTCTTGTAAATAAGTCGACATTTTACCGTTTGTATTCTATATCGATGCAATTTCTGTGTTTCGTCGTCGATTTGAATGTCCAAAGGATACAGTAAACCTGCAATGGTGCATCGGAATCTAATACTGCTGTCCCAGGAAAGGGTAAAATCAGGAATTATTAGAAGAGTTACTCCTCTTGTAAATAAGTCGACATTTTGCCTTTTGTATTCAATATCGATGGTATTTCTGTGTTTCATCGTTGATTTGAAGGTCCAAGGGATACAGTAAACCTGCAATGGTGCATCGGAATCTAATACTGCTGTCCCAGGAAAGGCTAAAAGCAGGAATTATTAGAAGAGTTACTCCTCTTGTAAACAAGTCGACATTTTGCCTTTTGTATTCTATATCGATGCAATTTCTGTGTTTCATCGTTGATTTGAAGGTCCAAGGGATACAGTAAACCTGCAATGATCCATCGGAATCTAATACTGCTGTCCCAGGAAAGGCTCAAAACACGAACTATTAGAAGAGCCACTCCTCTTGTAAATAAGTCGACATTTTCCATTTTGTATTCAATATCGATGCAATTTCTGTGTTTCATCGTCGATTTGAAGGTCCAAGGGATACAGTAAACCTGCAATGGTGCATCGGAATCTAATACTGCTGTCCCAGGAAAGGCTCAAAGCACAAACTATTAGAAGAGTTACTCCTCTTGTAAGTAAGTCGACATATTGCCTTTTGTATTCAATATCGATGCAATTTCTGTGTTTCATCGTTGATTTGAAGGTCCAAGGCATACAGTAAACCTGCAATGGTGCATCGGAAACTAATACTGCTGTCCCAGGAAAGGCTAAAAGCACGAACTAATAGAAGAGTTACTCCTCTTGTCAATAAGTCGAAATTTAGCCTTTTGTATTCAATATCGATGAAATTTCTGTGATTCATCGTTGATTTGAATGTCCAAGGGATGCAGTAAACCTACAATGGAACATCGGAATCCAATACTGCTGTCCCAGGAAAGGCTCAAATCACGGACTATTAGAATAGTTACTCCTCTTGTAAATATGTCGAAAGTTTGCCTTTTATATTCAATATCGATGCAATTTCTGTGTTTCATCGTTGATTTGAAGGTCCAAGGGATACAGTAAACCTGCAATGGTGCATCGGAATCTAATACTGCTGTCCCAGGAAAGGCTCAAAGCACGATCTATTAGAAGAGTTACTCCTCTTGTAAATAAGTCGACATTTTAACTTATGTATTCAATATCGATGCAATTTCTGGGTTTCATCGTTGATTTGAAGGTCCAAGGGATACAGTAAACCTGCAATGGTGCATCGGAATCTATTACTGCTGTCCCAGGGACGGCTCAAAGCACGAACTATTAGAAGAGTTACTTCTCTTATAAATAAGTCGACATTTTGCCTTTTGTATTCAATATCGATGCAATTTCTGTGTTTCATCGTTGATTTGAAGGTCCAAGGGATACAGTAAACCTGCAATGGTGCATCGGAATCTAATACTGCTGTCCCAGGAAAGGCTCAAAGCACGAACTATTAGAAGAATTACTCCTCTTGTAAATAAGTCAACATTTTACCTTTTGTATTCAATATCGATGCTATTTCTGTGTTTCATCGTTGATTTGAAGGTCCAAGGGATACAGTAAATCTGCAATGGTGCATCGGAATCTAATACTGCTGTCCCAGGAAAGGCTCAAAATACGAACTATTAGAAGAGTTACTCCTCATGTAAGTAAGTCGACATTTTGGCTTTTGTATTCAATATCGATGCAATTTCTGTGTTTCATCGTTGATTTCAAGTTCCAAGGGATACAGTAAACCTGCAATGGTGCATCGGAATCTAATACTGCTGTCCCAGGAAAGGCTAAAAGCACGAACCATTAGAAGAGTTACTCCTCTTCTAAATAAGTCGACATTTTGCCTTTTGTATTCAATATCGATGCAATTTCTGTGTTTCATCGTTGATTTTATGGTCCAAGGGATACAGCAAACCTACAATGATGCATCGGAATCCAATACTGCTGTCCCAGGGAAGGCTAAGATCACGAACTATTAGAAGAGTTACTCCTCATGTAAATAAGTCGACATTTTGGCTTTTTGTATTCAATATCGATGCAATTTCTGTGTTTCATCGTTGATTTGAAGGTCCAAGGGATACAGTAAACCTGCAATGGTGCATCGGAATCTAATACTGCTGTCCCAGGAAAGGCTAAAAGCACGAACCATTAGAAGAGTTACTCCTCTTGTAAATAAGTCGACATTTTGCCTTTTATATTCAATATCGATCCAATTTCTGTGTTTCATCGTTGATTTGAAGGTCCAAGGGATACAGTAAACCTACAATGGTGCATCGGAATCCAATACTGCTGTCCCAGGAAAGCCTCAAAGCACGAACTATTAAAAGAGCTACTCCTCTTGTAAATAAGTCGACATTTTGCCTTTTGTATTCAATATCGATGCAATTTCTGTGTTTCATCGTTGATTTGAAGGTCCAAGGGATACAGTAAACCTGCAATTTTGCATCGGAATCTAATACTGCTGTCCCAGGAAAGGCTCAAAGCACGAACTATTAGAAGAGTTACTCCTCTTGTAAATAAGTCGACATTTTGCATTTTGTATTCAATATCGATTCTATTTCTGTGTTTCATCGTTGATTTGAAGGTCCAAGGGATACAGTAAACCTGCAATGTTGCATCGGAATCTAATAGTGCTGTCCCAGGAAAGGCTCAAACCGCGAACTATTAGAAGAGTTACTCCTCTTGTAAATAAGTCGACATTTTGCCTTTTGTATTCAATATCGATGCAATTTCTGTGTTTCATCGTTGATTTGAAGGTCCAAGGGATACAGTAAACCTGCAATGGTGCATCGGAATGTAATAGTGCTGTCCCAGGAAAGGCTCTAAGCACGAACTATTAGAAGAGTTACTCCTCTAGTAAATAAGTCGACATTTTGCCTTTTGTATTCAATATCGATGCAATTTCATTGTTTCATCGTTGATTTGAAGGTCCAAGGGATACAGTAAACCTGCAATGGTGCATCGGAATCTAATACTGCTATCCCAGGAAAGGCTAAAAGCACGAACTATTAAAAGAGTTACTCCTCTTATAAATAAGTCGACATTTTGCCTTTTGTATTCAATATCGATGCAATTTCTGTGTTTCATCGTTGATTTGAAGGTCCAAGGGATACAGTAAACCTGCAATGGTGCATCGGAATCTAATACTGCTACCCCAGGAAAGGCTCAAAGCACGAACTATTAGAAGAGTTAATCCTCTTATAAATAAGTCGATATTTTGCCTTTTGTGTTCAATATCGATGCAATCTCTGTGTTTCATCGTTGATTTGAAGGTCCAAGGCATACAGTAAACCTGCAATTTTGCATCGGAATCTAATACTGCTGTCCCAGGAAAGGCTCAAAGCACGAACTATTAGAAGAGTTACTCCTCTTGTAAATAAGTCGACATTTTGCATTTTGTATTCAATATCGATGCAATTTCTGTGCTTCATCGTTGATTTGAAGGTCCAAGGGATACAGTAAACCTGCAATGGTGCATCGGAATCTAATACTGCTGTCCCAGGAAAGGCTAAAACCAGGAACAATTAGAAGAGTTACTCCTCTTGTAAACAAGTCGACATTTTGCCTTTTGTATTCAATATCGATGCAATTTCTGTGTTTCATCGTTGATTTGAAGGTCCAAGGGATACAGTAAACCTGCAATGGTGCATCGGAAGCTAATAGTGCTGTCCCAGGAAAGGCTCAAAGCGCGAACTATTAGAAGAGTTACTCCTCTTGTAAATAAGTCGACATTTTGCCTTTTGTATTCAATATCGATGCAATTTCTGTGTTTCATCGTTGATTTGAAGGTCCAAGGGATACAGTAAACCTGCAATGGTGCATCGGAATGTAATAGTGCTGTCCCAGGAAAGGCTCTAAGCACGAACTATTAGAAGAGTTACTCCTCTAGTAAATAAGTCGACATTTTGCCTTTTGTATTCAATATCGATGCAATTTCATTGTTTCATCGTTGATTTGAAGGTCCAAGGGATACAGTAAACCTGCAATGGTGCATCGGAATCTAATACTGCTATCCCAGGAAAGGCTAAAAGCACGAACTATTAAAAGAGTTACTCCTCTTATAAATAAGTCGACATTTTGCCTTTTGTATTCAATATCGATGCAATTTCTGTGTTTCATCGTTGATTTGAAGGTCCAAGGGATACAGTAAACCTGCAATGGTGCATCGGAAGCTAATAGTGCTGTCCCAGGAAAGGCTCAAAGCGCGAACTATTAGAAGAGTTACTCCTCTTGTAAATAAGTCGACATTTTGCCTTTTGTATTCAATATCGATGCAATTTCTGTGTTTCATCGTTGATTTGAAGGTCCAAGGGATACAGTAAACCTGCAATGGTGCATCGGAATGTAATAGTGCTGTCCCAGGAAAGGCTCTAAGCACGAACTATTAGAAGAGTTACTCCTCTAGTAAATAAGTCGACATTTTGCCTTTTGTATTCAATATCGATGCAATTTCATTGTTTCATCGTTGATTTGAAGGACCAAGGGATACAGTAAACCTGCAATAGTGCATCGGAATCTAATACTGCTGTCCCAGGAAAGGGTAAAAGCAGGAATTATTAGAAGAGTTACTCCTCTTGTAAATAAGTCGACATTTTGCCTTTTGTATTCAATGTCGATGGTATTTCTGTGTTTCATCGTTGATTTGAAGGTCCAAGGGATACAGTAAACCTGCAATGGTGCATCGGAATCTAATACTGCTGTCCCAGGAAAGGCTAAAAGCAGGAATAATTAGAAGAGTTACTCCTCTTGTAAACAAGTCGACATTTTGCCTTTTGTATTCTATATCGATGCAATTTCTGTGTTTCATCGTTGATTTGAAGGTCCAAGGGATACAGTAAACCTGCAATGATGCATCGGAATCTAATACTGCTGTCCCAGGAAAGGCTCAAAACACGAACTATTAGAAGAGGTAATCCTCTTGTAAATAAGTCGACATTTTACATTTTGTATTCTATATCGATGCAATTTCTGTGTTTCATCGTTGATTTGAAGGTCCAAGGGATACAGTAAACCTGCAATGGTGCATCGGAATCTAATACTGCTGTCCCAGGAAAGGCTCAAAGCACAAACTATTAGAAGAGTTACTCCTCTTGTAAATAAGTCGACATTTTGCCCTTTGTATTCAACATCGACGCAATTTCTGTGTTTCATCGTTGATTTGAAGGTCCAAGGGATACAGTAAACCTACAATGGTGCATCGGAATCCAATACTGCTGTCCCAGGAAAGGCTCAAAGCACGAACTATTAGAAGAGTTACTCCTCTTGTAAATAAGTCGACATTTTGCCTTTTGTATTCAATATCGATGCAATTTCTGTGTTTCATCGTTGATTTGAAGGTCCAAGGGATACAGTAAACCTGCAATGGTGCATCGGAATGTAATAGTGCTGTCCCAGGAAAGGCTCAAAGCACGAACTATTAGAAGAGTTACTCCTCTAGTAAATAAGTCGACATTTTGCCTTTTGTATTCAATATCGATGCAATTTCATTGTTTCATCGTTGATTTGAAGGTCCAAGGGATACAGTAAACCTGCAATGGTGCATCGGAATCTAATACTGCTGTCCCAGGAAAGGCTCAAAGCACGAACTATTAGAAGAGTTACTCCTCTTATAAATAAGTCGACATTTTGCCTTTTGTATTCAATATCGATGCAATTTCTGTGTTTCGTCGTTGATTTGAAGGTCCAAGGGATACAGTAAACCTGCAATGGTGCATCGGAATCTAATACTGCTACCCCATGAAAGGCTGAAAGCACGAACTATTAGAAGAATTACTCCTCTTATAAATAAGTCGACATTTTGCCTTTTGTATTCAATATCGATCCAATTTCTGTGTTTCATCGTTGATTTGAAGGTCCAAGGGATACAGTAAACCTGCAATGGTGCATCGGAATCCAATACTGCTATCCCAGGAAAGGCTCAAAGCACGAACTATTAAAAGAGTTACTCCTCTTATAAATAAGTCGACATTTTGCATTTTGTATTCAATATCGATGCAATTTCTGTGTTTCATCGTTGATTTGAAGGTCCAAGGGATACAGTAAACCTGCAATGGTGCATCGGAATCTAATACTGCTACCCCAGGAAAGGTTCAAAGCACGAACTATTAGAAGAGTTAATCCTCTTATAAATAAGTCGATATTTTGCCTTTTGTTTCAATATCGATGCAATTTCTGTGTTTCATCGTTGATTTGAAGGTCCAAGGGATACAGTAAACCTGCAATTTTGCATCGGAATCTAATACTGCTGTCCCAGGAAAGGCTCAAAGCACGAACTATTAGAAGAGTTACTCCTCTTGTAAATAAGTCGACATTTTGCATTTTGTATTCAATATCGATTCTATTTCTGTGCTTCATCGTTGATTTGAAGGTCCAAGGGATACAGTAAACCTGCAATGGTGCATCGGAATCTAATACTGCTGTCCCAGGAAAGGCTCAAAGCACGAACTATTAGAAGAGTTACTCCTCTTGTAAATAAGTCGACATTTTGCCTTTTGTATTCAATATCGATGCAATTTCTGTGTTTCATCGTTGATTTGAAGGTCCAAGGGATACAGTAAACCTGCAATGGTGCATCGGAATGTAATAGTGCTGTCCCAGGAAAGGCTCAAAGCACGAACTATTAGAAGAGTTACTCCTCTAGTAAATAAGTCGACATTTTGCCTTTTGTATTCAATATCGATGCAATTTCTGTGTTTCGTCCTTGATTTGAAGGTCCAAGGGATACAGTAAACCTGCAATGGTGCATCGGAATCTAATACTGCTACCCCATGAAAGGCTGAAAGCACGAACTATTAGAAGAATTACTCCTCTTATAAATAAGTCGACACTTTGCCTTTTGTATTCAATATCGATGCAATTTCTGTGTTTCATCGTTGATTTGAAGGTCCAAGGGATACAGTAAACCTGCAATGGTGCATCGGAATCCAATACTGCTATCCCAGGAAAGGCTCAAAGCACGAACTATTAAAAGAGTTACTCCTCTTATAAATAAGTCGACATTTTGCCTTTTGTATTCAATATCGATGCAATTTCTGTGTTTCATCGTTGATTTGAAGGTCCAAGGGATACAGTAAACCTGCAATTTTGCATCGGAATCTAATACTGCTGTCCCAGGAAAGGCTCAAAGCACGAACTATTAGAAGAGTTACTCCTCTTGTAAATAAGTCGACATTTTGCATTTTGTATTCAATATCGATTCTATTTCTGTGTTTCATCGTTGATTTGAAGGTCCAAGGGATACAGTAAACCTGCAATGGTGCATCGGAATCTAATACTGCTACCCCAGGAAAGGTTCAAAGCACGAACTATTAGAAGAGTTAATCCTCTTATAAATAAGTCGATATTTTGCCTTTTGTGTTCAATATCGATGCAATTTCTGTGTTTCATCGTTGATTTGAAGGTCCAAGGGATACAGTAAACCTGCAATTTTGCATCGGAATCTAATACTGCTGTCCCAGGAAAGGCTCAAAGCACGAACTATTAGAAGAGTTACTCCTCTTGTAAATAAGTCGACATTTTGCATTTTGTATTCAATATCGATTCTATTTCTGTGCTTCATCGTTGATTTGAAGGTCCAAGGGATACAGTAAACCTGCAATGGTGCATCGGAATCTAATACTGCTGTCCCAGGAAAGGCTCAAAGCACGAACTATTAGAAGAGTTACTCCTCTTGTAAATAAGTCGACATTTTGCCTTTTGTATTCAATATCGATGCAATTTCTGTGTTTCATCGTTGATTTGAAGGTCCAAGGGATACAGTAAACCTGCAATGGTGCATCGGAATGTAATAGTGCTGTCCCAGGAAAGGCTCAAAGCACGAACTATTAGAAGAGTTACTCCTCTAGTAAATAAGTCGACATTTTGCCTTTTGTATTCAATATCGATGCAATTTCATTGTTTCATCGTTGATTTGAAGGTCCAAGGGATACAGTAAACCTGCAATGGTGCATCGGAATCTAATACTGCTGTCCCAGGAAAGGCTCAAAGCACGAACTATTAGAAGAGTTACTCCTCTTGTAAATAAGTCGACATTTTGCCTTTTGTATTCAATATCGATGCAATTTCTGTGTTTCGTCCTTGATTTGAAGGTCCAAGGGATACAGTAAACCTGCAATGGTGCATCGGAATCTAATACTGCTGTCCCAGGAAAGGGTAAAAGCAGGAATTATTAGAAGAGTTACTCCTCTTGTAAATAAGTCGACATTTTGCCTTTTGTATTCAATATCGATGGTATTTCTGTGTTTCATCGTTGATTTGAAGGTCCAAGGGATACAGTAAACCTGCAATGGTGCATCGGAATCTAATACTGCTGTCCCAGGAAAACCTCAAACCACGAACAATTAGAAGAGTTACTCCTCTAGTAAATAAGTCGACATTTTGCCTTTTGTATTCAATATCGATGCAATTTCATTGTTTCATCGTTGATTTGAAGGTCCAAGGGATACAGTAAACCTGCAATGGTGCATCGGAATCTAATACTGCTGTCCCAGGAAAGGCTCAAAGCACGAACTATTAGAAGAGTTACTCCTCTTATAAATAAGTCCACATTTTGCCTTTTGTATTCAATATCGATGCAATTTCTGTGTTTCGTCGTTGATTTGAAGGTCCAAGGGATACAGTAAACCTGCAATGGTGCATCGGAATCTAATACTGCTACCCCATGAAAGGCTGAAAGCACGAACTATTAGAAGAATTACTCCTCTTATAAATAAGTCGACATTTTGCCTTTTGTATTCAATATCGATGCAATTTCTGTGTTTCATCGTTGATTTGAAGGTCCAAGGGATACAGTAAACCTGCAATGGTGCATCGGAATCCAATACTGCTATCCCAGGAAAGGCTCAAAGCACGAACTATTAAAAGAGTTACTCCTCTTATAAATAAGTCGACATTTTGCCTTTTGTATTCAATATCGATGCAATTTCTGTGTTTCATCGTTGATTTGAAGGTCCAAGGGATACAGTAAACCTGCAATGGTGCATCGGAATCTAATACTGCTACCCCAGGAATGGCTCAAAACACGAACTATTAGAAGAGTTAATCCTCTTATAAATAAGTCGATATTTTGCCTTTTGTGTTCAATATCGATGCAATTTCTGTGTTTCATCGTTGATTTGAAGGACCAAGGGATACAGTAAACCTGCAATTTTGCATCGGAATCTAATACTGCTGTCCCAGGAAAGGCTCAAAGCACGAACTATTATAAGAGTTACTCCTCTTGTAAATAAGTCGACATTTTGCATTTTGTATTCAATATCGATTCTATTTCTGTGCTTCATCGTTGATTTGAAGGTCCAAGGGATACAGTAAACCTGCAAGGGTGCATCGGAATCTAATACTGCTGTCCCAGGAAAGGCCAAAAGCAGGAACAATTAGAAGAGTTACTCCTCTTGTAAATAAGTCGACATTTTACCGTTTGTATTCTATATCGATGCAATTTCTGTGTTTCGTCGTCGATTTGAATGTCCAAAGGATACAGTAAACCTGCAATGGTGCATCGGAATCTAATACTGCTGTCCCAGGAAAGGGTAAAATCAGGAATTATTAGAAGAGTTACTCCTCTTGTAAATAAGTCGACATTTTGCCTTTTGTATTCAATATCGATGGTATTTCTGTGTTTCATCGTTGATTTGAAGGTCCAAGGGATACAGTAAACCTGCAATGGTGCATCGGAATCTAATACTGCTGTCCCAGGAAAGGCTAAAAGCAGGAATTATTAGAAGAGTTACTCCTCTTGTAAACAAGTCGACATTTTGCCTTTTGTATTCTATATCGATGCAATTTCTGTGTTTCATCGTTGATTTGAAGGTCCAAGGGATACAGTAAACCTGCAATGATCCATCGGAATCTAATACTGCTGTCCCAGGAAAGGCTCAAAACACGAACTATTAGAAGAGCCACTCCTCTTGTAAATAAGTCGACATTTTCCATTTTGTATTCAATATCGATGCAATTTCTGTGTTTCATCGTCGATTTGAAGGTCCAAGGGATACAGTAAACCTGCAATGGTGCATCGGAATCTAATACTGCTGTCCCAGGAAAGGCTCAAAGCACAAACTATTAGAAGAGTTACTCCTCTTGTAAATAAGTCGACATATTGCCTTTTGTATTCAATATCGATGCAATTTCTGTGTTTCATCGTTGATTTGAAGGTCCAAGGCATACAGTAAACCTGCAATGGTGCATCGGAATCTAATACTGCTGTCCCAGGAAAGGCTAAAAGCACGAACTATTAGAAGAGTTACTCCTCTTGTCAATAAGTCGAAATTTAGAATTTTGTATTCAATATCGATGAAATTTCTGTGTTTCATCGTTGATTTGAATGTCCAAGGGATGCAGTAAACCTACAATGGAACATCGGAATCCAATACTGCTGTCCCAGGAAAGGCTCAAATCACGGACTATTAGAATAGTTACTCCTCTTGTAAATATGTCGAAAGTTTGCCTTTTATATTCAATATCGATGCAATTTCTGTGTTTCATCGTTGATTTGAAGGTCCAAGGGATACAGTAAACCTGCAATGGTGCATCGGAATCTAATACTGCTGTCCCAGGAAAGGCTCAAAGCACGAACTATTAGAAGAATTACTCCTCTTATAAATAAGTCGATATTTTGCCTTTTGTATTCAATATCGATGCAATTTCTGTGTTTCAGCGTTGATTTGAAGGTCCAAGGGATACCGTAAACCTACAATGGTGCATCGGAATGTAATACTGCTGTTCCAGGAGAGGCTAAAATCACGAACTATTAGAAGAGTTACTCCTCTTGTAAATAAGTCGACATTTTACCGTTTGTATTCTATATCGATGCAATTTCTGTGTTTCGTCGTCGATTTGAATGTCCAAAGGATACAGTAAACCTGCAATGGTGCATCGGAATCTAATACTGCTGTCCCAGGAAAGGGTAAAATCAGGAATTATTAGAAGAGTTACTCCTCTTGTAAATAAGTCGACATTTTGCCTTTTGTATTCAATATCGATGCAATTTCTGTGTTTCATCGTTGATTTGAAGGTCCAAGGGATACAGTAAACCTGCAATGGTGCATCGGAATCTAATTCTACTGACCCAGGAAAGGCTCAAAGCACGAACTATTAGAAGAATTACTCCTCTTATAAATAAGTCGATATTTTGCCTTTTGTATTCAATATCGATGCAATTTCTGTGTTTCAGCGTTGATATGAAGGTCCAAGGGATACAGTAAACCTGCAATGGTGCATCGGAATCTAATACTGCTGTCCCAGGAAAGGCAAAAAGCACGAACTATTAGAAGAGTTACTGCTCTTGTAAATAAGTCGACATTTTGCCTTTTGTATTCAATATCGATGCAATTTCTGTGTTTCATCGTTGATTTGAAGGTCCAAGGGATACAGTACAACTGCAATGGTGCATCGCAATTTAATACTGCTGTCCCAGGAAAGGCTAAAAGCACGAACTATTAGAAGAGTTACTCCTCTAGTAAATAAGTCGACATTTTGCCTTTTGTATTCAATATCCATGCAATTTCATTGTTTCATCGTTGATTTAAGGTCCAAAGGATACAGTAAACCTGCATGGTACACCGGAATTTAATACTGCTGCTCCAGGAAAGGCTCAAAGCTCGAACTATTAGAAGAGTTACTCCTCTTGTAAATAAGTCGACATTTTGCCTTTTGTATTCAATACCGATGCAATTTCTGTGTTTCATCGTTAATTTGAAGGTCCATGGGATACAGTAAATCTGCAATGGTGCATCGGAATCTAATACTGCCACCCCAGGAAAGGCTCAAAACACGAACTATTAGAAGAGTTACTCCTCTTGTAAATAAGTCGACATTTTGCATTTTGTATTCAATATCGATTCTATTTCTGTGCTTCATCGTTGATTTGAAGGTCCAAGGGATACAGTAAACCTGCAATGGTGCATCGGAATCTAATACTGCTGTCCCAGGAAAGGCTCAAAGCACGAACTATTAGAAGAGTTACTCCTCTTGTAAATAAGTCGACATTTTGCCTTTTGTATTCAATATCGATGCAATTTCATTGTTTCATCGTTGATTTGAAGGTCCAAGGGATACAGTAAACCTGCAATGGTGCATCGGAATCTAATACTGCTGTCCCAGGAAAGGCTCAAAGCACGAACTATTAGAAGAGTTACTCCTCTTGTAAATAAGTCGACATTTTGCCTTTTGTATTCAATATCGATGCAATTTCTGTGTTTCGTCGTTGATTTGAAGGTCCAAGGGATACAGTAAACCTGCAATGGTGCATCGGAATCTAATACTGCTACCCCATGAAAGGCTGAAAGCACGAACTATTAGAAGAATTACTCCTCTTATAAATAAGTCGACATTTTGCCTTTTGTATTCAATATCGATGCAATTTCTGTGTTTCATCGTTGATTTGAAGGTCCAAGGGATACAGTAAACCTGCAATGGTGCATCGGAATCCAATACTGCTATCCCAGGAAAGGCTCAAAGCACGAACTATTAAAAGAGTTACTCCTCTTATAAATAAGTCGACATTTTGCCTTTTGTATTCAATATCGATGCAATTTCTGTGTTTCATCGTTGATTTGAAGGTCCGAGGGATACAGTAAACCTGCAATGGTGCATCGGAATCTAATACTGCTACCCCAGGAAAGGCTCAAAGCACGAACTATTAGAAGAGTTAATCCTCTTATAAATAAGTCGATATTTTGCCTTTTGTGTTCAATATCGATGCAATTTCTGTGTTTCATCGTTGATTTGAAGGTCCAAGGGATACAGTAAACATGCAATTTTGCATTGGAATCTAATACTGCTGTCCCAGGAAAGGCTCAAAGCACGAACTATTAGAAGAGTTACTCCTCTTGTAAATAAGTCGACATTTTGCATTTTGTATTCAATATCGATTCTATTTCTGTGCTTCATCGTTGATTTGAAGGTCCAAGGGATACAGTAAACCTGCAAGGGTGCATCGGAATCTAATACTGCTGTCCCAGGAAAGGCTAAAATCAGGAACAATTAGAAGAGTTACTCCTCTTGTAAATAAGTCGACATTTTACCTTTTGTATTCTATATCGATGCAATTTCTGTGTTTCGTCGTCGATTTGAATGTCCAAAGGATACAGTAAACCTGCAATGGTGCATCGGAATCTAATACTGCTGTCCCAGGAAAGGGTAAAAGCAGGAATTATTAGAAGAGTTACTCCTCTTGTAAATAAGTCGACATTTTGCCTTTTGTATTCAATATCGATGGTATTTCTGTGTTTCATCGTTGATTTGAAGGTCCAAGGGATACAGTAAACCTGCAATGGTGCATCGGAATGTAATACTGCTGTCCCAGGAAAAGCTCAAACCACGAACAATTAGAAGAGTTACTCCTCTAGTAAATAAGTCGACATTTTGCCTTTTGTATTCAATATCGATGCAATTTCATTGTTTCATCGTTGATTTGAAGGTTCAAGGGATACAGTAAACCTGCAATGGTGCATCGGAATCTAATACTGCTGTCCCAGGAAAGGCTCAAAGCACGAACTATTAGAAGAGTTACTCCTCTTATAAATAAGTCGACATTTAGCCTTTTGTATTCAATATCGATGCAATTTCTGTGTTTCGTCGTTGATTTGAAGGTCCAAGGGATACAGTAAACCTGCAATGGTGCATCGGAATCTAATACTGCTACCCCATGAAAGGCTGAAAGCACGAACTATTAGAAGAATTACTCCTCTTATAAATAAGTCGACATTTTGCCTTTTGTATTCAATATCGATGCAATTTCTGTGTTTCATCGTTGATTTGAAGGTCCAAGGGATACAGTAAACCTGCAATGGTGCATCGGAATCCAATACTGCTATCCCAGGAAAGGCTCAAAGCACGAACAATTAAAAGAGTTACTCCTCTTATAAATAAGTCGACATTTTGCCTTTTGTATTCAATATCGATGCAATTTCTGTGTTTCATCGTTGATTTGAAGGTCCAAGGGATACAGTAAACCTGCAATGGTGCATCGGAATCTAATACTGCTACCCCAGGAATGGCTCAAAACACGAACTATTAGAAGAGTTAATCCTCTTATAAATAAGTCGATATTTTGCCTTTTGTGTTCAATATCGATGCAATTTCTGTGTTTCATCGTTGATTTGAAGGTCCAAGGGATACAGTAAACCTGCAATTTTGCATCGGAATCTAATACTGCTGTCCCAGGAAAGGCTCAAAGCACGAACTATTATAAGAGTTACTCCTCTTGTAAATAAGTCGACATTTTGCATTTTGTATTCAATATCGATTCTATTTCTGTGCTTCATCGTTGATTTGAAGGTCCAAGGGATACAGAAAACCTGCAAGGGTGCATCGGAATCTAATACTGCTGTCCCAGGAAAGGCCAAAAGCAGGAACAATTAGAAGAGTTACTCCTCTTGTAAATAAGTCGACATTTTACCGTTTGTATTCTATATCGATGCAATTTCTGTGTTTCGTCGTCGATTTGAATGTCCAAAGGATACAGTAAACCTGCAATGGTGCATCGGAATCTAATACTGTTGTCCCAGGAAAGGGTAAAATCAGGAATTATTAGAAGAGTTACTCCTCTTGTAAATAAGTCGACATTTTGCCTTTTGTATTCAATATCGATGGTATTTCTGTGTTTCATCGTTGATTTGAAGGTCCAAGGGATACAGTAAACCTGCAATGGTGCATCGGAATCTAATACTGCTGTCCCAGGAAAGGCTAAAAGCAGGAATTATTAGAAGAGTTACTCCTCTTGTAAACAAGTCGACATTTTGCCTTTTGTATTCTATATCGATGCAATTTCTGTGTTTCATCGTTGATTTGAAGGTCCAAGGGATACAGTAAACCTGCAATGATCCATCGGAATCTAATACTGCTGTCCCAGGAAAGGCTCAAAACACGAACTATTAGAAGAGCCACTCCTCTTGTAAATAAGTCGACATTTTCCATTTTGTATTCAATATCGATGCAATTTCTGTGTTTCATCGTTGATTTGAAGGTCCAAGGGATACAGTAAACCTGCAATGGTGCATCGGAATCTAATACTGCTGTCCCAGGAAAGGCTCAAAGCACAAACTATTAGAAGAGTTACTCCTCTTGTAAATAAGTCGACATATTGCCTTTTGTATTCAATATCGATGCAATTTCTGTGTTTCATCGTTGATTTGAAGGTCCAAGGCATACAGTAAACCTGCAATGGTGCATCGGAAACTAATACTGCTGTCCCAGGAAAGGCTAAAAGCACGAACTATTAGAAGAGTTACTCCTCTTGTAAATAAGTCGAAATTTAGCCTTTTGTATTCAATATCGATGAAATTTCTGTGTTTCATCGTTGATTTGAAGGTCCAAGGGATGCAGTAAACCTACAATGGAACATCGGAATCCAATACTGCTGTCCCAGGAAAGGCTCAAATCACGGACTATTAGAATAGTTACTCCTCTTGTAAATATGTCGACAGTTTGCCTTTTATATTCAATATCGATGCAATTTCTGTGTTTCATCGTTGATTTGAAGGTCCAAGGGATACAGTAAACCTGCAATGGTGCATCGGAATCTAATACTGCTGTCCCAGGAAAGGCTCAAAGCACGAACTATTAGAAGAGTTACTCCTCTTGTAAATAAGTCGACATTTTAACTTATGTATTCAATATCGATGCAAATTCTGGGTTTCATCGTTGATTTGAAGGTCCAAGGGATACAGTAAACCTGCAATGGTGCATCGGAATCTATTACTGCTGTCCCAGGGACGGCTCAAAGCACGAACTATTAGAAGAGTTACTTCTCTTATAAATAAGTCGACATTTTGCCTTTTGTATTCAATATCGATGCAATTTCTGTGTTTCATCGTTGATTTGAAGATCCAAGGGATACAGTAAACCTGCAATGGTGCATCGGAATCTAATACTGCTGTCCCAGGAAAGGCTCAAAGCACGAACTATTAGAAGAATTACTCCTCTTATAAATAAGTCGATATTTTGCCTTTTGTATTCAATATCGATGCAATTTCTGTGTTTCAGCGTTGATTTGAAGGTCCAAGGGATACAGTAAACCTACAATGGTGCATCGGAATGTAATACTGCTGTTCCAGGAGAGGCTAAAATCACGAACTATTAGAAGAGTTACTCCTCTTGTAAATAAGTCGACATTTTGGCTTTTGTATTCAATATCTAACCATTTTCTGTGTTTCATCGTTGATTTGAAAGTCCAAGGGATACAGTAAACCTGCAATGGTGCATCGGAATCTAATACTGCTGTCCCAGGAAAAGCTCAAAGCACGAACTATTTGAAGAGTTACTCCTCTTGTAAATAAGTCGACATTTTGCCTTTTGTATTCAATATCGTTGCAATTTCTGTGTTTCATCGTTGATTTGAAGGTCCAAGGGATACAGTAAACCTGCAATGGTGCATCGGAATCTAATACTGCTGTCCCAGGAAAGCCTCAAATCACGAACTATTAGAAGAGTTACTCCTCTTGTAAATAGGTCGACATTTTGCATTTTGTATTCAATATCGATGCAATTTCTATGTTTCATCGTAGATTAGAAGGTCCAATGGATACAGTAAACCTGCAATTGTGCATCGGAATCTAATACTGCTGTCCCAGGAAAAGCTCAAAGCACGAACTATTAGAAGAGTTACTCCTCTTGTAAATAAGTCGACATTTTGCCTTTTGTATTCAATATCGATGCAATTTCTGTGTTTCATCGTTGATTTGAAGGTCCAAGGGATACAGTAAACCTGCAATGGTGCATCGGAATCTAATTCTACTGACCCAGGAAAGGCTCAAAGCACGAACTATTAGAAGAATTACTCCTCTTATAAATAAGTCGATATTTTGCCTTTTGTATTCAATATCGATGCAATTTCTGTGTTTCATCGTTAATTTGAAGGTCCATGGGATACAGTAAATCTGCAATGGTGCATCGGAATCTAATACAGCCACCCCAGGAAAGGCTCAAAACACGAACTATTAGAAGAGTTACTCCTCTTGTAAATAAGTCGACAGTTTGCCTATTGTGTTCAATATCGATGCAATTTCTGTGTTTCAGCGTTGATTTGAAGGTCCAAGGGATACAGTAAACCTGCAATGGTGCATCGGAATCTAATACTGCTGTCCCAGGAAAGGCAAAAAGCACGAACTATTAGAAGAGTTACTGCTCTTGTAAATAAGTCGACATTTTGCCTTTTGTATTCTATATCGATGCAATTTCTGTGTTTCATCGTTGATTTGAAGGTCCAAGGGATACAGTACACCTGCAATATTGCATCTCAATTTAATACTGCTGTCCCAGGAAAGGCTAAAAGCACGAACTATTAGAAGAGTTACTCCTCTTGTAAATAAGTCGACATTTTGCCTTTTGTATTCAACATCGATGCAAATTCTGTGTTTCATCGTTGATTTGAAGGTCCAAGGGATACAGTAAACCTACAATGGTGCATCGGAATCCAATACTGCTGTCCCAGGAAAGGCTCAAAGCCCGAACTATTAGAAGAGTTACTGCTCTTGTAAATAAGTCGACATTTTGCCTTTTGTATTCAATATCGATGCAATTTCTGTGTTTCATCGTTGATTTGAAGGTCCAAGGGATACAGTAAACCTGCAATGGTGCATCGGAATGTAATAGTGCTGTCCCAGGAGAGGCTCAAAGCACGAACTATTAGAAGAGTTACTCCTCTAGTAAATAAGTCGACATTTTGCCTTTTGTATTCAATATCCATGCAATTACATTGTTTCATCGTTGATTTAAGGTCCAAAGGATACAGTAAACCTGCAATGATGCATCGGAATCTAATACTGCTGTCCCAGGAAAGGCTCAAAACACGAACTATTAAAGAGGTACTCCTCTTGTAAATAAGTCGACATTTTACATTTTGTATTCAATATCGATGCAATTTCTGTGTTTCATCGTTGATTTGAAGGTCCAAGGGATACAGTAAACCTGCAATGGTGCATCGGAATCTAATACTGCTGTCCCAGGAAAGGCTAAAAGCACAAACTATTAAAAGAGTTACTCCTCTTGTAAATAAGTCGACGTATTGCCTTTTGTATTCAATATCGATGCAATTTCTGTGTTTCATCGTTGATTTGAAGGTCCAAGGGATACAGTAAACCTGCAACGGTGCATCGGAAACTAATACTGCTGTCCCAGGAAAGGCTAAAAGCACGAACTATTAGAAGAGTTACTCCTCTTGTAAATAAGTCGAAATTTAGCCTTTTGTATTCAATATCGATGCAATTTCTGTGTTTCATCGTTGATTTGAATGCTCAAGGGATGCAGTAAACATACAATGGTGCATCGGAATCCAATACTGCTGTCCCAGGAAAGGCTCAAATCACGGACTATTAGAATAGTTACTCCTCTTGTAAATATGTCGACAGTTTGCCTTTTATATTCAATATCGATGCAATTTCTGTGTTTCATCGTTGATTTGAAGGTCCCAGGGATACAGCAAACCTGCAATGGTGCATCGGAATCTAATACTGCTGTCCCAGGAAAGGCTCAAAGCACGAACTATTAGAGGAGTTACTCCTCTTGTAAATATGTCGACATTTTATCTTTTGTATTCAATATCGATGCAATTTCTGGGTTTCATCGTTGATTTGAAGGTCCAAGGGATACAGTAAACCTGCATGGTACACCGGAATTTAATACTGCTGCTCCAGGAAAGGCTCAAAGCTCGAACTATTAGAAGAGTTACTCCTCTTGTAAATAAGTCGACATTTTGCCTTTTGTATTCAATATCGATGCAATTTCTGTGTTTAATCGATGATTTGAAGGTCCAAGGGATACAGTAAACCTGCAATGGTGCATCGGAATCTAATACTGGTGTCCCAGGAAAGCCTCAAAGCACGAACTATTAGAAGAGTTACTCCTCTTGTAAATAAGTTGACATTTTGCCTTTTGTATTCAATACCGATGCAATTTCTGTGTTTCATCGTTAATTTGAAGGTCCATGGGATACAGTAAATCTGCAATGGTGCATCGGAATCTAATACTGCCACCCCAGGAAAGGCTCAAAACACGAACTATTAGAAGAGTTACTCCTCTTGTAAATAAGTCGACAGTTTGCCTATTGTATTCAATATCGATGCAATTTCTGTGTTTCAGCGTTGATTTGAAGGTCCAAGGGATACAGTAAACCTGCAATGGTGCATCGGAATCTAATACTGCTGTCCCAGGAAAGGCAAAAAGCACGAACTATTAGAAGAGTTACTGCTCTTGTAAATAAGTCGACATTTTGCCTTTTGTATTCTATATCGATGCAATTTCTGTGTTTCATCGTTGATTTGAAGGTCCAAGGGATACAGTACACCTGAAATGGTGCATCGCAATTTAATACTGCTGTCCCAGGAAAGGCTAAAAGCACGAACTATTAGAAGAGTTACTCCTCTTGTAAATAAGTCGACATTTTGCCTTTTGTATTCAACATCGATGCAAATTCTGTTTTTCATCGTTGATTTGAAGGTCCAATGGATACAGTAAACCTACAATGGTGCATCGGAATCCAATACTGCTGTCCCAGGAAAGGCTCAAAGCCCGAACTATTAGAAGAGTTACTGCTCTTGTAAATAAGTCGACATTTTGCCTTTTGTATTCAATATCGATGCAATTTCTGTGTTTCATCGTTGATTTGAAGGTCCAAGGGATACAGTAAACCTGCAATGGTGCATCGGAATGTAATAGTGCTGTCCCAGGGGAAGCTCAAAGCACGAACTATTAGAAGAGTTACTCCTCTAGTAAATAAGTCGACATTTTGCCTTTTGTATTCAATATCGATGCAATTTCTGTGTTTCATCGTTGATTTGAAGGTCCAAGGGATACAGTACAACTGCAATGGTGCATCGCAATTTAATACTGCTGTCCCAGGAAAGGCTAAAAGCACGAACTATTAGAAGAGTTACTCCTCTAGTAAATAAGTCGACATTTTGCCTTTTGTATTCAATATCCATGCAATTTCATTGTTTCATCGTTGATTTAAGGTCCAAAGGATACAGTAAACCTGCAATGATGCATCGGAATCTAATACTGCTGTCCCAGGAAAGGCTCAAAACACGAACTATTAGAAGAGGTACTCCTCTTGTAAATAAGTCGACATTTTACATTTTGTATTCAATATCGATGCAATTTCTGTGTTTCATCGTTGATTTGAAGGTCCAAGGGATACAGTAAACCTGCAATGGTGCATCGGAATCTAATACTGCTGTCCCAGGAAAGGCTAAAAGCACATACTATTAAAAGAGTTACTCCTCTTGTAAATAAGTCGACATATTGCCTTTTGTATTCAATATCGATGCAATTTCTGTGTTTCATCGTTGATTTGAAGGTCCAAGGGATACAGTAAACCTGCAATGGTGCATCGGAAACTAATACTGCTGTCCCAGGAAAGGCTAAAAGCACGAACTATTAGAAGAGTTACTCCTCTTGTAAATAAGTCGAAATTTAGCCTTTTGTATTCAATATCGATGCAATTTCTGTGTTTCATCGTTGATTTGAATGCTCAAGGGATGCAGTAAACCTACAATGGTGCATCGGAATCCAATACTGCTGTCCCAGGAAAGGCTCAAATCACGGACTATTAGAATAGTTACTCCTCTTGTAAATATGTCGACAGTTTGCCTTTTATATTCAATATCGATGCATTTTCTGTGTTTCATCGTTGATTTGAAGGTCCAAGGGATACAGCAAACCTGCAATGGTGCATCGGAATCTAATACTGCTGTCCCAGGAAAGGCTCAAAGCACGAACTATTAGAGGAGTTACTCCTCTTGTAAATAAGTCGACATTTTATCTTTTGTATTCAATATCGATGCAATTTCTGGGTTTCATCGTTGATTTGAAGGGACAAGGGATACAGTAAACCTGCATGGTACACCGGAAATTAATACTGCTGCTCCAGGAAAGGCTCAAAGCTCGAACTATTAGAAGAGTTACTCCTCTTGTAAATAAGTCGACATTTTGCCTTTTGTATTCAATATCGATGCAATTTCTGTGTTTAATCGATGATTTGAAGGTCCAAGGGATACAGTAAACCTGCAATGGTGCATCGGAATCTAATACTGGTGTCCCAGGAAAGCCTCAAAGCACGAACTATTAGAAGAGTTACTCCTCTTGTAAATAAGTTGACATTTTGCCTTTTGTATTCAATACCGATGCAATTTCTGTGTTTCATCGTTAATTTGAAGGTCCATGGGATACAGTAAATCTGCAATGGTGCATCGGAATCTAATACTGCCACCCCAGGAAAGGCTCAAAACACGAACTATTAGAAGAGTTACTCCTCTTGTAAATAAGTCGACAGTTTGCCTATTGTGTTCAATATCGATGCAATTTCTGTGTTTCAGCGTTGATTTGAAGGTCCAAGGGATACAGTAAACCTGCAATGGTGCATCGGAATCTAATACTGCTGTCCCAGGAAAGGCAAAAAGCACGAACTATTAGAAGAGTTACTGCTCTTGTAAATAAGTCGACATTTTGCCTTTTGTATTCTATATCGATGCAATTTCTGTGTTTCATCGTTGATTTGAAGGTCCAAGGGATACAGTACACCTGCAATGGTGCATCTCAATTTAATACTGCTGTCCCAGGAAAGGCTAAAAGCACGAACTATTAGAAGAGTTACTCCTCTTGTAAATAAGTCGACATTTTGCCTTTTGTATTCAACATCGATGCAAATTCTGTGTTTCATCGTTGATTTGAAGGTCCAAGGGATACAGTAAACCTACAATGGTGCATCGGAATCCAATACTGCTGTCCCAGGAAAGGCTCAAAGCCCGAACTATTAGAAGAGTTACTGCTCTTGTAAATAAGTCGACATTTTGCCTTTTGTATTCAATATCGATGCAATTTCTGTGTTTCATCGTTGATTTGAAGGTCCAAGGGATACAGTAAACCTGCAATGGTGCATCGGAATGTAATAGTGCTGTCCCAGAAGAGGCTCAAAGCACGAACTATTAGAAGAGTTACTCCTCTAGTAAATAAGTCGACATTTTGCCTTTTGTATTCAATATCCATGCAATTTCATTGTTTCATCGTTGATTTAAGGTCCAAAGGATACAGTAAACCTGCAATGATGCATCGGAATCTAATACTGCTGTCCCAGGAAAGGCTCAAAACACGAACTATTAAAGAGGTACTCCTCTTGTAAATAAGTCGACATTTTACATTTTGTATTCAATATCGATGCAATTTCTGTGTTTCATCGTTGATTTGAAGGTCCAAGGGATACAGTAAACCTGCAATGGTGCATCGGAATCTAATACTGCTGTCCCAGGAAAGGCTAAAAGCACAAACTATTAAAAGAGTTACTCCTCTTGTAAATAAGTCGACATATTGCCTTTTGTATTCAATATCGATGCAATTTCTGTGTTTCATCGTTGATTTGAAGGTCCAAGGGATACAGTAAACCTGCAATGGTGCATCGGAAACTAATACTGCTGTCCCAGGAAAGGCTAAAAGCACGAACTATTAGAAGAGTTACTCCTCTTGTAAATAAGTCGAAATTTAGCCTTTTGTATTCAATATCGATGCAATTTCTGTGTTTCATCGTTGATTTGAATGCTCAAGGGATGCAGTAAACATACAATGGTGCATCGGAATCCAATACTGCTGTCCCAGGAAAGGCTCAAATCACGGACTATTAGAATAGTTACTCCTCTTGTAAATATGTCGACAGTTTGCCTTTTATATTCAATATCGATGCAATTTCTGTGTTTCATCGTTGATTTGAAGGTCCCAGGGATACAGCAAACCTGCAATGGTGCATCGGAATCTAATACTGCTGTCCCAGGAAAGGCTCAAAGCACGAACTATTAGAGGAGTTACTCCTCTTGTAAATAAGTCGACATTTTATCTTTTGTATTCAATATCGATGCAATTTCTGGGTTTCATCGTTGATTTGAAGGTCCAAGGGATACAGTAAACCTGCATGGTACACCGGAATTTAATACTGCTGCTCCAGGAAAGGCTCAAAGCTCGAACTATTAGAAGAGTTACTCCTCTTGTAAATAAGTCGACATTTTGCCTTTTGTATTCAATATCGATGCAATTTCTGTGTTTAATCGATGATTTGAAGGTCCAAGGGATACAGTAAACCTGCAATGGTGCATCGGAATCTAATACTGGTGTCCCAGGAAAGCCTCAAAGCACGAACTATTAGAAGAGTTACTCCTCTTGTAAATAAGTTGACATTTTGCCTTTTGTATTCAATACCGATGCAATTTCTGTGTTTCATCGTTAATTTGAAGGTCCATGGGATACAGTAAATCTGCAATGGTGCATCGGAATCTAATACTGCCACCCCAGGAAAGGCTCAAAACACGAACTATTAGAAGAGTTACTCCTCTTGTAAATAAGTCGACAGTTTGCCTATTGTATTCAATATCGATGCAATTTCTGTGTTTCAGCGTTGATTTGAAGGTCCAAGGGATACAGTAAACCTGCAATGGTGCATCGGAATCTAATACTGCTGTCCCAGGAAAGGCAAAAAGCACGAACTATTAGAAGAGTTACTGCTCTTGTAAATAAGTCGACATTTTGCCTTTTGTATTCTATATCGATGCAATTTCTGTGTTTCATCGTTGATTTGAAGGTCCAAGGGATACAGTACACCTGCAATGGTGCATCGCAATTTAATACTGCTGTCCCAGGAAAGGCTAAAAGCACGAACTATTAGAAGAGTTACTCCTCTTGTAAATAAGTCGACATTTTGCCTTTTGTATTCAACATCGATGCAAATTCTGTGTTTCATCGTTGATTTGAAGGTCCAAGGGATACAGTAAACCTACAATGGTGCATCGGAATCCAATACTGCTGTCCCAGGAAAGGCTCAAAGCCCGAACTATTAGAAGAGTTACTGCTCTTGTAAATAAGTCGACATTTTGCCTTTTGTATTCAATATCGATGCAATTTCTGTGTTTCATCGTTGATTTGAAGGTCCAAGGGATACAGTAAACCTGCAATGGTGCATCGGAATGTAATAGTGCTGTCCCAGGAGAGGCTCAAAGCACGAACTATTAGAAGAGTTACTCCTCTAGTAAATAAGTCGACATTTTGCCTTTTGTATTCAATATCCATGCAATTTCATTGTTTCATCGTTGATTTAAGGTCCAAAGGATACAGTAAACCTGCAATGATGCATCGGAATCTAATACTGCTGTCCCAGGAAAGGCTCAAAACACGAACTATTAGAAGAGGTACTCCTCTTGTAAATAAGTCGACATTTTACATTTTGTATTCAATATCGATGCAATTTCTGTGTTTCATCGTTGATTTGAAGGTCCAAGGGATACAGTAAACCTGCAACGGTGCATCGGAATCTAATACTGCTGTCCCAGGAAAGGCTAAAAGCACAAACTATTATAAGAGTTACTCCTCTTGTAAATATGTCGACATATTGCCTTTTGTATTCAATATCGATGCAATTTCTGTGTTTCATCGTTGATTTGAAGGTCCAAGGGATACAGTAAACCTGCAATGGTGCATCGGAAACTAATACTGCTGTCCCAGGAAAGGCTAAAAGCACGAACTATTAGAAGAGTTACTCCTCTTGTAAATAAGTCGAAATTTAGCCTTTTGTATTCAATATCGATGCAATTTCTGTGTTTCATCGTTGATTTGAATGTTCAAGGGATGCAGTAAACCTACAATGGTGCATCGGAATCCAATACTGCTGTCCCAGGAAAGGCTCAAATCACGGACTATTAGAATAGTTACTCCTCTTGTAAATATGTCGACAGTTTGCCTTTTATATTCAATATCGATGCAATTTCTGTGTTTCATCGTTGATTTGAAGGTCCAAGGGATACAGCAAACCTGCAATGGTGCATCGGAATCTAATGCTGCTGTCCCAGGAAAGGCTCAAAGCACGAACTATTAGAGGAGTTAGTCCTCTTGTAAATAAGTCGACATTTTATCTTTTGTATTCAATATCAATGCAATTTCTGGGTTTCATCGTTGATTTGAAGGTCCAAGGGATACAGTAAACCTGCATGGTACATCGGAATTTAATACTGCTGCTCCAGGAAAGGCTCAAAGCTCGAACTATTAGAAGAGTTACTCCTCTTGTAAATAAGTTGACATTTTGCCTTTTGTATTCAATATCGATGCAATTTCTGTGTTTAATCGATGATTTGAAGGTCCAAGGGATACAGTAAACCTGCAATGGTGCATCGGAATCTAATACTGCCACCCCAGGAAAGGCTCAAAACACGAACTATTAGAAGAGTTACTCCTCTTGTAAATAACTCGACAGTTTGCCTATTGTATTCAATATTGATGCAATTTCTGTGTTTCATCGTTGATTTGAAGTTCCAAGGGATACAGTAAACTTGCAATGGTGCATCGGAATCTAGTACTGCGGTCCCAGGAAAGCCTCAAAGCACGAACTATTAGAAGAGTTACTCCTCTTGTAAATAAATCGACAGTTTGCCTTTTGTATTCAATATCTATGCAATTTCCGTGTTTCATCGTTGATTTGAAGGTCCAAGGGATACAGTAAACCTGCAATGGTGCATCGGAATCTAATACTGCTGTTCCAGGAGAAGCTCAAAGCATGAACTACTAGAAGGGTTATTCCTTTTGTAAATAAGTCGACATTTTGCCTTTTGTATTCAATATCGATGAAAATTCTGTGTTTCATCGTTGATTTGAAGGTCCAAGGGATACAGTAAACCTACAATGGTGCATCGGAATCGAATACTGCTGTCCTAGGAAAGGCTCAAAGCACGAACTATTAGAAGAATTACTCCTCTTGTAACTAAGTCGACATTTTGCCTTTTGTATTCAATATCGATGCAATTTCTGTGTTTCATCGTTGATTTGAAGGTCCAAGGGATACAGTAAAACTGCAAGATGCATCGGAATCTAATACTGCTGTCCCAGGAAAGGCTTAAAGCACGAAGTATTAGAAGAGTTACTGCTCTTATAAATAAGTCGACATTTTGCCTTTTGTATTCAATATCGATGCAATTTCTGTGTTTCATCGTTGATTTGAAGGACCAAGGGATACAGTAAACCTGCAATGGTGCATCGGAATCTAATACTGCTGTTCCAGGAAAGGCTCAAAGCACGAACTATTAGAAGAGTTACTCCTCTTGTAAATAAGTCGACATTTTAACTTTTGTATTCAATATCGATGCAATTTCTGGGTTTCATCGTTGATTTGAAGGTCCAAGGGATACAGTAAACCTGCATGGTGCATCGGAATTTAATACTGCTGCCCCAGGAAAGGCTCAAAGCACGAACTATTAGAAGAGTTACTCCTCTTGTAAATAAGTCGACATTTTGCCTTTTGTGTTCAATATCGATGCAATTTCTGTGTTTCAGCGTTGATTTGAAGGTCCAAGGGATACAGTAAACCTGCAATGGTGCATCGGAATCTAATACTGCTGTCCCAGGAAAGCCTCAAAGCACGAACTATTATAAGAGTTACTCCTCTTGTAAATAAGTCGACATTTTGCCTTTTGTATTCAATACCGAAGCAATTTCTGTGTTTCATCGTTGATTTGAAGGTCCATGGGATACAGTAAATCTGCAATGGTGCATCGGAATCTAATACTGCTACCCCAGCAAAGGCTCAACACACGAATTATTAGAAGAGTTACTCCTCTTGTAAATAAGTCGACAGTTTGCCTATTGTATTCAATATTGATGCAATTTTTGTGTTTCATCGTTGATTTGAAGGTCCAAGGGATACAGTAAACCTGCAATGGTGCATCGGAATCTAATACTGCTACCCCAGGAATGGCTCAAAACACGAACTATTAGAAGAGTTAATCCTCTTATAAATAAGTCGATATTTTGCCTTTTGTGTTCAATATCGATGCAATTTCTGTGTTTCATCGTTGATTTGAAGGTCCAAGGGATACAGTAAACCTGCAAGGGTGCATCGGAATCTAATACTGCTGTCCCAGGAAAGGCTAAAATCAGGAACAATTAGAAGAGTTACTCCTCTTGTAAATAAGTCGACATTTTACCTTTTGTATTCTATATCGATGCAATTTCTGTGTTTCGTCGTCGATTTGAATGTCCAAAGGATACAGTAAACCTGCAATGGTGCATCGGAATCTAATACTGCTGTCCCAGGAAAGGGTAAAAGCAGGAATTATTAGAAGAGTTACTCCTCTTGTAAATAAGTCGACATTTTGCCTTTTGTATTCAATATCGATGGTATTTCTGTGTTTCATCGTTGATTTGAAGGTCCAAGGGATACAGTAAACCTGCAATGGTGCATCGGAATGTAATACTGCTGTCCCAGGAAAAGCTCAAACCACGAACAATTAGAAGAGTTACTCCTCTAGTAAATAAGTCGACATTTTGCCTTTTGTATTCAATATCGATGCAATTTCATTGTTTCATCGTTGATTTGAAGGTTCAAGGGATACAGTAAACCTGCAATGGTGCATCGGAATCTAATACTGCTGTCCCAGGAAAGGCTCAAAGCACGAACTATTAGAAGAGTTACTCCTCTTATAAATAAGTCGACATTTAGCCTTTTGTATTCAATATCGATGCAATTTCTGTGTTTCGTCGTTGATTTGAAGGTCCAAGGGATACAGTAAACCTGCAATGGTGCATCGGAATCTAATACTGCTACCCCATGAAAGGCTGAAAGCACGAACTATTAGAAGAATTACTCCTCTTATAAATAAGTCGACATTTTGCCTTTTGTATTCAATATCGATGCAATTTCTGTGTTTCATCGTTGATTTGAAGGTCCAAGGGATACAGTAACCTGCAATGGTGCATCGGAATCCAATACTGCTATCCCAGGAAAGGCTCAAAGCACGAACAATTAAAAGAGTTACTCCTCTTATAAATAAGTCGACATTTTGCCTTTTGTATTCAATATCGATGCAATTTCTGTGTTTCATCGTTGATTTGAAGGTCCAAGGGATACAGTAAACCTGCAATGGTGCATCGGAATCTAATACTGCTACCCCAGGAATGGCTCAAAACACGAACTATTAGAAGAGTTAATCCTCTTATAAATAAGTCGATATTTTGCCTTTTGTGTTCAATATCGATGCAATTTCTGTGTTTCATCGTTGATTTGAAGGTCCAAGGGATACAGTAAACCTGCAATTTTGCATCGGAATCTAATACTGCTGTCCCAGGAAAGGCTCAAAGCACGAACTATTATAAGAGTTACTCCTCTTGTAAATAAGTCGACATTTTGCATTTTGTATTCAATATCGATTCTATTTCTGTGCTTCATCGTTGATTTGAAGGTCCATGGGATACAGAAAACCTGCAAGGGTGCATCGGAATCTAATACTGCTGTCCCAGGAAAGGCCAAAAGCAGGAACAATTAGAAGAGTTACTCCTCTTGTAAATAAGTCGACATTTTACCGTTTGTATTCTATATCGATGCAATTTCTGTGTTTCGTCGTCGATTTGAATGTCCAAAGGATACAGTAAACCTGCAATGGTGCATCGGAATCTAATACTGTTGTCCCAGGAAAGGGTAAAATCAGGAATTATTAGAAGAGTTACTCCTCTTGTAAATAAGTCGACATTTTGCCTTTTGTATTCAATATCGATGGTATTTCTGTGTTTCATCGTTGATTTGAAGGTCCAAGGGATACAGTAAACCTGCAATGGTGCATCGGAATCTAATACTGCTGTCCCAGGAAAGGCTAAAAGCAGGAATTATTAGAAGAGTTACTCCTCTTGTAAACAAGTCGACATTTTGCCTTTTGTATTCTATATCGATGCAATTTCTGTGTTTCATCGTTGATTTGAAGGTCCAAGGGATACAGTAAACCTGCAATGATCCATCGGAATCTAATACTGCTGTCCCAGGAAAGGCTCAAAACACGAACTATTAGAAGAGCCACTCCTCTTGTAAATAAGTCGACATTTTCCATTTTGTATTCAATATCGATGCAATTTCTGTGTTTCATCGTTGATTTGAAGGTCAAAGGGATACAGTAAACCTGCAATGGTGCATCGGAATCTAATACTGCTGTCCCAGGAAAGGCTCAAAGCACAAACTATTAGAAGAGTTACTCCTCTTGTAAATAAGTCGACATATTGCCTTTTGTATTCAATATCGATGCAATTTCTGTGTTTCATCGTTGATTTGAAGGTCCAAGGCATACAGTAAACCTGCAATGGTGCATCGGAAACTAATACTGCTGTCCCAGGAAAGGCTAAAAGCACGAACTATTAGAAGAGTTACTCCTCTTGTAAATAAGTCGAAATTTAGCCTTTTGTATTCAATATCGATGAAATTTCTGTGTTTCATCGTTGATTTGAAGGTCCAAGGGATGCAGTAAACCTACAATGGAACATCGGAATCCAATACTGCTGTCCCAGGAAAGGCTCAAATCACGGACTATTAGAATAGTTACTCCTCTTGTAAATATGTCGACAGTTTGCCTTTTATATTCAATATCGATGCAATTTCTGTGTTTCATCGTTGATTTGAAGGTCCAAGGGATACAGTAAACCTGCAATGGTGCATCGGAATCTAATACTGCTGTCCCAGGAAAGGCCAAAAGCAGGAACAATTAGAAGAGTTACTCCTCTTGTAAATAAGTCGACATTTTACCGTTTGTATTCTATATCGATGCAATTTCTGTGTTTCGTCGTCGATTTGAATGTCCAAAGGATACAGTAAACCTGCAATGGTGCATCGGAATCTAATACTGTTGTCCCAGGAAAGGGTAAAATCAGGAATTATTAGAAGAGTTACTCCTCTTGTAAATAAGTCGACATTTTGCCTTTTGTATTCAATATCGATGGTATTTCTGTGTTTCATCGTTGATTTGAAGGTCCAAGGGATACAGTAAACCTGCAATGGTGCATCGGAATCTAATACTGCTGTCCCAGGAAAGGCTAAAAGCAGGAATTATTAGAAGAGTTACTCCTCTTGTAAACAAGTCGACATTTTGCCTTTTGTATTCTATATCGATGCAATTTCTGTGTTTCATCGTTGATTTGAAGGTCCAAGGGATACAGTAAACCTGCAATGATCCATCAAAATCTAATACTGCTGTCCCAGGAAAGGCTCAAAACACGAACTATTAGAAGAGCCACTCCTCTTGTAAATAAGTCGACATTTTCCATTTTGTATTCAATATCGATGAAATTTCTGTGTTTCATCGTTGATTTGAAGGTCCAAGGGATGCAGTAAACCTACAATGGAACATCGGAATCCAATACTGCTGTCCCAGGAAAGGCTCAAATCACGGACTATTAGAATAGTTACTCCTCTTGTAAATATGTCGACAGTTTGCCTTTTATATTCAATATCGATGCAATTTCTGTGTTTCATCGTTGATTTGAAGGTCCAAGGGATACAGTAAACCTGCAATGGTGCATCGGAATCTAATACTGCTGTCCCAGGAAAGGCTCAAAGCACGAACTATTAGAAGAGTTACTCCTCTTGTAAATAAGTCGACATTTTAACTTATGTATTCAATATCGATGCAAATTCTGGGTTTCATCGTTGATTTGAAGGTCCAAGGGATACAGTAAACCTGCAATGGTGCATCGGAATCTATTACTGCTGTCCCAGGGACGGCTCAAAGCACGAACTATTAGAAGAGTTACTTCTCTTATAAATAAGTCGACATTTTGCCTTTTGTATTCAATATCGATGCAATTTCTGTGTTTCATCGTTGATTTGAAGATCCAAGGGATACAGTAAACCTGCAATGGTGCATCGGAATCTAATACTGCTGTCCCAGGAAAGGCTCAAAGCACGAACTATTAGAAGAATTACTCCTCTTATAAATAAGTCGATATTTTGCCTTTTGTATTCAATATCGATGCAATTTCTGTGTTTCAGCGTTGATTTGAAGGTCCAAGGGATACAGTAAACCTACAATGGTGCATCGGAATGTAATACTGCTGTTCCAGGAGAGGCTAAAATCACGAACTATTAGAAGAGTTACTCCTCTTGTAAATAAGTCGACATTTTGGCTTTTGTATTCAATATCTAACCATTTTCTGTGTTTCATCGTTGATTTGAAAGTCCAAGGGATACAGTAAACCTGCAATGGTGCATCGGAATCTAATACTGCTGTCCCAGGAAAGGCAAAAAGCACGAACTATTAGAAGAGTTACTGCTCTTGTAAATAAGTCGACATTTTGCCTTTTGTATTCTATATCGATGCAATTTCTGTGTTTCATCGTTGATTTGAAGGTCCAAGGGATATAGTAAACCTGCAATGGTGCATCGGAATCTAATACTGCTGTCCCAGGAAAGCCTCAAATCACGAACTATTAGAAGAGTTACTCCTCTTGTAAATAGGTCGACATTTTGCATTTTGTATTCAATATCGATGCAATTTCTATGTTTCATCGTAGATTTGAAGGTCCAATGGATACAGTAAACCTGCAATTGTGCATCGGAATCTAATACTGCTGTCCCAGGAAAAGCTCAAAGCACGAACTATTAGAAGAGTTACTCCTCTTGTAAATAAGTCGACATTTTGCCTTTTGTATTCAATATCGATGCAATTTCTGTGTTTCATCGTTGATTTGAAGGTCCAAGGGATACAGTAAACCTGCAATGGTGCATCGGAATCTAATTCTACTGACCCAGGAAAGGCTCAAAGCACGAACTATTAGAAGAATTACTCCTCTTATAAATAAGTCGATATTTTGCCTTTTGTATTCAATATCGATGCAATTTCTGTGTTTCATCGTTAATTTGAAGGTCCATGGGATACAGTAAATCTGCAATGGTGCATCGGAATCTAATACAGCCACCCCAGGAAAGGCTCAAAACACGAACTATTAGAAGAGTTACTCCTCTTGTAAATAAGTCGACAGTTTGCCTATTGTGTTCAATATCGATGCAATTTCTGTGTTTCAGCGTTGATTTGAAGGTCCAAGGGATACAGTAAACCTGCAATGGTGCATCGGAATCTAATACTGCTGTCCCAGGAAAGGCAAAAAGCACGAACTATTAGAAGAGTTACTGCTCTTGTAAATAAGTCGACATTTTGCCTTTTGTATTCTATATCGATGCAATTTCTGTGTTTCATCGTTGATTTGAAGGTCCAAGGGATACAGTACACCTGCAATGGTGCATCTCAATTTAATACTGCTGTCCCAGGAAAGGCTAAAAGCACGAACTATTAGAAGAGTTACTCCTCTTGTAAATAAGTCGACATTTTGCCTTTTGTATTCAACATCGATGCAAATTCTGTGTTTCATCGTTGATTTGAAGGTCCAAGGGATACAGTAAACCTACAATGGTGCATCGGAATCCAATACTGCTGTCCCAGGAAAGGCTCAAAGCCCAAACTATTAGAAGAGTTACTGCTCTTGTAAATAAGTCGACATTTTGCCTTTTGTATTCAATATCGATGCAATTTCTGTGTTTCATCGTTGATTTGAAGGTCCAAGGGATACAGTAAACCTGCAATGGTGCATCGGAATGTAATAGTGCTGTCCCAGGAGAGGCTCAAAGCACGAACTATTAGAAGAGTTACTCCTCTAGTAAATAAGTCGACATTTTGCCTTTTGTATTCAATATCCATGCAATTACATTGTTTCATCGTTGATTTAAGGTCCAAAGGATACAGTAAACCTGCAATGATGCATCGGAATCTAATACTGCTGTCCCAGGAAAGGCTCAAAACACGAACTATTAAAGAGGTACTCCTCTTGTAAATAAGTCGACATTTTACATTTTGTATTCAATATCGATGCAATTTCTGTGTTTCATCGTTGATTTGAAGGTCCAAGGGATACAGTAAACCTGCAATGGTGCATCGGAATCTAATACTGCTGTCCCAGGAAAGGCTAAAAGCACAAACTATTAAAAGAGTTACTCCTCTTGTAAATAAGTCGACGTATTGCCTTTTGTATTCAATATCGATGCAATTTCTGTGTTTCATCGTTGATTTGAAGGTCCAAGGGATACAGTAAACCTGCAATGGTGCATCGGAAACTAATACTGCTGTCCCAGGAAAGGCTAAAAGCACGAACTATTAGAAGAGTTACTCCTCTTGTAAATAAGTCGAAATTTAGCCTTTTGTATTCAATATCGATGCAATTTCTGTGTTTCATCGTTGATTTGAATGCTCAAGGGATGCAGTAAACATACAATGGTGCATCGGAATTAAATACTGCTGTCCCAGGAAAGGCTCAAATCACGGACTATTAGAATAGTTACTCCTCTTGTAAATATGTCGACAGTTTGCCTTTTATATTCAATATCGATGCAATTTCTGTGTTTCATCGTTGATTTGAAGGTCCCAGGGATACAGCAAACCTGCAATGGTGCATCGGAATCTAATACTGCTGTCCCAGGAAAGGCTCAAAGCACGAACTATTAGAGGAGTTACTCCTCTTGTAAATAAGTCGACATTTTATCTTTTGTATTCAATATCGATGCAATTTCTGGGTTTCATCGTTGATTTGAAGGTCCAAGGGATACAGTAAACCTGCATGGTACACCGGAATTTAATACTGCTGCTCCAGGAAAGGCTCAAAGCTCGAACTATTAGAAGAGTTACTCCTCTTGTAAATAAGTCGACATTTTGCCTTTTGTATTCAATATCGATGCAATTTCTGTGTTTAATCGATGATTTGAAGGTCCAAGGGATACAGTAAACCTGCAATGGTGCATCGGAATCTAATACTGGTGTCCCAGGAAAGCCTCAAAGCACGAACTATTAGAAGAGTTACTCCTCCTGTAAATAAGTTGACATTTTGCCTTTTGTATTCAATACCGATGCAATTTCTGTGTTTCATCGTTAATTTGAAGGTCCATGGGATACAGTAAATCTGCAATGGTGCATCGGAATCTAATACTGCCACCCCAGGAAAGGCTCAAAACACGAACTATTAGAAGAGTTACTCCTCTTGTAAATAAGTCGACAGTTTGCCTATTGTATTCAATATCGATGCAATTTCTGTGTTTCAGCGTTGATTTGAAGGTCCAAGGGATACAGTAAACCTGCAATGGTGCATCGGAATCTAATACTGCTGTCCCAGGAAAGGCAAAAAGCACGAACTATTAGAAGAGTTACTGCTCTTGTAAATAAGTCGACATTTTGCCTTTTGTATTCTATATCGATGCAATTTCTGTGTTTCATCGTTGATTTGAAGGTCCAAGGGATACAGTACACCTGCAATGGTGCATCGCAATTTAATACTGCTGTCCCAGGAAAGGCTAAAAGCACGAACTATTAGAAGAGTTACTGCTCTTGTAAATAAGTCGACATTTTGCCTTTTGTATTCTATATCGATGCAATTTCTGTGTTTCATCGTTGATTTGAAGGTCCAAGGGATACAGTACACCTGCAATGGTGCATCTCAATTTAATACTGCTGTCCCAGGAAAGGCTAAAAGCACGAACTATTAGAAGAGTTACTCCTCTTGTAAATAAGTCGACATTTTGCCTTTTGTATTCAACATCGATGCAAATTCTGTGTTTCATCGTTGATTTGAAGGTCCAAGGGATACAGTAAACCTACAATGGTGCATCGGAATCCAATACTGCTGTCCCAGGAAAGGCTCAAAGCCCGAACTATTAGAAGAGTTACTGCTCTTGTAAATAAGTCGACATTTTGCCTTTTGTATTCAATATCGATGCAATTTCTGTGTTTCATCGTTGATTTGAAGGTCCAAGGGATACAGTAAACCTGCAATGGTGCATCGGAATGTAATAGTGCTGTCCCAGAAGAGGCTCAAAGCACGAACTATTAGAAGAGTTACTCCTCTAGTAAATAAGTCGACATTTTGCCTTTTGTATTCAATATCCATGCAATTTCATTGTTTCATCGTTGATTTAAGGTCCAAAGGATACAGTAAACCTGCAATGATGCATCGGAATCTAATACTGCTGTCCCAGGAAAGGCTCAAAACACGAACTATTAAAGAGGTACTCCTCTTGTAAATAAGTCGACATTTTACATTTTGTATTCAATATCGATGCAATTTCTGTGTTTCATCGTTGATTTGAAGGTCCAAGGGATACAGTAAACCTGCAATGGTGCATCGGAATCTAATACTGCTGTCCCAGGAAAGGCTAAAAGCACAAACTATTAAAAGAGTTACTCCTCTTGTAAATAAGTCGACATATTGCCTTTTGTATTCAATATCGATGCAATTTCTGTGTTTCATCGTTGATTTGAAGGTCCAAGGGATACAGTAAACCTGCAATGGTGCATCGGAAACTAATACTGCTGTCCCAGGAAAGGCTAAAAGCACGAACTATTAGAAGAGTTACTCCTCTTGTAAATAAGTCGAAATTTAGCCTTTTGTATTCAATATCGATGCAATTTCTGTGTTTCATCGTTGATTTGAATGCTCAAGGGATGCAGTAAACATACAATGGTGCATCGGAATCCAATACTGCTGTCCCAGGAAAGGCTCAAATCACGGACTATTAGAATAGTTACTCCTCTTGTAAATATGTCGACAGTTTGCCTTTTATATTCAATATCGATGCAATTTCTGTGTTTCATCGTTGATTTGAAGGTCCCAGGGATACAGCAAACCTGCAATGGTGCATCGGAATCTAATACTGCTGTCCCAGGAAAGGCTCAAAGCACGAACTATTAGAGGAGTTACTCCTCTTGTAAATAAGTCGACATTTTATCTTTTGTATTCAATATCGATGCAATTTCTGGGTTTCATCGTTGATTTGAAGGTCCAAGGGATACAGTAAACCTGCATGGTACACCGGAATTTAATACTGCTGCTCCAGGAAAGGCTCAAAGCTCGAACTATTAGAAGAGTTACTCCTCTTGTATATAAGTCGACATTTTGCCTTTTGTATTCAATATCGATGCAATTTCTGTGTTTAATCGATGATTTGAAGGTCCAAGGGATACAGTAAACCTGCAATGGTGCATCGGAATCTAATACTGGTGTCCCAGGAAAGCCTCAAAGCACGAACTATTAGAAGAGTTACTCCTCTTGTAAATAAGTTGACATTTTGCCTTTTGTATTCAATACCGATGCAATTTCTGTGTTTCATCGTTAATTTGAAGGTCCATGGGATACAGTAAATCTGCAATGGTGCATCGGAATCTAATACTGCCACCCCAGGAAAGGCTCAAAACACGAACTATTAGAAGAGTTACTCCTCTTGTAAATAAGTCGACAGTTTGCCTATTGTATTCAATATCGATGCAATTTCTGTGTTTCAGCGTTGATTTGAAGGTCCAAGGGATACAGTAAACCTGCAATGGTGGATCGGAATCTAATACTGCTGTCCCAGGAAAGGCAAAAAGCACGAACTATTAGAAGAGTTACTGCTCTTGTAAATAAGTCGACATTTTGCCTTTTGTATTCTATATCGATGCAATTTCTGTGTTTCATCGTTGATTTGAAGGTCCAAGGGATACAGTACACCTGCAATGGTGCATCGCAATTTAATACTGCTGTCCCAGGAAAGGCTAAAAGCACGAACTATTAGAAGAGTTACTCCTCTTGTAAATAAGTCGACATTTTGCCTTTTGTATTCAACATCGATGCAAATTCTGTGTTTCATCGTTGATTTGAAGGTCCAAGGGATACAGTAAACCTACAATGGTGCATCGGAATCCAATACTGCTGTCCCAGGAAAGGCTCAAAGCCCGAACTATTAGAAGAGTTACTGCTCTTGTAAATAAGTCGACATTTTGCCTTTTGTATTCAATATCGATGCAATTTCTGTGTTTCATCGTTGATTTGAAGGTCCAAGGGATACAGTAAACCTGCAATGGTGCATCGGAATGTAATAGTGCTGTCCCAGGAGAGGCTCAAAGCACGAACTATTAGAAGAGTTACTCCTCTAGTAAATAAGTCGACATTTTGCCTTTTGTATTCAATATCCATGCAATTTCATTGTTTCATCGTTGATTTAAGGTCCAAAGGATACAGTAAACCTGCAATGATGCATCGGAATCTAATACTGCTGTCCCAGGAAAGGCTCAAAACACGAACTATTAGAAGAGGTACTCCTCTTGTAAATAAGTCGACATTTTACATTTTGTATTCAATATCGATGCAATTTCTGTGTTTCATCGTTGATTTGAAGGTCCAAGGGATACAGTAAACCTGCAATGGTGCATCGGAATCTAATACTGCTGTCCCAGGAAAGGCTAAAAGCACAAACTATTATAAGAGTTACTCCTCTTGTAAATATGTCGACATATTGCCTTTTGTATTCAATATCGATGCAATTTCTGTGTTTCATCGTTGATTTGAAGGTCCAAGGGATACAGTAAACCTGCAATGGTGCATCGGAAACTAATACTGCTGTCCCAGGAAAGGCTAAAAGCACGAACTATTAGAAGAGTTACTCCTCTTGTAAATAAGTCGAAATTTAGCCTTTTGTATTCAATATCGATGCAATTTCTGTGTTTCATCGTTGATTTGAATGTTCAAGGGATGCAGTAAACCTACAATGGTGCATCGGAATCCAATACTGCTGTCCCAGGAAAGGCTCAAATCACGGACTATTAGAATAGTTACTCCTCTTGTAAATATGTCGACAGTTTGCCTTTTATATTCAATATCGATGCAATTTCTGTGTTTCATCGTTGATTTGAAGGTCCAAGGGATACAGCAAACCTGCAATGGTGCATCGGAATCTAATGCTGCTGTCCCAGGAAAGGCTCAAAGCACGAACTATTAGAGGAGTTAGTCCTCTTGTAAATAAGTCGACATTTTAACTTTTGTATTCAATATCAATGCAATTTCTGGGTTTCATCGTTGATTTGAAGGTCCAAGGGATACAGTAAACCTGCATGGTACATCGGAATTTAATACTGCTGCTCCAGGAAAGGCTCAAAGCTCGAACTATTAGAAGAGTTACTCCTCTTGTAAATAAGTTGACATTTTGCCTTTTGTATTCAATATCGATGCAATTTCTGTGTTTAATCGATGATTTGAAGGTCCAAGGGATACAGTAAACCTGCAATGGTGCATCGGAATCTAATACTGCCACCCCAGGAAAGGCTCAAAACACGAACTATTAGAAGAGTTACTCCTCTTGTAAATAACTCGACAGTTTGCCTATTGTATTCAATATTGATGCAATTTCTGTGTTTCATCGTTGATTTGAAGTTCCAAGGGATACAGTAAACTTGCAATGGTGCATCGGAATCTAGTACTGCGGTCCCAGGAAAGCCTCAAAGCACGAACTATTAGAAGAGTTACTCCTCTTGTAAATAAATCGACAGTTTGCCTTTTGTATTCAATATCTATGCAATTTCCGTGTTTCATCGTTGATTTGAAGGTCCAAGGGATACAGTAAACCTGCAATGGTGCATCGGAATCTAATACTGCTGTTCCAGGAGAAGCTCAAAGCATGAACTACTAGAAGGGTTATTCCTTTTGTAAATAAGTCGACATTTTGCCTTTTGTATTCAATATCGATGAAAATTCTGTGTTTCATCGTTGATTTGAAGGTCCAAGGGATACAGTAAACCTACAATGGTGCATCGGAATCGAATACTGCTGTCCTAGGAAAGGCTCAAAGCACGAACTATTAGAAGAATTACTCCTCTTGTAACTAAGTCGACATTTTGCCTTTTGTATTCAATATCGATGCAATTTCTGTGTTTCATCGTTGATTTGAAGGTCCAAGGGATACAGTAAAACTGCAAGATGCATCGGAATCTAATACTGCTGTCCCAGGAAAGGCTTAAAGCACGAAGTATTAGAAGAGTTACTGCTCTTATAAATAAGTCGACATTTTGCCTTTTGTATTCAATATCGATGCAATTTCTGTGTTTCATCGTTGATTTGAAGGACCAAGGGATACAGTAAACCTGCAATGGTGCATCGGAATCTAATACTGCTGTTCCAGGAAAGGCTCAAAGCACGAACTATTAGAAGAGTTACTCCTCTTGTAAATAAGTCGACATTTTAACTTTTGTATTCAATATCGATGCAATTTCTGGGTTTCATCGTTGATTTGAAGGTCCAAGGGATACAGTAAACCTGCATGGTGCATCGGAATTTAATACTGCTGCCCCAGGAAAGGCTCAAAGCACGAACTATTAGAAGAGTTACTCCTCTTGTAAATAAGTCGACATTTTGCCTTTTGTGTTCAATATCGATGCAATTTCTGTGTTTCAGCGTTGATTTGAAGGTCCAAGGGATACAGTAAACCTGCAATGGTGCATCGGAATCTAATACTGCTGTCCCAGGAAAGCCTCAAAGCACGAACTATTATAAGAGTTACTCCTCTTGTAAATAAGTCGACATTTTGCCTTTTGTATTCAATACCGAAGCAATTTCTGTGTTTCATCGTTGATTTGAAGGTCCATGGGATACAGTAAATCTGCAATGGTGCATCGGAATCTAATACTGCTACCCCAGCAAAGGCTCAACACACGAACTATTAGAAGAGTTACTCCTCTTGTAAATAAGTCGACAGTTTGCCTATTGTATTCAATATTGATGCAATTTTTGTGTTTCATCGTTGATTTGAAGGTCCAAGGGATACTGTAAACCTGCAATGGTGCATCGGAATCTAATACTGCTGTCCCAGGAAAGCCTCAAACACGAACTATTAGAAGAGTTACTCCTCCTGTAAATAAGTCGACAGTTTGCAGTTTGTATTCAATATCTATGCAATTACTGTGTTTCATCGTTGATTTGAAGGTCCAAGGGATACAGTAAACCTGCAAGATGCATCGGAATCTAATACTGCTGTCCCAGGAAAGGCTCAAAGCACGAAGTATTAGAAGAGTTACTGCTCTTATAAATAAGTCGACATTTTGCCTTTTGTATTCAATATAGATGCAAATTCTGTGTTTCATCGTTAATTTGAAGGTCCAAGGGATACAGTAAACCTGCAATGGTGCATCGGAATCTAATACTGCTGTCCCAGCAAAGGCTCAAAGCACGAACTATTAGAAGAGTTACTCCTCTTGTAAATAAGTCGACATTTTGCCTTTTGTATTCAATATCGATGCAATTTCTGTGTTTCATCGTTGATTTGAAGGTCCAAGGGATACAGTAAACCTGCAATGGTGCATCGGAATCTAATACTGCTGTCCCAGGAAAAGCTCAAAGCACGAACTATTAGAAGAGTTACTCCTCTTGTAAATAAGTCGACATTTTGACTTTTGTATGCAATATCGATGCAATTTCTGTGTTTCAGCGTTGATTTGAAGGTCCAAGGGATACAGTAAACCTGCAATGGTGCATCGGAATTTAATACTGCTGTCCCAGGAATGCCTCAAAGCACGAACTATTAGAAGAGTTACTCCTCCTGTAAATAAGTCGACATTTTGCCTTTTGTATTCAATACCGATGCAATTTCTGTGTTTCATCGTTGATTTGAAGGTCCAAGGGATACAGTAAACCTGCAATGGTGCATCGGAATGGAATACTGCTGCCCCAGGAAAGCCTCAAAGCACGAGCTATTAGAAGAGTTACTCCTCTTGTAAATAATTCGACAGTTTGCCTTTTGTATTCAATATCTATGCAATTTCTGTGTTTCATCGTTGATTTGAAGGTCCAAGGGATACAGTAAACCTGCAATGGTGCATCGGAATCTAATACTGCTGTTCCAGGAGAAGATCAAAGCACGAACTATTAGAAGGGTTATTCCTTTTGTAAATAAGTCGACATTTTCCCTTTTGTATTCAATATCGATGCAAATTCTGTGTTTCATCGTTGATTTGAAGGTCCAAGGGATACAGTAAACTTACAATGGTGCATCGGAATCCAATACTGCTGTCCTAGGAAAGGCTCAAAGCACGAACTATTAGAAGAGTTACTCCTCTTGTAACTAAGTCGACATTTTGCCTTTTGTATTCAATATCGATGCAATTTCTGTGTTTCATCGTTGATTCGAAGGTCCAAGGGATACAGCAAAACTGCAAGATGCATCGGAATCTAATACTGCTGTCCCAGGAAAGGCTTAAAGCACGAAGTATTAGAAGAGTTACTGCTCATATAAATAAGTCGACATTTTGCCTTTTGTATTCAATATCGATGCAATTTCTGTGTTTCATCGTTGATTTGAAGGACCAAGGGATACAGTAAACCTGCAATGGTGCATCGGAATCTAATACTGCTGTCCCAGGAAAGGCTGAAACAAGAATTATTAGAAGATTACTCCTCTTGTAAATAAGTCGACATTTTGCCTTTTGTATTCTGTATCGATGCAATTTCCGTGTTTCATCGTTGATTTGAAGGTCCAAGGGATACAGTAAACCTGCAATGGTGCATCGGAATCTAATACTGCTGTCCCAGGAAAGGCTAAAAGCAGGAATTATTAGAAGAGTTACTCCTCTTGTAAATAAGTCGACATTTTGCCTTTTGTTTTCAATATCGATGCAATTTCTGTGTTTCATCGTTGATTTGAATGTCCAAGGGATGCAGTAAACCTACAATGGTGCATCGGAATCCAATACTGCTGTCCCAGGAAAGGCTCAAATCACGGACTATTAGAATAGTTACTCCTCTTGTAAATATGTCGACAGTTTGTCTTTTATATTCAATATCGATGCAATTTCTGTGTTTCATCGTTGATTTGAAGGTCCAAGGGATACAGTAAACCTGCAATGGTGCATCGGAATCTAATACTGCTGTCCCAGGAAAGGCTCAAAGCACGAACTATTAGAAGAGTTACTCCTCTTGTAAATAAGTCGACATTTTAACTTTTGTATTCAATATCGATGCAATTTCTGGGTTTCATCGTTGATTTGAAGGTCCAAGGGATACAGTAAACCTGCATGGAGCATCGGAATTTAATACTGCTGCCCCAGGAAAGGCTCAAAGCACGAACTATTAGAAGAGTTACTCCTCTTGTAAATAAGTCGACATTTTGCCTTTTGTATTCAATATCGATGCAATTTCTGTGTTTCAGCGTTGATTTGAAGGTCCAAGGGATACAGTAAACCTGCAATGGTGCATCGGAATCTAATACTGCTGTCGCAGGAAAGCCTCAAAGCACGAACTATTAGAAGAGTTACTCCTCTTGTAAATAAGTCGACATTTTGCCTTTTGTATTCAATACCGAAGCAATATCTGTGTTTCATCGTTGATTTGAAGGTCCATGGGATACAGTAAATCTGCAATGGTGCATCGGAATCTAATACTGCTACCCCAGCAAAGGCTCAACACACGAACTATTAGAAGAGTTACTCCTCTTGTAAAAAAGACGACAGTTTGCCTATTGTATTCAATATTGACGCAATTTCTGTGTTTCATCGTTGATTTGAAGGTCCAAGGGATACAGTAAACCTGCAATGGTGCATCGGAATGTAATACTGCTGTCCCAGGAAAGCCTCAAAGCCTGAACTATTAGAAGAGTTATTCCTCTTGTAAATAAATCGACAGTTTGCCTTTTGTATTAAATATCTATGCAATTTCTGTGTTTCATCGTTGATTTGAAGGTCCAAGGGATACAGTAAACCTGCAATGGTGCATCGGAATCTAATACTGCTGTTCCAGGAGAAGATCAAAGCACGAACTATTAGAAGGGTTATTCCTTTTGTAAATAAGTCGACATTTTCCCTTTTGTATTCAATATCGATGCAAATTCTGTGTTTCATCGTTTATTTGAAGGTCCAAGGGATACAGTAAACTTACAATGGTGCATCGGAATCCAATACTGCTGTCCTAGGAAAGGCTCAAAGCACGAACTATTAGAAGAGTTAGTCCTCTTGTAACTAAGTCGACATTTTGCTTTTGTATTCAATATCGATGCAATTTCTGTGTTTCATCGTTGATTCGAAGGTCCAAGGGATACAGTAAACCTGCAAGATGCATCGGAATCTAATACTGCTGTCCCAGGAAAGGCTCAAAGCACGAAGTATTAGAAGAGTTACTGCTCTTATAAATAAGTCGACATTTTGCCTTTTGTATTCAATATCGATGCAAATTCTGTGTTTCATCGTTGATTTGAAGGTCCAAGGGATACAGTAAACCTGCAATGGTGCATCGGAATCTAATACTGCTGCCCCAGGAAAGGCTGAAAGCAAGAATTATTAGAAGAAATACTCCTCTTGTAAATAAGTCGACATTTTGCCTTTTGTATTCTATATCGATGCAATTTCTGTATTTCATCGTTGATTTGAAGGTCCAAGGGATACAGTAAACCTGCAATGGTGCATCGGAATCTAATACTGCGGTCCCAGGAAAGGCTAAAATCAGGAATTAGTAGAAGAGTTACTCCTCTTGTAAATAAGTCGACATTTTGCCTTTTGTATTCTATATCTATGCAATTTCTGTGTTTCATCGTTGATTTGAAGGTCCAAGGGAAACAGTAAACCTGCAATGATGCATCGGAATCTAATACTGCTGTCCCAGGAAAGGCTCAAAACACGAACTATTAGAAGAGGTACTCCTCTTGTAAATAAGTCGACATTTTACATTTTGTATTCAATATCGATGCAATTTCTGTGTTTCATCGTTGATTTGAAGGTCCAAGGGATACAGTAAACCTGCAATGGTGCTTCGGAAACTAATACTGTTGTCCCAGGAAAGGCTAAAAGCACGAAATATTAGAAGAGTTACTCCTCTTGTAAATAAGTCGACATTTTGCCTTTTATATTCAATATCGATGCAATTTCTGTGTTTCATCGTTGATTTGAAGGTCCAAGGGATACAGTAACCCTGCAATGGTGCATCGGAATCTAATACTGCTGTCCCAGGAAAGGCTGAAAGCAGGAATTATTAGAAGAGTTACTCCTCTTGTAAATAAGTAGACATTTTCCCTTTTGTATTCTATATCGATGCAATTTCTGGGTTTCATCGTTGATTTGAAGGTCCAAGGGATACAGTAAACCTGCAAGATGCATCAGAATGTAATACTGCTGTCCCAGGAAAGGCTCTAAGCACGAACTATTAGAAGAGTTACTCCTCTTGTAAATAAGTCGACATTTTACATTTTGTATTCAATATCGAAGCAATTTCTGTGTTTCATCGTTGATTTGAAGGTCCAAGGGATACAGAAAACCTGCAATGGTGCATCGCAATCTAATACTGCTGTCCCAGGAAAGCCTCAAACACGAACTATTAGAAGAATTACTCCTCTTGTATAAAGTCGACATTTTGCCTTTTGTATTCAATATCGATGCAATTTCTGTGTTTCATCGTTGATTTGAAGGTCCAAGGGATACAGTAAAACTGCAAGATGCATCGGAATCTAATACTGCTGTCCCAGGAAAGGCTTAAAGCACGAGGTATTAGAAGAGTTACTGCTCTTATAAATAAGTCGACATTTTGCCTTTTGTATTCAATATCGATGCAATTTCTGTGTTTCATCGTTGATTTGAAGGTCCAAGGGATACAGTAAACCTGCAATGGTGCATCGGAATCTAATACTGCTGTCCCAGGAAAGGCTGAAACAAGAATTATTAGAAGAGTTACTCCTCTTGTAAATAAGTCGACATTTTGCCTTTTGTATTCTATATCGATGCAATTTCTGTGTTTCATCGTTGATTTGAAGGTCCAAGGGATACAGTAAACCTGCAATGGTGCATCGGAATCTAATTCTACTGACCCAGGAAAGGCTCAAAGCACGAACTATTAGAAGAATTACTCCTCTTATAAATAAGTCGATATTTTGCCTTTTGTATTCAATATCGATGCAATTTCTGTGTTTCAGCGTTGATTTGAAGGTCCAAGGGATACAGTGAACCTGCAATGGTGCATCGGAATCTAATACTGCTGTCCCAGGAAAGGCAAAAAGCACGAACTATTAGAAGAGTTACTCCTCTTGTAAATAAGTCGACATTTTGCCTTTTGTATTCAATATCGATGCAATTTCTGTGTTTCATCGTTGATTTGAAGGTCCAAGGGATACAGTACACCTGCAATGGTGCATCGGAATTTAATACTGCTGTCCCAGGAAAGGCTAAAAGCACGAACTATTAGAAGAGTTACTCCTCTTGTAAATAAGTCGACATTTTGCCTTTTGTATTCAACATCGATGCAAATTCTGTGTTTCATCGTTGATTTGAAGGTCCAAGGGATACAGTAAACTTACAATGGTGCATCGGAATCCAATACTGCTGTCCCAGGAAAGGCTCAAAGCCCGAACTATTAGAAGAGTTACTGCTCTTGTAAATAAGTCGACATTTTGCCTTTTGTATTCAATATCGATGCAATTTCTGTGTTTCATCGTTGATTTGAAGGTCCAAGGGATACAGTAAACCTGCAATGGTGCATCGGAATGTAATAGTGCTGTCCCAGGAAAGGCTCAAAGCACGAACTATTAGAAGAGTTACTCCTCTAGTAAATAAGTCGACATTTTGCCTTTTGTATTCAATATCCATGCAATTTCATTGTTTCATCGTTGATTTAAGGTCCAAGGGATACAGTAAACCTGCAATGGTGCATCGGAATCTAATACTGCTGTCCCAGGAAAGGCTCAAGGCACGAACTATTAGAAGAGTTACTCCTCTTATAAATAAGTCGACATTTTGCCTTTTGTAGTCAATATCAATGCAATTTCTGTGTTTCATCGTTGATTTGAAGGTCCAAAGGATACAGTAAACCTGCAATGGTGCATCGGAATCTAATACTGCTGTCCCAGGAAAAGCTCAAAGCACGAACTATTAGAAGAGTTACTCCTCTTGTAAATAAGTCGACATTTTGCCTTTTGTATTCAATATCGATGCAATTTCTGTGTTTCATCGTTGATTTGAAGGTCCAAGGGATACAGTAAACCTGCAATGGTGCATCGGAATCTAATTCTACTGACCCAGGAAAGGCTCAAAGCACGAACTATTAGAAGAATTACTCCTCTTATAAATAAGACGATATTTTGCCTTTTGTATTCAATATCGATGCAATTTCTGTGTTTCAGCGTTGATTTGAAGGTCCAAGGGATACAGTAAACCTGCAATGGTGCATCGGAATCTAATACTGCTGTCCCAGGAAAGGCAAAAAGCACGAACTATTAGAAGAGTTACTCCTCTTGTAAATAAGTCGACATTTTGCCTTTTGTATTCAATATCGATGCAATTTCTGTGTTTCATCGTTGATTTGAAGGTCCAAGGGATACAGTACACCTGCAATGGTGCATCGGAATTTAATACTGCTGTCCCAGGAAAGGCTAAAAGCACGAACAATTAGAAGAGTTACTCCTCTTGTAAATAAATCGACATTTTGCCTTTTGTATTCAACATCGATGCAAATTCTGTGTTTCATCGTTGATTTGAAGGTCCAAGGGATACAGTAAACCTACAATGGTGCATCGGAATCCAATACTGCTGTCCCAGGAAAGGCTCAAAGCCCGAACTATTAGAAGAGTTACTGCTCTTGTAAATAAGTCGACATTTTGCCTTTTGTATTCAATATCGATGCAATTTCTGTGTTTCATCGCTGATTTGAAGGTCCAAGGGATACAGTAAACCTGCAATGGTGCATCGGAATGTAATAGTGCTGTCCCAGGAAAGGCTCAAAGCACCAACTATTAGAAGAGTTACTCCTCTAGTAAATAAGTCGACATTTTGCCTTTTGTATACAATATCCATGCAATTTCATTGTTTCATCGTTGATTTAAGGTCCAAGGGATACAGTAAACCTGCAGTGGTGCATCGGAATCTAATACTGCTGTCCCAGGAAAGGCTAAAAGCACGAACTATTAGAAGAGTTACTTCTCTTGTAAATAAGTCGACATTTTGCCTTTTGTATTCAATATCAATGCAATTTCTGTGTTTCATCGTTGATTTGAAGGTCCAAAGGATACAGTAAACCTGCAATGGTGCATCGGAATCTAATACTGCTGTCCCAGGAAAGGCTAAAAGCAGAAATTATTAGAAGAGTTACTCCTCTTGTAAATAAGTCGACATTTTGCTTTTTGTATCCTATATCGATGCAATTTCTGTGTTTCATCCTTAATTTGAAGGTCCAAGGGATACAGTAAACCTGCAATGATGCATCGGAATCTAATACTGCTGTCCCAGGAAAGGCTCAAAACACGAACTATTAGAAGAGGTACTCCTCTTGTAAATAAGTCGACATTTTACATTTTGTATTCAATATCGATGCGATTTCTGTGTTTCATCGTTGATTTGAAGGTACAAGGGATACAGTAAACCTGCAATGGTGCATCGGAATCTAATACTGCTGTCCCAGGAAAGGCTAAAAGCACAAACTATTATAAGAGTTACTCCTCTTGTAAATAAGTCGACATATTCCCTTTTGTATTCAATATCGATGCAATTTCTGTGTTTCATCGTTGATTTGAAGGTCCAAGGGATACAGTAAACTTGCAATGGTGCATCGGAAACTAATACTGCTGTCCCAGGAAAGGCTAAAAGCACGAACTATTAGAAGAGTTACTCCTCTTGTAAATAAGTCGAAATTTAGCCTTTTGTATTCAATATCGATGCAATTTCTGTGTTTCATCGTTGATTTGAATGTCCAAGGGATGCAATAAACCTACAATGGAGCATCGGAATCCAATACTGCTGTCCCAGGAAAGGCTCAAATCATGGACTATTAGAATAGTTACTCCTCTTGTAAATATGTCGACAGTTTGCCTTTTATATTCAATATCGATGCAATTTCTGTGTTTCATCGTTGATTTGAAGGTCCAAGGGATACAGCAAACCTGCAATGGTGCATCTGAATCTAATACTGCTGTCCCAGGAGAAGATCAAAGCACGAACTATTAGAGGAGTTACTCCTCTTGTAAATAAGACGACATTTTAACTTTTGTATTCAATATCGATGCAATTTCTGGGTTTCATCGTTGATTTGAAGGTCCAAGGGATACAGTAAACCTGCATGGTGCATCGGAATTTAATACTGCTGCCCCAATAAAGGCTCAAAGCACGAACTATTAGAAGAGTTACTCCTCTTGTAAATAAGTCGACATTTTGCCTTTTGTATTCAATATCGATGCAATTTCTGTGTTTCATCGATGATTTGAAGGTCCAAGGGATACAGTAAACCTGCAATGGTGCATCGGAATCTATTACTGCTGTCCCAGGAAAGCCTCATAGCATGAACTATTAGAAGAGTTACTCCTCTAGTAAATAAGTCGACATTTTGCCTTTTGTATTCAATATCCATGCAATTTCATTGTTTCATCGTTGATTTAAGGTCCAAGGGATACAGTAAACCTGCAATGATGCATCGGAATCTAATACTGCTGTCCCAGGAAAGGCTAAAAGCAGAAATTATTAGAAGAGTTACTCCTCTTGTAAATAAGTCGACATTTTGCTTTTTGTATTCAATATCAATGCAATTTCTGTGTTTCATCGTTGATTTGAAGGTCCAAAGGATACAGTAAACCTGCAATGGTGCATCGGAATCTAATACTGCTGTCCCAGGAAAGGCTAAAAGCAGAAATTATTAGAAGAGTTACTCCTCTTGTAAATAAGTCAACATTTTGCTTTTTGTATTCTATGTCGATGCAATTTCTGTGTTTCATCCTTGATTTGAAGGTCCAAGGGATACAGTAAACCTGCAATGGTGCATCGGAATCTAATACTGCTGTCCCAGGAAAGGCTCAAAACACGAACTATTAGAAGAGGTACTCCTCTTGTAAATAAGTCGACATTTTACATTTTGTATTCAATATCGATGCAATTTCTGTGTTTCATCGTTGATTTGAAGGTCCAAGGGATACAGTAAACCTGCAATGGTGCATCGGAATCTAATACTGCTGTCCCAGGAAATGCTAAAAGCACAAACTATTATAAGAGTTACTCCTCTTGTAAATAAGTCGACATATTGCCTTTTGTATTCAATATCGATGCAATTTCTGTGTTTCATCGTTGATTTGAAGGTCCAAGGGATACAGTAAACTTGCAATGGTGCATCGGAAACTAATACTGCTGTCCCAGGAAAGGCTAAAAGCACGAACTATTAGAAGAGTTACTCCTCTTGTAAATATGTCGACAGTTTGCCTTTTATATTCAATATCGATGCAATTTCTGTGTTTCATCGTTGATTTGAAGGTCCAAGGGATACAGCAAACCTGCAATGGTGCATCGGAATCTAATACTGCTGTCCCAGGAAAGGCTCAAAGCACGAACTATTAGAGGAGTTACTCCTCTTGTAAATAAGTCGACATTTTAACTTTTGTATTCAATATCGATGCAATTTCTGGGTTTCATCGTTGATTTGAAGGTCCAAGGGATACAGTAAACCTGCATGGTGCATCGGAATTTAATACTGCTGCCCCAATAAAGTCTCAAAGCACGAACTATTAGAAGAGTTACTCCTCTTGTAAATATGTCGACATTTTGCCTTTTGTATTCAATATCGATGCAATTTCTGTGTTTCATCGAGGATTTGAAGGTCCAAGGGATACAGTAAACCTGCAATGGTGCATCGGAATCTAATTCTACTGACCCAGGAAAGGCTCAAAGCACGAACTATTAGAAGAATTAGTCCTCTTATAAATAAGTCGATATTTTGCCTTTTGTATTCAATATCGATGCAATTTCTGTGTTTCAGCGTTGATTTGAAGGTCCAAGGGATACAGTGAACCTGCAATGGTGCATCGGAATCTAATACTGCTGTCCCAGGAAAGGCAAAAAGAACGAACTATTAGAAGAGTTACTCCTCTTGTAAATAAGTCGACATTTTGCCTTTTGTATTCAACATCGATGCAAATTCTGTGTTTCATCGTTGATTTGAAGGTCCAAGGGATACAGTAAACTTACAATGGTGCATCGGAATCCAATACTGCTGTCCCAGGAAAGGCTCAAAGCCCGAACTATTAGAAGAGTTACTGCTCTTGTAAATAAGTCGACATTTTGCCTTTTGTATTCAATATCGATGCAATTTCTGTGTTTCATCGTTGATTTGAAGGTCCAAGGGATACAGTAAACCTGCAATGGTGCATCGGAATGTAATAGTGCTGTCCCAGGAAAGGCTCAAAGCACGAACTATTAGTAGAGTTACTCCTCTAGTAAATAAGTCGACATTTTGCCTTTTCTATTCAATATCCATGCAATTTCATTGTTTCATCGTTGATTTAAGGTCCAAGGGATACAGTAAACCTGCAATGGTGCATCGGAATCTAATACTGCTGTCCCAGGAAAGGCTCAAGGCACGAACTATTAGAAGAGTTACTCCTCTTGTAAATAAGTCGACATTTTGCCTTTTGTATTCAATATCGATGCAATTTCTGTGTTTCATCTTTGATTTGAAGGTCCAAGGGATACAGTAAACCTGCAATGGTGCATCGGAATCTAATACTGCTGTCCCAGGAAAGGCAAAAACACGAACTATTAGAAGAGTTACTCCTCTTGTAAATAAGTCGACATTTTGCATTTTGTATTCAATATCGATGCAATTTCTGTGTTTCATCGTTGATTTGAAGGTCCAAGGGATACAGTACACCTGCAATGGTGCATCGGAATTTAATACTGCTGTCCCAGGAAAGGCTAAAAGCACGAACTATTAGAAGAGTTACTCCTCTTGTAAATAAGTCGACATTTTGCCTTTTGTATTCAACATCGATGCAAATTCTGTGTTTCATCGTTGATTTGAAGGTCCAAGGGATACAGTAAACCTACAATGGTGCATCGGAATCCAATACTGCTGTCCCAGGAAAGGCTCAAAGCCCGAACTATTAGAAGAGTTACTGCTCTTGTAAATAAGTCGACATTTTGCCTTTTGTATTCAATATCGATGCAATTTCTGTGTTTCATCGTTGATTTGAAGGTCCAAGGGATACAGTAAACCTGCAATGGTGCATCGGAATCTATTACTGCTGTCCCAGGAAAGCCTCATAGCACGAACTATTAGAAGAGTTACTCCTCTAGTAAATAAGTCCACATTTTGCCTTTTGTATTCAATATCCATGCAATTTCATTGTTTCATCGTTGATTTAAGGTCCAAGGGATACAGTAAACCTGCAATGGTGCATCGGAATCTAATACTGCTGTCCCAGGAAAGGCTAAAAGCAGAAATTATTAGAAGAGTTACTCCTCTTGTAAATAAGTCGACATTTTGCTTTTTGTATTCTATATCGATGCAATTTCTGTGTTTCATCGTTGATTTGAAGGTCCAAGGGATACAGTAAACCTGCAATGATGCATCGGAATCTAATACTGCTGTCCCAGGTAAGGCTCAAAACACGAACTATTAGAAGAGGTACTCCTCTTGTAAATAAGTCGACATTTCACATTTTGTATTCAATATCGATGCAATTTCTGGGTTTCATCGTTGATTTGAAGGTCCAAGGGATACAGTAAACCTGCAATGGTGCATCGGAACGTAATAGTGCTGTCCCAGGAAAGGCTCAAAGCACGAACTATTAGAAGAGTTACTCCTCTAGTAAATAAGTCGACATTTTGCCTTTTGTATTCAATATCCATGCAATTTCATTGTTTCATCGTTGATTTAAGGTCCAAGGGATACAGTAAACCTGCAATGGTGCATCGGAATCTAATACTGCTGTCCCAGGAAAGGCTCAAGGCACGAACTATTAGAAGAGTTACTCCTCTTATAAATAAGTCGACATTTTGCCTTTTGTATTCAATATCAATGCATTTTCTGTGTTTCATCGTTGATTTGAAGGTCCAAAGGATACAGTAAACCTGCAATGGTGCATCGGAATCTAATACTGCTGTCCCAGGAAAGGCTAAAAGCAGAAATTATTAGAAGAGTTACTCCTCTTGTAAATAAGTCGACATTTTGCTTTTTGTATTCTATATCGATGCAATTTCTGTGTTTCATCGTTGATTTGAAGGTCCAAGGGATACAGTAAACCTGCAATGATGCATCGGAATCTAATACTGCTGTCCCAGGAAAGGCTCAAAACACGAACTATTAGAAGAGGTACTCCTCTTGTAAATAAGTCGACATTTTACATTTTGTATTCAATATCGATGCAATTTCTGTGTTTCATCGTTGATTTGAATGTCCAAGGGATACAGTAAACCTGCAATGGTGCATCGGAATCTAATACTGCTGTCCCAGGAAAGGCTAAAAGCACAAACTATTATAAGAGTTACTCCTCTTGTAAATAAGTCGACATATTGCCATTTGTATTCAATATCGATGCAATTTCTGTGTTTCATCGTTGATTTGAAGGTCCAAGGGATACAGTAAACCTGCAATGGTGCATCGGAAACTAATACTGCTGTCCCAGGAAAGGCTAAAAGCACGAACTATTAGAAGAGTTACTCCTCTTGTAAATAAGTCGAAATTTAGCCTTTTGTATTCATTATCGAAGCAATTTCTGTATTTCATCGTTGATTTGAATGTCCAAGGGATGCAGTAAACCTACAATGGTGCATCGGAATCCAATACTGCTGTCCCAGGAAAGGCTCAAATCACGGACTATTAGAATAGTTACTCCTCTTGTAAATATGTCGACAGTTTGCCTTTTATATTCAATATCGATGCAATTTCTGTGTTTCATCGTTGATTTGAAGGTCCAAGGGATACAGCAAACCTGCAATGGTGCATCGGAATCTAATACTGCTGTCCCAGGAAAGGCTCAAAGCACGAACTATTAGAGGAGTTACTCCTCTTGTAATTAAGTCGACATTTTGCCTTTTGTATTCAATATCGATGCAATTTCTGTGTTTCATCGATGATTTGAAGGTCCAAGGGATACAGTAAACCTGCAATGGTGCATCGGAATCTAATACTGCTGTCCCAGGAAAGCCTCATAGCACGAACTATTAGAAGAGTTACTCCTCTAGTAAATAAGTTGACATTTTGCCTTTTGTATTCAATACCGATGCAATTTCTGTGTTTCATCGTTAATTTGAAGGTCCATGGGATACAGTAAATCTGCAATGGTGCATCGGAATCTAATACTGCCACCCCAGGAAAGGCTCAAAACACGAACTATTAGAAGAGTTACTCCTCTTGTAAATAAGTCGACAGTTTGCCTATTGTATTCAATATTGAAGCAATTTCTGTGTTTCATCGTTGATTTGAAGTTCCAAGGGATACAGTAAACCTGCAATGGTGCATCGGAACCTAATACTGCTGTCCCAGGAAAGCCTCAAAGCACGAACTATTAGAAGGGTTATTCCTTTTGTAAATAAGTCGACATTTTGGCTTTTGTATTCAATATCGATGCAAATTCTGTGTTTCATCGTCGATTTGAAGGGCTAAGGGATACAGTAAACCTACAATGGTGCATCGGAATCGAATACTGCTGTCCCAGGAAAGGCTTAAAGCACGAAGTATTAGAAGAGATACTGCTCTTATAAATAAGTCTACATTTTGCCTATTGTATTCAATATCGATGCAATTTCTGTGTTTCATCGTTGATTTGAAGGACCAAGGGATACAGTAAACCTGCAATGGTGCATCGGAATCTAATACTGCTGTCCCAGGAAAGGCTGAAACAAGAATTATTAGAAGATTACTCCTCTTGTAAATAAGTCGACATTTTGCCTTTTGTATTCTATATCGATGCAATTTCTGTGTTTCATCGTTGATTTGAAGGTCCAAGGGATACAGTAAACCTGCAATGGTGCATCGGAATCTAATACTGCTGTCCCAGGAAAGGCTAAAAGCAGGAATTATTAGAAGAGTTACTCCTCTTGTAAATAAGTCGACATTTTGCCTTTTGTATTCAATATCGATGCAATTTCTGTGTTTCATCGTTGATTTGAATGTCCAAGGGATGCAGTAAACCTACAATGGTGCATCGGAATCCAATACTGCTGTCCCAGGAAAGGCTCAAATCACGGACTATTAGAAAAGTTACTCCTCTTGTAAATATGTCGACAGTTTGCCTTTTATATTCAATATCGATGCAATTTCTGTGTTTCATCGTTGATTTGAAGGTCCAAGGGATACAGTAAACCTGCAATGGTGCATCGGAATCTAATACTGCTGTCCCAGGAAAGGCTCAAAGCACGAACTATTAGAAGAGTTACTCCTCTTGTAAATAAGTCGACATTTTAACTTTTGTATTCAATATCGATGCAATTTCTGGGTTTCATCGTTGATTTGAAGGTCCAAGGGTTACAGTAAACCTGCATGGTGCATCGGAATTTAATACTGCTGCCCCAGGAAAGGCTCAAAGCACGAACTATTAGAAGAGTTACTCCTCTTGTAAATAAGTCGACATTTTGCCTTTTGTATTCAATATCCATGCAATTTCTGTGTTTCAGCGTTGATTTGAAGGTCCAAGGGATACAGTAAACCTGCAATGGTGCATCGGAATCTAATACTGCTGTCCCAGGAAATCCTCAAAGCACGAACTATTAGAAGAGTTACTCCTCCTGTATATAAATCGACAGTTTGCCGTTTGTATTCAATATCTACGCAATTTCTGTGTTTCATCGTTGATTTGAAAGTCCAAGGGATACAGTAAACCTGCAATGGTGCATCGGAATCTAATACTGCTGTTCCAGGAGAAGCTAAAAGCACGAACTATTAGAAGGGTTATTCCTTTTGTAAATAAGTCGACGTTTTCCCTTTTGTATTCAATATCGATGCAAATTCTGTGTTTCATCGTTGATTTGAAGGTCCAAGGGATACAGTAAACCTACAATGGTGCATCGGAATCCAATACTGCTGTCCTAGGAAAGGCTCAATGCACGAACTATTAGAAGAATTACTCCTCTTGTAACTAAGTCGACATTTTGCCTTTTGTATTCAATATCGATGCAATTTCTGTGTTTCAGCGTTGATTTGAAGGTCCAAGGGATACAGTAAACCTGCAAGATGCATCGGAATCTAATACTGCTGTTACAGGAAATGCTCAAAGCACGAAGTATTAGAAGAGTTATTGCTCTTATAAATAAGTCGAGATTTTGCCTTTTGTATTCAATATAGATGCAAATTCTGTGTTTCATCGTTGATTTGAAGGTCCAAGGGATACAGTAAACCTGCAATGGTGCATCGGAATCTAATACTGCTGTCCCAGCAAAGGCTCAAAGCACGAACTATTAGAAGAGTTACTCCTCTTGTAAATAAGTCGACATTTTGCTTTTTGTATTCAATATCGATGCAATTTCTGTGTTTCATCGTTGATTTGAAGGTCCAAGGGATACAGTAAACCTGCAATGGTGCATCGGAATCTAAAACTGCTGTCCCAGGAAAAGCTCAAAGCACGAACAATTAGAAGAGTTACTCCTCTTGTAAATAAGTCGACATTTTGCCTTTTGTATGCAATATCGATGCAATTTCTGTGTTTCATCGTTGATTTGAAGGTCCAAGGGATACAGTAAACCTGCAATGGTGCATCGGAATCTAATACTGCTGTCCCAGGAAAGCCTCAAAGCACGAACTATTAGAAGAGTTACTCCTCTTGTAAATAAGTCGACATTATGCCTTTTCTATTCAATACCGATGCAATTTCTGTGTTTCATCGTTGATTTGAAGGTCCATGGGATACAGTAAATCTGCAATGGTGCATCGGAATCTAATACTGCTACCCCAGGAAAGGCTCAAAACACGAACTATTAGAAGAGTTACTCCTCTTGTAAATAAGTCGACAGTTTGCCTATTGTATTCAATATTGATGCAATTTCTGTGATTTATCGTTGATTTGAAGGTCCAAGGGATACAGTAAACCTGCAATGGTGCATCGGAATGTAATACTGCTGTCCCAGGAAAGCCTCAAAGCACGAACTATTAGAAGAGTTACTCCTCTTGTAAATAAATCGACAGTTTGCCTTTTGTATTCAATATCTATGCAATTTCTGTGTTTCATCGTTGATTTGAAGGTCCAAGGGATACAGAAATTCTGCAATGGTGCATCGGAATCTAATACTGCTGTTCCAGGAGAAGCTCAAAGCACGAACTATTAGAAGGGTTATTCCTTTTGTAAATAAGTCGACATTTTCCCTTTTGTATTCAATATCGATGCAAATTCTGTGTTTCATCGTTGATTTGAAGGTCCAAGGGATACAGTAAACCTACAATGGTGCATCGGAATCCAATACTGCTGTCCTAGGAAAGGCTCAGAGCACGAACTATTAGAAGAGTTACTCCTCTTGTACCTAAGTCGACATTTTGCCTTTTGTATTCAATATCGATGCAATTTCTGTGTTTCGTCGTTGATTTGAAGCTCCAAGGGATACAGTAAACCTGCAAGATGCATCGGAATCTAATAATGCTGTCCCAGGAAAGGCTCAAAGCACGAAGTATTAGAAGCGTTACTGCTCTTATAAATAAGTCGACATTTTGCCTTTTGTATTCAATATCGATGCAAATTCTGTGTTTCATCGTTGATTTGAAGGTCCAAGGGATACAGTAAACCTGCAATGGTGCATCGGAATCTAATACTGCTGCCCCAGGAAAGGCTGAAAGGAAGAATTATTAGAAGAAATACTCCTCTTGTAAATAAGTCGACATTTTGCCTTTTGTATTCTATATCGATGTAATTTCTGTGTTTCATCGTTGATTTGAAGGTCCAAGGGATACAGTAAACCTGCAATGGTGCATCGGAATCTAATACTGCGGTCCCCGGAAAGGCTCAAAGCACGAACTATTAGAAGAGGTACTCCTCTTGTAAATAAGTCGACATTTTACATTTTGTATTCAATATCGATGCAATTTCTGTGTTTCATCGTTGATTTGAAGGTCCAAGGGATACAGTAAACCTGAAATGGTGCATCGGAATCTAATACTGCTGTTCCAGGAAAGGCTAAAAGCACGAACTATTAGAAGAGTTACTCCTCTTGTAAATAAGTCGACATTTTGCCTTTTGTATTCAATATCGATGCAATTTCTGTGTTTCATCGTTGATTTGAAGGTCCAAGGGATACAGTAAACCTGCAATGGTGCATCGGAAACTAATACTGTTGTCCCAGGAAAGGCTAAAAGCACAAACTATTAGAAGAGTTACTCCTCTTGTAAATAAGTCGACATTTTGCCTTTTGTATTCAATATCGATGCAATTTCTGTGTTTCATCGTTGATTTGAAAGTCCAAGGGATACAGTAAACCTGCAATGGTGCATCGGAATCTAATACTGCTGTCCCAGGAAAGGCTGAAAGCAGGAATTATTAGAAGAGTTACTCGTCTTGTAAATAAGTCGACATTTTCCTTTTGTATTCTATATCGATGCAATTTCTGGGTTTCATCGTTGATTTGAAGGTCGAAGGGATACAGTAAACCTGCAAGATGCATCGGAATGTAATACTGCTGTCCCAGGAAAGGCTTAAAGCACGAAGTATTAGAAGAGTTACTGCTCTTATAAATAAGTCGACATTTTGCCTTTTGTATTCAATATCGATGCAATTTCTGTGTTTCATCGTTGATTTGAAGGTCCAAGGGATACAGTAAACCTGCAATGGTGCATCGGAATCTAATACTGCTGTCCCAGGAAAGGCTGAAACAAGAATTATTAGAAGAGTTACTCCTCTTGTAAATAAGTCGACATTTTGCCTTTTGTATTCTATATCGATGCAATTTCTGTGTTTCATCGTTGATTTGAAGGTCCAAGGGATACAGTAAACCTGCAATGGTGCATCGGAATCTATTACTGCTGTCCCAGGAAAGGCTCAAAGCACGAACTATTAGAAGAGTTACTCCTCTTGTAAATAAGTCGACATTTTAACTTTTGTATTCAATATCGATGCAATTTCTGGGTTTCATCGTTGATTTGAAGGTCCAAGGGATACAGTAAACCTGCATGGTGCATCGGAATTTAATACTGCTGCCCCAGGAAAGGCTCAATGCACGAACTATTAGAAGAGTTACTCCTCTTGTAAATAAGTCGACATTTTGCCTTTTGTATTCAATATCGATGCAATTTCTGTGTTTCAGCGTTGATTTGAAGGTCCAAGGGATACAGTAAACCTGCAATGGTGCATCGGAATCTAATACTGCTGTCCCAGCAAAGGCTCAAAGCACGAACTATTAGAAGAGTTACTCCTCTTGTAAATAAATCGACATTTTGCATTTTGTATTCAATATCGATGCAATTTCTGTGTTTCATCGTTGATTTGAAGGTCCAAGGGATACAGTAAACCTGCAATGGTGCATCGGAATCTAATACTGCTGTACCAGGAAAAGCTCAAAGCACGAACTATTAGAAGAGTTACTCCTCTTGTAAATAAGTCGACATTTTAACTTTTGTATTCGATATCGATGCAATTTCTGGGTTTCATCGTTGACTTGAAGGTCCAAGGGATACAGTAAACCTGCATGGTGCATCGGAATTTAATACTGCTGCCCCAGGAAAGGCTCAATGCACGAACTATTAGAAGAGTTACTCCTCTTGTAAATAAGTCGACATTTTGCCTTTTGTATTCAATATCGATGCAATTTCTGTGTTTCAGCGTTCATTTGAAGGTCCAAGGGATACAGTAAACCTGCAATGGTGCATCGGAATCTAATACTGCTGTCCCAGCAAAGGCTCAAAGCACGAACTATTAGAAGAGTTACTCCTCTTGTAAATAAGTCGACATTTTGCCTTTTGTATTCAATATCGATGCAATTTCTGTGTTTCATCGTTGATTAGAAGGTCCAAGGGATACAGTAAACCTGCAATGGTGCATCGGAATCTAATACTGCTGTCCCAGGAAAGGCTAAAAGCACGAACTATTAGAAGAGTTACTCCTCTTTTAAATAAGTCGACATTTTGCTTTTTGTATTCAATATCAATGCAATTTCTGTGTTTCATCGTTGATTTGAAGGTCCGTGGGATACAGTAAACCTGCAATGGTGCATCGGAATCTAATACTGCTGTCCCAGGAAAGGCTAAAATCAGGAAGTATTAGAAGAGTTACTCCTCTTGTAAATAAGTCGACATTTTGCCTTTTGTATTCAATATCGATGCAATTTCTGTGTTTCATCGTTGATTTGAAGGTCCAAGGGATAAAGTAAACCTGCAATGGTGCATCGGAAACTAATACTGCTGTCCCAGGAAAGGCTAAAAGCACGAACTATTAGAAGAGTTACTCCTCTTGTAAATAAGTCGACATTTTGCATTTTGTATTCAATATCGATGCAATTTCTGTGTTTCATCGTTGATTTGAAGGTCCAAGGGATACAGTAAACCTGCAATGGTGCATCGGAATCTAATACTGCTGTCCCAGGAAAGGCTGAAAGCAGGAATTATTAGAAGAGTTACTCCTCTTGTAAATAAGTCGACATTTTCCCTTTTGTATTCTATATCGATGCAATTTCTGGGTTTCATCGTTGATTTGAAGGTCCAAGGGATACAGTAAACCTGCAAGATGCATCGGAATGTAATACTGCTGTCCCAGGAAAGGCTCTAAGCACGAACTATTAGAAGAGTTACTCCTCTTGTAAATAAGTCGACATTTTACCTTTTGTATTCAATATCGAAGCAATTTCTGTGTTTCATCGATGATTTGAAGGTCCAAGGGATACAGAAAACTTGCAATGGTGCATCGCAATCTAATACTGCTGTCCCAGGAAAGCCTCAAACACGAACTATTAGAAGAGTTACTCCTCTTGTATAAAGTCGACATTTTGCCTTTTGTATTCAATATCGATGCAATTTCTGTGTTTCATCGTTGATTTGAAGGTCCAAGGGATACAGTAAAACTGCAAGATGCATCGGAATCTAATACTGCTGTCCCAGGAAAGGCTTAAAGCACGAAGTATTAGAAGAGTTACTGCTCTTATAAATAAGTCGACATTTTGCCTTTTGTATTCAATATCGATGAAATTTCTGTGTTTCATCGTTGATTTGAAGGTCCAAGGGATACAGTAAACCTGCAATGGTGCATCGGAATCTAATACTGCTGTCCCAGGAAAGGCCGAAACATGAATTATTAGAAGAGATACTCCTCTTGTAAATAAGTCGACATTTTGCCTTTTGTATTCTATATCGATGCAATTTCTGTGTTTCATCGTTGATTTGAAGGTCCAAGGGATACAGTAAACCTGCAATGGTGCATCGGAATCTATTACTGCTGTTCCAGGAAAGGCTAAAAGCAGGAATTATTAGAAGAGTTACTCCTCTTGTAAATAAGTTGACATTTTGCCTTTTGTATTCAATATCGATGCAATTTCTGTGTTTCATCGTTGATTTGAATGTCCAAGGGATGCAGTAAACCTACAATGGTGCATCGGAATCCAATACTGCTGTCCCAGGAAAGGCTCAAATCACGGACTATTAGAATAGTTACTCCTCTTGTAAATATGTCGACAGTTTGCCTTTTATATTCAATATCGATGCAATTTCTGTGTTTCATCGTTGATTTGAAGGTCCAAGGGATACAGTAAACCTGCAATGGTGCATCAGAATCTAATACTGCTGTCTCAGGAAAGGCTCAAAGCACGAACTATTAGAAGAGTTACTCCTCTTGTAAATAAGTCGACATTTTAACTTTTGTATTCAATATCGATGCAATTTCTGGGTTTCATCGTTGATTTGAAGGTCCAAGGGATACAGTAAACCTGCATGGTGCATCGGAATTTAATACTGCTGCCCCAGGAAAGGCTCAATACACGAACTATTAGAAGAGTTACTCCTCTTGTAAATAAGTCGACATTTTGCCTTTTGTATTCAATATCGATGCAATTTCTGTGTTTCATCGTGATTTGAAGGTCCAAGGGATACAGTAAACCTGCAATGGTGCATCGGAATCTAATACTGCTGTCCCAGCAAAGGCTCAAAGCACGAACTATTAGAAGAGTTACTCCTCTTGTAAATAAGTCGACATTTTGCATTTTGTATTCAATATCGATGCAATTTCTGTGTTTCATCGTTGATTTGAAGGTCCAATGGATACAGTAAACCTGCAATGGTGCATCGGAATCTAATACTGCTGTCCCAGGAAAAGCTCAAAGCACGAACTATTAGAAGAGTTATTCCTCTTGTAAATAAGTCTACATTTTGCCTTTTGTATTCAATATCGATGCACTTTCTGTGTTTCATCGTTGATTTGAAGGTCCAAGGGATACAGTAAACCTGAAATGGTGCATCGGAATCTAATACTGCTGTCCCAGGAAAGCCTCAAAGCACGAACTATTAGAAGAGTTACTCCTCTTGTAAATAAGCCGACATTTTGCCTTTTGTATTCAATACCGATGCAATTTCTGTGTTTCATCGTTGATTTGAAGGTCCGTGGGATACAGTAAATCTGCAATGGTGCATCGGAATCTAATACTGCTACCCCAGGAAAGGCGCAAAACACGAACTATTAGTAGAGTTACTCCTCTTGTAAATAAGTCGACAGTTTGCCTATTGTATTCAATATTGATGCAAATTCTGTGTTTCATCGTTTATTTGAAGGATCAAGGGATACAGTAAACCTGCAATGGTGCATCGGAATCTAATACTGCTGTCTCAGGAAAGGCTAAAATCAGGAAGTATTAGAAGAGTTACTCCTCTTGTAAATAAGTCGACATTTTGCCTTTTGTATTCTATATCGATGCAATTTCTGTGTTTCAGCGTTGATTTGAAGGTCCAAGGGATACAGTAAACCTGCAATGGTGCATCGGAATCTAACACTGCTGTCCCAGCAAAGGCTCAAACCTCGAACTATTAGAAGAGTTACTCCTCTTGTAAATAAGTCGACATTTTGCATTTTGTATTCAATATCGATGCAATTTCTGTGTTTCATCGTTGATTTGAAGGTCCAAGGGATACAGTAAACCTGCAATGGTGCATCGGAATCTAATACTGCTGTCCCAGGAAAAGCTCAAAGCACGAACAATTAGAAGAGTTACTCTTCTTGAAAATAAGTCGATATTTTGCCTTTTGTATTCAATATCGATGCAATTTCTGTGTTTCATCGTTGATTTGAAGGTCCAAGGGATACAGTAAACCTGCAATGGTGCATTGGAATCTAATACTGCTGTCCCAGGAAAGCCTCAAAGCACGAACTATTAGAAGAGTTACTCCTCTTGTAAATAAGCCGACATTTTGCCTTTTGTATTCAATACCGATGCAATTTCTGTGTTTCGTTGTTGATTTGAAGGTCCGTGGGATACAGTAAATCTGCAATGGTGCATCGGAATCTAGTACTGCTACCCCAGGAAAGGCTCAAAACACGAACTATTAGTAGAGTTACTCCTCTTGTAAATAAGTCGACAGTTTGCCTATTGTATTCAATATTGATGCAAATTCTGTGTTTCATCGTTGATTTGAAGGTCCAAGGGATACAGTAAACCTGCAATGGTGCATCGGAATCTAATACTGCTGTCCCAGGAAAGCCTAAAATCAGGAAGTATTAGAAGAGTTACTCCTCTTGTAAATAAGTCGACATTTTGCCTTTTGTATGCTATATCGATACAATTTCTGTGTTTCATCGTTGATTTGAAGGTCCAAGGGATACAGTAAACCTGCAATGATGCATCGGAATCTAATACTGCTGTCCCAGGAAAGGCTCAAATCACGAACTATTAGAAGAGGTACTCCTCTTGTAAATAAGTCGACATTTTACATTTTGTATTCAATATCGATGCAATTTCTGTGTTTCATCGTTGATTTGAAGGTCCAAGGGATACAGTAAACCTGAAATGGTGCATCGGAATCTAATACTGCTGTCCCAGGAAAGGCTAAAAGCACGAACTATTAGAAGAGTTACTCCTCTTGTAAATAAGTCGACATTTTGCCTTTTGTATTCAATATCGATGCAATTTCTGTGTTTCATCGTTGATTTGAAGATCCAAGGGATACAGTAAACCTGCAATGGTGCATCGGAAACTAATACTGCTGTCCCAGGAAAGGCTAAAAGCACGAACTATTAGAAGAGTTACTCCTCTTGTAAATAAGACGACATTTTGCCTTTTGTATTCAATATCGATGCAATTTCTGTGTTTCATCGTTGATTTGAAGGTCCAAGGGATACAGTAAACCTGCAATGGTGCATCGGAATCTAATACTGCTGTCCCAGGAACGGCTGAAAGCAGGAATTATTAGAAGAGTTACTCGTCTTGTAAATAAGTCGACATTTTCCCTTTTGTATTCTATATCGATGCAATTTCTGGGTTTCATCGTTGATTTGAAGATCCAAGGGATACAGTAAACCTGCAAGATGCATCGGAATGTAATACTGCTGTCCCAGGAAAGGCTCTAAGCACGAACTATTAGAAGAGTTACTCCTCTTGTAAATAAGTCGACATTTTACCTTTTGTATTCAATATCGAATCAATTTCTGTGTTTCATCGTTGATTTGAAGGTCCAAGGGAAACAGAAAACCTGCAATGGTGCATCGCAATCTAATACTGCTATCCCAGGAAAGCCTCAAACACGAACTATTAGAAGAGTTACTCCTCTTGTAAATAAGTCGACATTTTGGCTTTTGTATTCAATATCTATGCAATTTCAGTGTTTCATCGTTGATTTGAATGTCCAAGGGATACAGTAAACCTGCAATGGTGCATCGGAATCTAATACTGCTCTCCCAGGAAAGGCTGAAAGCAAGAATTATTAGAAGAGTTACTCCTCTTGAAAATAAGTCGACATTTTGCCTTTTGTATTCTATTTCGATGCAATTTCTGTGTTTCATCGTTGATTTGAAGGTCTAAGGGAGACACTAAACCTGCAAGATGCATCGGAATCTAATACTGCTGTCCCAGGAAAGGATCAAAGCATGAACTATTAGAAGAGTTACTCCTCTTGTAACTAAGTCGACATTTTGCCTTTTGTATTCAATATCGATGCAATTTCTGTGTTTCATCGTTGATTTTAAGGTCCATGGGATACAGTAAACCTGCAATGGTGCATCGGAATCTAATACTGCTGTCCCAGGAAAGCCTCAATGCACGAACTATTAGAAGAGTTACTGCTCTTATTAATAAGTCCACATGTTGTATTTTGAATTCAATATCAATGCAATTTCTGTGTTTCATCGTTGATTTGAAGGTCCAAGGGATACAGTAAACCTGCAATGGTGCATCGGAATCTAATACTGCTGTCCCAGGAAATGCTGAAAGCAGGAATTATTAGAAGAGTTACTCCTCTTGTAAATAAGTCGACATTTTGCCTTTTGTATTCTATATCGATGCAATTTCTGTGTTTCATCGTTGATTTTAAGTTCCAAGGGATACAGTAAACCTGCAATGGTGCATCGGAATCTAATACTGCTGTCCCAGGAAAGACTCAAAGCACGAACTATTAGAAAAGTTACTCCTCTTGTAAATAAGTCGATATTTTGCTTTTTGTATTCAATATCAATGCAATTTCTGTGTTTTATCGTTGATTTGAAGGTCCAAGGGATACAGTAAACCTGAAATGGTGCATCGGAATCTAATACTGCTGTCCCAGGAAAGGCTAAATCACGAACTATTAGAAGAGTTACTCCTCTTGTAAATAAGTCGACAGTTTGCCTTTTGTATTCAATATCGATGCAATTTCTGTGTTTCATCGTTGTTTTGAAGGTCCAAGGGATATAGTAAACCTGCAATGGTGCATCGGAATCTAATACTGCTGTCCCAGGAAAGGCTGAAAGCAGGAATTATTAGAAGAGTTACTCCTCTTGTAAATAAGTCGACATTTTCCCTTTTGTATTCTATATCGATGCAATTTCTGTGTTTCATCGTTGATTTGAAGGTCCAAGGGATACAGTAAACCTGCAATGGTGCATCGGAATCTAATACTGCTATCCCAGGAAAGGCTCAAAGCACGAACTATTAGAAGAGTTACTGCTCTTATAAATAAGTCGACATTTTGCTTTTTGTATTCAATATCAAAGCAATTTCTGTGTTTCATCGTTGATTTGTAGGTCCAAGGGATACAGTAAACCTGAAATGGTGCTTCGGAATCTAATACTGCTGTCCCAGGAAAGGCTAAAAGCACGAACTATTAGAAGAGTTACTCCTCTTGTATATAAGTCGACATTTTGCTTTTTGTATTCAATATCGATGCAGTTTCTGTGTTTCGTCGTTGATTTGAAGGTCCAAGGGATACAGTAAACCTACAATGGTGCATCGGAATCCAATACTGCTGTCCCAGGAAAGGCTCAAAGCACGAACTATTAGAAGAGTTACTCCTCTTGTAAATAAGTCGACAGTTTGCCTTTTGTATTCAATATCGATGCAATTTCTGTGTTTCATCGTTGCTTTGAAGGTCCAAGGGATACAGTAAACCTGCAATGGTGCATCGGAATCTAATACTGCTGTCCCAGGAAAGGCTGAAAGCAGGAATTATTAGAAGAGTTACTCCTCTTGTAAATAAGTCGACATTTTCCCTTTTGTATTCTATATCGATGCAATTTCTGTGTTTCATCGTTGATTTGAAGGTCCAAGGGATACAGTAAACCTGCAAGATGCATCGGAATCTAATACTGCTGTCCCAGGAAAGGCTCTAAGCACGAACTATTAGAAGAGTTACTCCTCTTGTAAATAAGTCGACATTTTACCTTTTGTATTCAATATCGAATCAATTTCTGTGTTTCATCGTTGATTTGAAGGTCCAAGGGAAACAGAAAACCTGCAATGGTGCATCGCAATCTAATACTGCTATCCCAGGAAAGCCTCAAACACGAACTATTAGAAGAGTTACTCCTCTTGTAAATAAGTCGACATTTTGGCTTTTGTATTCAATATCTATGCAATTTCAGTGTTTCATCGTTGATTTGAATGTCCAAGGGATACAGTAAACCTGCAATGGTGCATCGGAATCTAATACTGCTCTCCCAGGAAAGGCTGAAAGCAAGAATTATTAGAAGAGTTACTCCTCTTGAAAATAAGTCGACATTTTGCCTTTTGTATTCTATTTCGATGCAATTTCTGTGTTTCATCGTTGATTTGAAGGTCTAAGGGAGACACTAAACCTGCAAGATGCATCGGAATCTAATACTGCTGTCCCAGGAAAGGATCAAAGCATGAACTATTAGAAGAGTTACTCCTCTTGTAACTAAGTCGACATTTTGCCTTTTGTATTCAATATCGATGCAATTTCTGTGTTTCATCGTTGATTTTAAGGTCCATGGGATACAGTAAACCTGCAATGGTGCATCGGAATCTAATACTGCTGTCCCAGGAAAGCCTCAATGCACGAACTATTAGAAGAGTTACTGCTCTTATTAATAAGTCCACATGTTGTATTTTGAATTCAATATCAATGCAATTTCTGTGTTTCATCGTTGATTTGAAGGTCCAAGGGATACAGTAAACCTGCAATGGTGCATCGGAATCTAATACTGCTGTCCCAGGAAATGCTGAAAGCAGGAATTATTAGAAGAGTTACTCCTCTTGTAAATAAGTCGACATTTTGCCTTTTGTATTCTATATCGATGCAATTTCTGTGTTTCATCGTTGATTTTAAGTTCCAAGGGATACAGTAAACCTGCAATGGTGCATCGGAATCTAATACTGCTGTCCCAGGAAAGACTCAAAGCACGAACTATTAGAAAAGTTACTCCTCTTGTAAATAAGTCGATATTTTGCTTTTTGTATTCAATATCAATGCAATTTCTGTGTTTTATCGTTGATTTGAAGGTCCAAGGGATACAGTAAACCTGAAATGGTGCATCGGAATCTAATACTGCTGTCCCAGGAAAGGCTAAATCACGAACTATTAGAAGAGTTACTCCTCTTGTAAATAAGTCGACAGTTTGCCTTTTGTATTCAATATCGATGCAATTTCTGTGTTTCATCGTTGTTTTGAAGGTCCAAGGGATATAGTAAACCTGCAATGGTGCATCGGAATCTAATACTGCTGTCCCAGGAAAGGCTGAAAGCAGGAATTATTAGAAGAGTTACTCCTCTTGTAAATAAGTCGACATTTTCCCTTTTGTATTCTATATCGATGCAATTTCTGTGTTTCATCGTTGATTTGAAGGTCCAAGGGATACAGTAAACCTGCAATGGTGCATCGGAATCTAATACTGCTATCCCAGGAAAGGCTCAAAGCACGAACTATTAGAAGAGTTACTGCTCTTATAAATAAGTCGACATTTTGCTTTTTGTATTCAATATCAAAGCAATTTCTGTGTTTCATCGTTGATTTGTAGGTCCAAGGGATACAGTAAACCTGAAATGGTGCTTCGGAATCTAATACTGCTGTCCCAGGAAAGGCTAAAAGCACGAACTATTAGAAGAGTTACTCCTCTTGTATATAAGTCGACATTTTGCTTTTTGTATTCAATATCGATGCAATTTCTGTGTTTCGTCGTTGATTTGAAGGTCCAAGGGATACAGTAAACCTACAATGGTGCATCGGAATCCAATACTGCTGTCCCAGGAAAGGCTCAAAGCACGAACTATTAGAAGAGTTACTCCTCTTGTAAATAAGTCGACAGTTTGCCTTTTGTATTCAATATCGATGCAATTTCTGTGTTTCATCGTTGCTTTGAAGGTCCAAGGGATACAGTAAACCTGCAATGGTGCATCGGAATCTAATACTGCTGTCCCAGGAAAGGCTGAAAGCAGGAATTATTAGAAGAGTTACTCCTCTTGTAAATAAGTCGACATTTTCCCTTTTGTATTCTATATCGATGCAATTTCTGTGTTTCATCGTTGATTTGAAGGTCCAAGGGATACAGTAAACCTGCAAGATGCATCGGAATCTAATACTGCTGTCCCAGGAAAGGCTCTAAGCACGAACTATTAGAAGAATTACTCCTCTTGTAAATAAGTCGACATTTCACCTTTTGTATTCGATATCGAAGCAATTTCTGTGTTTCATCGTTGATTTGAAGGTCCAAGGGATACAGTAAACCTGCAATGGTGCATTGGAATCTAATAGTGCTGTCCCAGGAAAGCCTCAAACACGAACTATTCGAAGAGTTACTCCTCTTGTAAATAAGTCGACATTTTGGATTCTTGTTTTCAATATCTATGCAATTTCTGTGTTTCATCGTTGATTTGAAGGTCCATGGGATACAGTAAACCTGCAATGGTGCATCGGAATCTAATACTGCTGTTCCAGGAGAAGCTCAAAGCACGAACAATTAGAAGAGTTACTCCTCTTGTAAATAAGTCAACATTATCCCTTTTGTATTCAATATCGATGCAATTTCTGTGTTTCATCGTTGATTTGAAGGTCCAAGGGATACAGTAAACCTGCAATGGTGCATCGGAAACTAATACTGCTGTCCCAGGAAAGGCTAAAACACGAACTATTAGAAGAGTTACTCCTCTTGTAAATAAGTCGACATTTTGCCTTTTGTATTCAATATCGACGCAATTTCTGTGTTTTATCGTTGATTTGAAGCTCCAAGGGATACAGTAAACCTTCAATGGTGCATCGGAATCTAATACTGCTGTCCCAGGAAAGGCTGAAAGCAGGAATTATTAGAAGAGTTACTCCTCTTGTAAATATGTTGACATTTTCCCTTTTGTATTCTATATCGTTGCAATTTCTGTGTTTCATCGTTGATTTGAAGGTCCAAGGGATACAGTAAACCTGCAAGATGCATCGGAATCTAATACTGCTGTCCCAGGAAAGGCTCTAAGCACGAACTATTAGAAGAGTTACTCCTCTTGTAAATAAGTCGACATTTTACCTTTTGTATTCAATATCGAAGCAATTTCTGTGTTTCATCGTTGATTTGAAGGTCCAAGGGATACAGTAAACCTACAATGGTGCATCGGAATCTAATACTGCTGTCCCAGGAAAGGCTCTAAGCACGAACTATTAGAAGAGTTACTCCTCTTGTAAATAAGTCGACATTTTAACTTTTGTATTCAATATCGAAGCAATTTCTGTGTTTCATCGTTGATTTGAAGGTCCAAGGGATACAGTAAACCTGCAATGGTGCATCGGAATCTAATACTGCTATCCCAGGAAAGGCTCAAAGCACGAACTATTAGAAGAGTTACTCCTCTTGTAAATATGTCGACATTTTGCTTTTTGTATTCAATATCGAAGCAATTTCTGTGTTTCATCGTTGATTTGAAGGTCCAAGGGATACAGTAAACCTGAAATGGTGCATCGGAATCTAATACTGCTGTCCCAGGAAAGGCTAAAAGCACGAACTATTTGAACAGTTACTCCTCTTGTAAATAAGACGACATTTTGCCTTTTGTATTCAATATCGATGCAATTTCTGTGTTTCATCGTTGATTTGAAGGTCCAAGGGATACAGTAAACCTACAATGGTGCATCGGAATCCAATACTGCTGTCCCAGGAAAGGCTCTATGCACGAACTATTAGAAGAGTTACTCCTCTTGTAAATAAGTCGACAGTTTGCCTTTTGTATTCAATATCGATGCAATTTCTGTGTTTCATCGTTGATTTGAAGGTCCAAGGGATACAGTAAACCTGCAATGGTGCATCGGAATCTAATACTGCTGTCCCAGGAAAGGCTGAAAGCAAGAATTATTAGAAGAGTTACTCCTCTTGTAAATAAGTCGACATTTTCCCTTTTGTATTCTATATCGATGCAATTTCTGTGTTTCATCGTTGATTTGAAGGTCCAAGGGATACAGTAAACCTGCAAGATGCATCGGAATCTAATACTGCTGTCCCAGGGAAGGCTGAAAACACGAACTATTAGAAGAGTTACTCCTCTTGTAAATAAGTCGACATTTTACCTTTTGTATTCAATATCGATGCAATTTCTGTGTTTCATCGTTGATTTGAAGGTCCAAGGGATACAGTAAACCTGCAATGGTGCATCGGAATCTAATACTTCTATCCCAGGAAAGGCTCAAAGCACGAACTATTAGAAGAGTTACTGCTATTATAAATAAGTCGACATTTTGCTTTTAGTATTCAATATCAATGCAATTTCTGTGTTTCATCGTTGATTTGAAGGTCCAAGGGATACAGTAAACCTGAAATGGTGCATCGGAATCTAATACTGCTGTCCCAGGAAAGTCTAAAAGCACGAACTATTAGAAGAGTTACTCCTCTTGTAAATAAGTCGACATTTTGCCTTTTGTATTCAATATCGATGCAATTTCTGTGTTTCGTCGTTGATTTGAAGGTCCAAGGGATACAGTAAACCTACAATGGTGCATCGGAATCCAATACTGCTGTCCCAAGAAAGGCTCAAAGCACGAACTATTAGAAGAGTTACTCCTCTTGTAAATAAGTCGACAGTTTGCCTTTTGTATTCAATATCGATGCAGTTTCAGTGTTTCATCGTTGATTTGAAGGTCCAAGGGATACAGTAAACCTGCAATGGTGCATCGGAATCTAATACTGCTGTCCCATGAAAGGCTGAAAGCAGGAATTATTAGAAGAGTTACTCCTCTTGTAAATAAGTCGACATTTTCCCTTTTGTATTCTATATCGATGCAATTTCTGTGTTTCATCGCTGATTTGAAGGTCCAAGGGATACAGTAAACCTGCAAGATGCATCGGAATCTAATACTGCTGTCCCAGGAAAGGCTCTAAGGACGAACTATTAGAAGAGTTACTCCTCTTGTAAATAAGTCGACATTTTACCTTTTGTATTCGATATCGAAGCAATTTCTGTGTTTCATCGTTGATTTGAAGGTCCAAGGGATACAGTAAACCTGCAATGGTGCATCGGAATCTAATACTGCTGTCCCAGGAAAGCCTCAAACACGAACTATACGAAGAGTTACTCCTCTTGTAAATAAGTCGACATTTTGGATTTTTGTATTCAATATCTATGCAATTTCTGTGTTTCATTGTTGATTTGAAGGTCCAAGGGATACAGTAAACCTGCAATGGTGCATCGGAATCTAATACTGCTGTTCCAGGAGAAGCTCAAAGCACGAACTATTAAATAAGTCAACATTTTCCCTTTTGTATTCAATATCGATGCAAATTCTGTGTTTCATCGTTGATTTGAAGGTCCAAGGGATACAGTAAACCTAGAATGGTGCATCGGAATCCAATACTGCTGTCCTAGGAGAGGCTCAAAGCACGAACTATTAGAAGAGTTACTCCTCTTGTAACTAAGTCGACATTTTGCCTTTTGTATTCAATATCGATGCAATTTCTGTGTTTCATCGTTGATTTGAAGGTCCAAGGGATACAGTAAACCTGCAATGGTGCATCGGAATCTAATACTGCTGTCCCAGGAAAGGCTCAATCCACGAACTATTAGAAGAGTTACTGCTCTTATAAATAAGTCGACATGTTGCCTTTTGTATTCAATATCCATGCAATTTCTGTGTTTCATCGTTGATTTGAAGGTCCAAGGGATACAGTAAACCTGCAATGGTGCATCGGAATCTAATACTGCTGTCCCAGGAAAGGCTCAAAGCACAAACTATTAGAAGAGTTACTCCTCTTGAAAATAAGTCGACATTTTGCCTTTTGTATTCTATTTCGATGCAATTTCTGTGTTTCATCGTTGATTTGAAGGTCTAAGGGAGACACTAAACCTGCAAGATGCATCGGAATCTAATACTGCTGTCCCAGGAAAGGCTCAAAGCACGAACTATTAGAAGAGTTACTCCTCTTGTAAATAAGTCGACACTTTACCCTTTGTATTCAATATCGATGCAATTTCTGTGTTTCATCGTTGATTTGAAGCTCCAAGGGATACAGTAAACCTACAATGGTGCATCGGAATCCAATACTGCTGTCCCAGGAAAGGCTAAAAGCACGAACTATTAGAAGAGTTACTCCTCTTGTAAATAAGTCGACATTTTGCGTTTTGTATTCAATATCGATGCAATTTCTGTGTTTCATCGTTTATTTGAAGGTCCAAGGGATACAGTAAACCTACAATGGTGCATCGGAATCCAATACTGCTGTCCCAGGAAAGGCTCAATGCACGAACTATTAGAAGAGTTACTCCTCTTGTAAATAAGTCGATAGTTTGCCTTTTGTATTCAATATCGATGCAATTTCTGTGTTTCATCGTTGATTTGAAGGTCCAAGGGATACAGTAAACCTACAATGGTGCATCGGAATCCAATACTGCTGTCCCAGGATAGGCTCAAAGCACGAACTATTAGAAGAGTTACTCCTCTTGTAAGTAAGTCGACAGTTTGCCTTTTGTATTCAATATCGATGCAATTTCTGTGTTTCATCGTTGATTTGAAGGTCCAAGGGATACAGTAAACCTGCAATGGTGCATCGGAATCTAATACTGCTGTCCCCGGAAAGCCTCAATGCACGAACTATTAGATAAGTTACTCCTCTTGTAAATAAGTCGACATTTTGCCTTTTGTATTCAATATTGATGCAATTTCTGTGTTTCAACGTTGATTTGAAGGTCCAAGGGATCCAGTAAACCTGCAATGGTGCATCGGAATGTAATACTGCTGTCCCAGGAAAGCCTCAAACACGAACTATTCGAAGAGTTACTCCTCTTGTAAATAAGTCGACATTTTGGATTTTTGGATTCAATATCTATGCAATTTCTGTGTTTCATCGTTGATTTGAAGGTCCAAGGGATACAGTAAACCTGCAATGGTGCATCGGAATCTAATACTGCTGTTCCAGGAGAAGCTCAAAGCACGAACTATTAGAAGAGTTACTCCTCTTGTAAATAAGTCAACATTTTCCCTTTTGTATTCAATATCGATGCAAATTCTGTGTTTCCTCGTTGATTTGAATTTCCAAGGGATACAGTAAACCTACAATGGTGCATCGGAATCCAATACTGCTGTCCTAGGAGAGGCTCAAACACGAACTATTAGAAGAGTTACTCCTCTTGTAACTAAGTCGACATTTTGCCTTTTGTATTCAATATCGATGCAATTTCTGTGTTTCATCGTTGATTTGAAGGTCCAAGGGATACAGTAAACCTGCAATGGTGCATTGCAATTTAATACTGCTGTCCCAGGAAAGGCTCAAAGCACGAACTATTACAAGAGTTACTCCTCTTATAAATAAGTCTACATTTTGCCTTTTGTATTCAATATCGATGCAATTTCTGAGTTTCATCGTTGATTTGAAGGTCCAAGAGATACAGTAAACCTGCAATGGTGCATCGGAATCTAATACTGCTGTCCCAGGAAAGGCTAAAAGCACGAACTATTAGAAGAGTTACTCCTCTTATAAATAAGTCGACAATTTGCCTTTTGTATTCAATATCGTTGCAATTTCTGTGTTTCATCGTTGATTTTAAGGTCCTTGGGATACAGTAAACCTGCAATGGTGCATCGGAATCTAATACTGCTACCCCAGGAAATGCTCAAAACACGAACTATTAGAAGAGTTACTCCTCTTATAAATAAGTCGATATTTTGCCTTTTGTGTTCAATATCGATGAAATTTCTGTGTTTCATCGTTGATTTGAAGGTCCAAGGGATACAGTAAACCTGCAATGGTGCATCGGAATCTAATACTGCTGTCCCAGGAAAGGCTCAATGCACGAACTATTAGAAGAGTTACTGCTCTTATAAATAAGTCGACATGTTGCCTTTTGTATTCAATATCAATGCAATTTCTGTGTTTCATCGTTGATTTGAAGGTCCAAGGGATACAGTAAACCTGCAATGGTGCATCGGAATCTAATACTGCTGTCCCAGGAAAGGCTAAAAGCACGAACTATTAGAAGAGTTACTCCTCTTGTAAATAAGTCGACATTTTGCCTTTTGTATTCAATATCGATGCAATTTCTGTGTTTCATCGTTGATTTTAAGGTCCAAGGGATACAGTAAACCTACAATTGTGCATCGGAATCCAATACTGCTGTCCCAGGAAAGGCTCAATGCACGAACTATTAGAAGAGTTACTCCTCTTGTAAATAAGTCGATAGTTTGCCTTTTGTATTCAATATCGAGGCAATTTCTGTGTTTCATCGTTGATTTGAAGGTCCAAGGGATACAGTAACCTGCAATGGTGCATCGGAATCTAATACTGCTGTCCCAGGAAAGGCTGAAAGCACGAACTATTAGAAGAGTTACTCCTCTTGCAATTAAGTCGACATTTTGCCTTTTGTATTCAATATCGATGCAATTTCTCTGTTTCATCTTTGATTTGAAGGTCCAAGGGATACAGTAAACCTACAATGGTGCATCGGAATCCAATACTGCTGTCCCAGGAAAGGCTCAAAGCACGAACTATTAGAAGAGTTACTCCTCTTGTAAGTAAGTCGGTAGTTTGCCTTTTGTATTCAATATCGATGCAATTTCTGTGTTTCATCGTTGATTTGAAGGTCCAAGGGATACAGTAAACCTGCAATGGTGCATCGGAATCTAATACTGCTGTCCCAGGAAAGCCTCAATGCACGAACTATTAGAAGAGTTACTCCTCTTGTAAATAAGTCGACATTTTGCCTTTTGTATTCAATATCGATGCAATTTCTGTGTTTCAACGTTGATTTGAAGGTCCAAGGGATACAGTAAACCTGCAATGGTGCATCGGAATCTAATACTGCTGTCCCAAGAAAGCCTCAAACACGAACTATTCGAAGAGTTACTCCTCTTGTAAATAAGTCGACATTTTGGATTTTTGTATTCAATATCTATGCAATTTCTGTATTTCATCGTTGATTTGAAGGTCCAAGGGATACAGTAAACCTGCAATGGTGCATCGGAATCTAATACTGCTGTTCCAGGAGAAGCACAAAGCACGAACTATTAGAAGAGTTACTCCTCTTGTAAATAAGTCAACATTTTCCCTATTGTATTCAATATCGATGCAAATTCTGTGTTTCATCGTTGATTTGAAGGTCAAAGGGATACAGTAAACCTACAATGGTGCATCGGAATCCAATACTGCTGTCCCAGGAGAGGCTCAAAGCACGAACTATTAGAAGAGTTACTCCTCTTGTAACTAAGTCGACATTTTGCCTTTTGTACTCAATATCGATGCAATTTCTGTGTTTCATCGTTGATTTGAAGGTCCAAGGGATACAGTAAACCTGCATTGGTGCATCGCAATTTAATACTGCTGTCCCAGGAAAGGCTCAAAGCACGAACTATTACAAGAGTTACTGCACTTACAATAAGTCGACATTTTGCCTTTTGTATTCAATATCGATGCAATTTCTGAGTTTCATCGTTGATTTGAAGGTCCAAGAGATACAGTAAACCTGCAATGGTGCTTCGGAATCTATTCCTGCTGTCCCAGGAAAGGCTAAAAGCACGAACTATTAGAAGAGTTCTTCCTCTTATAAATAAGTCGACAATTTGCCTTTTGTATTCAATATCGTTGCAATTTCTGTGTTTCATCGTTGATTTTAAGGTCCATGGGATACAGTAAACCTGCAATGGTGCATCGGAATCTAATACTGCTACCCCAGGAAAGGCTCAAAACACGAACTATTAGAAGAGTTACTCCTCTTATAAATAAGTCGATATTTTGCCTTTTGTGTTCAATATCGATGCAATTTCTGTGTTTCATCGTTGATTTGAAGGTCCAAGGGATACACTAAACCTGCAATGGTGCATCGGAATCTAATACTGCTGTCCCAGGAAAGGCTCAAAGCACGAACTATTAGAAGAGTTACTGCTCTTATAAATAAGTCGACATGTTGAATTTTGTATTCAATATCAATGCAATTTCTGTGTTTCATCGTTGATTTGAACGTCCAAGGGATACAGTAAACCTGCAATGGTGCATCGGAATATAATACTGCTGTCCCTGGAAAGGCTGAAAGCAAGAATTATTAGAAGAGTTACTCCTCTTAAAAATAAGTCGACATTTTGCCTTTTGTATTCTATTTCGATGCAATTTCTGTGTTTCATCGTTGATTTCAAGGTCTAAGGGAGACACTAAACCTGCAAGATGCATCGGAATCTAATACTGCTGTCCCAGGAAAGGCTCAAAGCACGAACTATTAGAAGAGTTACTCCTCTTGTAAATAAGTCGACATTTTGCTTTTTGTATTCAATATCAATGCAATTCCTGTGTTTCATCGTTGATTTGAAGGTCCAAGGGATACAGTAAACCTGAAATGGTGCATCGGAATTTAATACTGCTGTCCAGGAAAGGCTAAAAGCACGAACTATTAGAAGAGTTACTCCTCTTGTAAATAAGTCGACATTTTGCCTTTTGTATTCAATATCGATGCAAAATCTGTGTTTCATCGTTGATTTGAAGGTCCAAGGGATACAGTAAACCTACAATGGTGCATCGGAATCCAATACTGCTGTCCCAGGAAAGGCTCAATGCACGAACTATTAGAAGAGTTACTCCTCTTGTAAATAAGTCGATAGTTTGCCATTTGTATTCAATATCGATGCAATTTCTGTGTTTCATCGTTGATTTGAAGGTCCAAGGGATACAGTAAACCTGCAATGGTGAATCGGAATCTAATACTGCTGTCCCAGGAAAGGCTGAAAGCAGGAATTATTAGAAGAGTTACTCCTCTTGTAAATAAGTCTACATTTTCCCTTTTGTATTCTATATCGATGCAATTTCTGTGTTTCATCGTTGATTTGAAGGTCCAAGGGATACAGTAAACCTGCAATGGTGCATCGGAATCTAATACTGCTGTCCCAGGAAAGGCTCAAAGCACGAACTATTAAAAGAGTTACTCCTCTTGTAAATAAGTCGACATTTTGCCTTTTGTATTCAATATCGATGCAATTTCTGTGTTTCAACGATGATTTGAAGGTCGAAGGGATACAGTAAACCTGCAATGGTGCATCGGAATCTAATACTGCTGTCCCAGGAAAGGCTAAAAGCACGAACTATTAGAAGAGTTACTCCTCTTGCTATTAAATCGACATTTTGCCTTTTGTATTCAATATCGATGCAATTTCTGTGTTTCATCGTTGATTTGAAGGTCCAAGGGATACAGTAAACCTACAATGGTGCATCGGAATCCAATACTGCTGCCCCAGGAAAGCCTCAATGCACGAACTATTAGAAGAGTTACTCCTCTTGTAAATAAGTCGAATTTTTGCCTTTTGTATTCATAATCGATGCAATTTCTGTGTTTCGTCGTTGATTTGATGGTCCAAGGGATACAGTAAACCTGCAATGGTGCATCGGAATCTAATACTGCTGTCCCAGGAAAGGCTAAAAGCACGAACTATTAGAAGAGTTACTCCTCTTAGAAATAAGCCGACATTTTGCCTTTTGTATTCAATATCGATGCAATTTCTGTGTTTCATCGTTGAATTAAAGGTCCAGGGGATACAGTAAACCTGCAATGGTGCATCTAAATCTAATACTGCTGACCCAGGAAAGGCTCAAATCCTGAACTATTAGAAGAATTACTCCTCTTATAAATAAGTCGATATTTTTCCTTTTGTATTCAATATCGATGCAATTTCTGTGTTTCAGCGTTGATTTGAAGGTCCAAGGGATACAGTAAACCTGCAATGGTGCATCGGAATCTAATACTGCTGTTCCAGGAAAAGCTCAAAGCACGAACTATTAGAAGAGTTACTCCTCTTGCAATTAAGTCGACATTTTGCCTTTTGTATTCAATATCGATGCAATTTCTGTGTTTCATCGTTGATTTGAAGGTCCAAGGGATACAGTAAACCTGCAATGGTGCATCGGAATCTAATACTGCTACCCCAGGAAAGGCTCAAAGCACGAACTATTACAAGAGTTATTCCTCTTATAAATAAGTCGATATTTTGCCTTTTGTGTTCAATATCGATGCAATTTCTGTGTTTCATCGTTGATTTGAAGGTCCAAGGGATACAGTAAACCTGCAATGGTGCATCGGAATCTAATACTGCTGTCCCAGGAAAGGCTCAAATCACGAACTATTAGATGAGTTACTGCTCTTATAAATAAGTCGACATTTTGCCTTTTGTATTCAATATCGATGCAATTTCTGTGTTTCATCGTTGATTTGAAGGTCCAAGGGATACAGTAAACCTGCAATGGTGCATCGGAATCTAATACTGCTGTCCCAGGAAAGGCTGAAATCAAGAATTATTAGAAGAGTTACTCCTCTTGTAAATAAGTCTACATTTTGCCTTTTGTATTCAATATCGATGAAATTTCTGTGTTTCATCGTTGATTTGAAGGTCCAAGGGATACAGTAAACCTGAAATGGTGCATCGGAATCTAATACTGCTGTCCCAGGATAGGCTAAAAGCACGAACTATTAGAAGAGTTACTCCTCTTGTAAATAAGTCGACATTTTGCCTTTTGTATTCTATATCGATGCAATTTCTGTGTTTCGTCGTTGATTTGAATGTCCAAGGGATACAGTAAACCTACAATGGTGCATCGGAATCCAATACTGCTATCCCAGGAAAGGCTCAAAGCACGAACTGTTAGAAGAGTTACTCCTCTTTTAAATAAGTCGACAGTTTGCCTTTTGTATTCAATATCGATGCAATTTCTGTGTTTCATCGTTGATTTGAAGGTCCAAGGGATACAGTAAAACTGCAATGGTGCATCGGAATGTAATACTGCTGTCCCAGGAAAGCCTCAAACACGAACTATTCGAAGAGTTACTCCTCTTGTAAATAAGTCGACATTTTGGATTTTTGGATTCAATATCTATGCAATTTCTGTGTTTCATCGTTGATTTGAAGGTCCAAGGGATACAGTAAACCTGCAATGGTGCATCGGAATCTAATACTGCTGTTCCAGGAGAAGCTCAAAGCACGAACTATTAGAAGAGTTACTCCTCTTGTAAATAAGTCAACATTTTCCCTTTTGTATTCAATATCGATGCAAATTCTGTGTTTCCTCGTTGATTTGAATTTCCAAGGGATACAGTAAACCTACAATGGTGCATCGGAATCCAATACTGCTGTCCTAGGAGAGGCTCAAACACGAACTATTAGAAGAGTTACTCCTCTTGTAACTAAGTCGACATTTTGCCTTTTGTATTCAATATCGATGCAATTTCTGTGTTTCATCGTTGATTTGAAGGTCCAAGGGATACAGTAAACCTGCAATGGTGCATCGCAATTTAATACTGCTGTCCCAGGAAAGGCTCAAAGCACGAACTATTACAAGAGTTACTCCTCTTATAAATGAGTCTACATTTTGCCTTTTGTATTCAATATCGATGCAATTTCTGAGTTTCATCCTTGATTTGAAGGTCCAAGAGATACAGTAAACCTGCAATGGTGCATCGGAATTTAATACTGCTGTCCCAGGAAAGGCTAAAAGCACGAACTATTAGAAGAGTTACTCCTCTTATAAATAAGTCGACATTTTGCCTTTTGTATTCAATATCGTTGCAATTTCTGTGTTTCATCGTTGATTTTAAGGTCCTTGGGATACAGTAAACCTGCAATGGTGCATCGGAATCTAATACTGCTACCCCAGGAAATGCTCAAAACACGAACTATTAGAAGAGTTACTCCTCTTATAAATAAGTCGATATTTTGCCTTTTGTGTTCAATATCGATGAAATTTCTGTGTTTCATCGTTGATTTGAAGGTCCAAGGGATACAGTAAACCTGCAATGGTGCATCGGAATCTAATACTGCTGTCCCAGGAAAGGCTCAATGCACGAACTATTAGAAGAGTTACTGCTCTTATAAATAAGTCGACATGTTGCCTTTTGTATTCAATATCAATGCAATTTCTGTGTTTCATCGTTGATTTGAAGGTCCAAGGGATACAGTAAACCTGCAATGGTGCATCGGAATCTAATACTGCTGTCCCAGGAAAGGCTAAAAGCACGAACTATTAGAAGAGTTACTCCTCTTGTAAATAAGTCGACATTTTGCCTTTTGTATTCAATATCGATGCAATTTCTGTGTTTCATCGTTGATTTTAAGGTCCAAGGGATACAGTAAACCTACAATGGTGCATCGGAATCCAATACTGCTGTCCCAGGAAAGGCTCAATGCACGAACTATTAGAAGAGTTGCTCCTCTTGTAAATAAGTCGATAGTTTGCCTTTTGTATTCAATATCGAGGCAATTTCTGTGTTTCATCGTTGATTTGAAGGTCCAAGGGATACAGTAACCTGCAATGGTGCATCGGAATCTAATACTGCTGTCCCAGGAAAGGCTGAAAGCAAGAATTATTAGAAGAGTTACTCCTCTTGTAAATAAGTCGACATTTTCCCTTTTGTATTCTATATCGATGCAATTTCTGTGTTTCATCGTTGATTTGAATGTCCAAGGGATACAGTAAACCTGCAATGGTGCATCGGAATCTAATACTGCTGTCCCAGGAAAGGCTAAAAGCACGAACTATTAGAAGAGTTACTCCTCTTGCAATTAAGTCGACATTTTGCCTTTTGTATTCAATATCGATGCAATTTCTCTGTTTCATCTTTGATTTTAAGGTCCAAGGGATACAGTAAACCTACAATGGTGCATCGGAATCCAATACTGCTGTCCCAGGAAAGGCTCAAAGCACGAACTATTAGAAGAGTTACTCCTCTTGTATGTAAGTCGGTAGTTTGCCTTTTGTATTCAATATCGATGCAATTTCTGTGTTTCATCGTTGATTTGAAGGTCCAAGGGATACAGTAAACCTGCAATGGTGCATCGGAATCTAATACTGCTGTCCCAGGAAAGCCTCAATGCACGAACTATTAGAAGAGTTACTCCTCTTGTAAATAAGTCGACATTTTGCCTTTTGTATTCAATATCGATGCAATTTCTGTGTTTCAACGTTGATTTGAAGGTCCAAGGGATACAGTAAACCTGCAATGGTGCATCGGAATCTAATACTGCTGTCCCAAGAAAGCCTCAAACACGAACTATTCGAAGAGTTACTCCTCTTGTAAATAAGTCGACATTTTGGATTTTTGTATTCAATATCTATGCAATTTCTGTATTTCATCGTTGATTTGAAGGTCCAAGGGATACAGTAAACCTGCAATGGTGCATCGGAATCTAATACTGCTGTTCCAGGAGAAGCACAAAGCACGAACTATTAGAAGAGTTACTCCTCTTGTAAATAAGTCAACATTTTCCCTATTGTATTCAATATCGATGCAAATTCTGTGTTTCATCGTTGATTTGAAGGTCAAAGGGATACAGTAAACCTACAATGGTGCATCGGAATCCAATACTGCTGTCCCAGGAGAGGCTCAAAGCACGAACTATTAGAAGAGTTACTCCTCTTGTAACTAAGTCGACATTTTGCCTTTTGTACTCAATATCGATGCAATTTCTGTGTTTCATCGTTGATTTGAAGGTCCAAGGGATACAGTAAACCTGCAATGGTGCATCGCAATTTAATACTGCTGTCCCAGGAAAGGCTCAAAGCACGAACTATTACAAGAGTTACTCCACTTATAAATAAGTCGACATTTTGCCTTTTGTATTCAATATCGATGCAATTTCTGAGTTTCATCGTTGATTTGAAGGTCCAAGAGATACAGTAAACCTGCAATGGTGCTTCGGAATCTATTCCTGCTGTCCCAGGAAAGGCTAAAAGCACGAACTATTAGAAGAGTTCTTCCTCTTATAAATAAGTCGACAATTTGCCTTTTGTATTCAATATCGTTGCAATTTCTGTGTTTCATCGTTGATTTTAAGGTCCATGGGATACAGTAAACCTGCAATGGTGCATCGGAATCTAATACTGCTACCCCAGGAAAGGCTCAAAACACGAACTATTGGAAGAGTTACTCCTCTTGTAAATAAGTCGACATTTTGCCTTTTGTATTCAATATCGATGCAATTTCTGTGTTTCAACGTTGATTTGAAGGTCCAAGGGATACAGTAAACCTGCAATGGTGCATCGGAATCTAATACTGCTGTCCCAAGAAAGCCTCAAACACGAACTATTCGAAGAGTTACTCCTCTTGTAAATAAGTCGACATTTTGGATTTTTGTATTCAATATCTATGCAATTTCTGTATTTCATCGTTGATTTGAAGGTCCAAGGGATACAGTAAACCTGCAATGGTGCATCGGAATCTAATACTGCTGTTCCAGGAGAAGCACAAAGCACGAACTATTAGAAGAGTTACTCCTCTTGTAAATAAGTCAACATTTTCCCTATTGTATTCAATATCGATGCAAATTCTGTGTTTCATCGTTGATTTGAAGGTCAAAGGGATACAGTAAACCTACAATGGTGCATCGGAATCCAATACTGCTGTCCCAGGAGAGGCTCAAAGCACGAACTATTAGAAGAGTTACTCCTCTTGTAACTAAGTCGACATTTTGCCTTTTGTACTCAATATCGATGCAATTTCTGTGTTTCATCGTTGATTTGAAGGTCCAAGGGATACAGTAAACCTGCAATGGTGCATCGCAATTTAATACTGCTGTCCCAGGAAAGGCTCAAAGCACGAACTATTACAAGAGTTACTCCACTCATAAATAAGTCGACATTTTGCCTTTTGTATTCAATATCGATGCAATTTCTGAGTTTCATCGTTGATTTGAAGGTCCAAGAGATACAGTAAACCTGCAATGGTGCTTCGGAATCTATTCCTGCTGTCCCAGGAAAGGCTAAAAGCACGAACTATTAGAAGAGTTCTTCCTCTTATAAATAAGTCGACAATTTGCCTTTTGTATTCAATATCGTTGCAATTTCTGTGTTTCATCGTTGATTTTAAGGTCCATGGGATACAGTAAACCTGCAATGGTGCATCGGAATCTAATACTGCTACCCCAGGAAAGGCTCAAAACACGAACTATTAGAAGAGTTACTCCTCTTATAAATAAGTCGATATTTTGCCTTTTGTGTTCAATATCGATGCAATTTCTGTGTTTCATCGTTGATTTGAAGGTCCAAGGGATACACTAAACCTGCAATGGTGCATCGGAATCTAATACTGCTGTCCCAGGAAAGGCTCAAAGCACGAACTATTAGAAGAGTTACTGCTCTTATAAATAAGTCGACATGTTGAATTTTGTATTCAATATCAATGCAATTTCTGTGTTTCATCGTTGATTTGAACGTCCAAGGGATACAGTAAACCTGCAATGGTGCATCGGAATATAATACTGCTGTCCCTGGAAAGGCTGAAAGCAAGAATTATTAGAAGAGTTACTCCTCTTAAAAATAAGTCGACATTTTGCCTTTTGTATTCTATTTCGATGCAATTTCTGTGTTTCATCGTTGATTTCAAGGTCTAAGGGAGACACTAAACCTGCAAGATGCATCGGAATCTAATACTGCTGTCCCAGGAAAGGCTCAAAGCACGAACTATTAGAAGAGTTACTCCTCTTGTAAATAAGTCGACATTTTGCTTTTTGTTTCAATATCAATGCAATTCCTGTGTTTCATCGTTGATTTGAAGGTCCAAGGGATACAGTAAACCTGAAATGGTGCATCGGAATTTAATACTGCTGTCCAGGAAAGGCTAAAAGCACGAACTATTAGAAGAGTTACTCCTCTTGTAAATAAGTCGACATTTTGCCTTTTGTATTCAATATCGATGCAAAATCTGTGTTTCATCGTTGATTTGAAGGTCCAAGGGATACAGTAAACCTACAATGGTGCATCGGAATCCAATACTGCTGTCCCAGGAAAGGCACAATGCACGAACTATTAGAAGAGTTAATCCTCTTGTAAATAAGTCGATAGTTTGCCATTTGTATTCAATATCGATGCAATTTCTGTGTTTCATCGTTGATTTGAAGGTCCAAGGGATACAGTAAACCTGCAATGGTGGATCGGAATCTAATACTGCTGTCCCAGGAAAGGCTGAAAGCAGGAATTATTAGAAGAGTTACTCCTCTTGTAAATAAGTCTACATTTTCCCTTTTGTATTCTATATCGATGCAATTTCTGTGTTTCATCGTTGATTTGAAGGTCCAAGGGATACAGTAAACCTGCAATGGTGCATCGGAATCTAATACTGCTGTCCCAGGAAAGGCTCAAAGCACGAACTATTAAAAGAGTTACTCCTCTTGTAAATAAGTCGACATTTTGCCTTTTGTATTCAATATCGATGCAATTTCTGTGTTTCAACGATGATTTGAAGGTCGAAGGGATACAGTAAACCTGCAATGGTGCATCGGAATCTAATACTGCTGTCCCAGGAAAGGCTAAAAGCACGAACTATTAGAAGAGTTACTCCTCTTGCTATTAAGTCGACATTTTGCCTTTTGTATTCAATATCGATGCAATTTCTGTGTTTCATCGTTGATTTGAAGGTCCAAGGGATACAGTAAACCTACAATGGTGCATCGGAATCCAATACTGCTGTCCCAGGAAAGCCTCAAAGCACGAACTATTAGAAGAGTTACTCCTCTTGTAAATAAGTCGAATTTTTGCCTTTTGTATTCATAATCGATGCAATTTCTGTGTTTCGTCGTTGATTTGATGGTCCAAGGGATACAGTAAACCTGCAATGGTGCATCGGAATCTAATACTGCTGTCCCAGGAAAGGCTCAAAGCACGAACTATTAGAAGAGTTACTCCTCTTAGAAATAAGCCGACATTTTGCCTTTTGTATTCAATATCGATGCAATTTCTGTGTTTCATCGTTGAATTAAAGGTCCAGGGGATACAGTAAACCTGCAATGGTGCATCGAAATCTAATACTGCTGACCCAGGAAAGGCTCAAATCCTGAACTATTAGAAGAATTACTCCTCTTATAAATAAGTCGATATTTTTCCTTTTGTATTCAATATCGATGCAATTTCTGTGTTTCAGCGTTGATTTGAAGGTCCAAGGGATACAGTAAACCTGCAATGGTGCATCGGAATCTAATACTGCTGTTCCAGGAAAAGCTCAAAGCACGAACTATTAGAAGAGTTACTCCTCTTGCAATTAAGTCGCCATTTTGCCTTTTGTATTCAATATCGATGCAATTTCTGTGTTTCATCGTTGATTTGAAGGTCCAAAAGATACAGTATACCTGCAATGGTGCATCGGAATGTAATACTGCTACCCCAGGAAAGGCTCAAAGCACGAACTATTACAAGAGTTATTCCTCTTATAAATAAGTCGATATTTTGCCTTTTGTGTTCAATATCGATGCAATTTCTGTGTTTCATCGTTGATTTGAAGGTCCAAGGGATACAGTAAACCTGCAATGGTGCATCGGAATCTAATACTGCTGTCCCAGGAAAGGCTCAAATCACGAACTATTAGATGAGTTACTGCTCTTATAAATAAGTCGACATTTTGCCTTTTGTATTCAATATCGATGCAATTTCTGTGTTTCATCGTTGATTTGAAGGTCCAAGGGATACAGTAAACCTGCAATGGTGCATCGGAATCTAATACTGCTGTCCCAGGAAAGGCTGAAATCAAGAATTATTAGAAGAGTTACTCCTCTTGTAAATAAGTCTACATTTTGCCTTTTGTATTCAATATCGATGCAATTTCTGTGTTTCATCGTTGATTTGAAGGTCCAAGGGATACAGTAAACCTGAAATGGTGCATCGGAATCTAATACTGCTGTCCCAGGATAGGCTAAAAGCACGAACTATTAGAAGAGTTACTCCTCTTGTAAATAAGTCGACATTTTGCCTTTTGTATTCTATATCGATGCAATTTCTGTGTTTCGTCGTTGATTTGAATGTCCAAGGGATACAGTAAACCTACAATGGTGCATCGGAATCCAATACTGCTATCCCAGGAAAGGCTCAAAGCACGAACTGTTAGAAGAGTTACTCCTCTTTTAAATAAGTCGACAGTTTGCCTTTTGTATTCAATATCGATGCAATTTCTGTGTTTCATCGTTGATTTGAAGGTCCAAGGGATACAGTAAAACTGCAAGATGCATCGGAATCTAATACTGCTGTCCCAGGAAAGGCTCAAAGCACGAACTATTAGAAGAGTTACTCCTCTTGTAAATAAGTCGACATTTTACCTTTTGTATTCAATATCGATGCAATTTCTGTGTTTCATCGTTGATTTGAAGGTCCAAGGGATACAGTAAACATGCAATGGTGCATCGGAATCTAATACTGCTGTCCCAGGAAAGGCTAAAAGCACGAACTATTAGAAGAGTTACTCCTCTTGCAATTAAGTCGACATTTTGCCTTTTGTATTCAATATCGATGCAATTTCTGTGTTTCATCGTTGATTTGAAGGTCCAAGGGATATTGTAAACCTACAATGGTGCATCGGAATCCAGTACTGCTGTCCCAGGAAAGGCTCAAAGCACGAACTATTAGAAGAGTTACTCCTCTTGTAAATAAATCGACAGTTTGCCTTTTGTATTCAATATCGATGCAATATCTGTGTTTCATCGTTGATTTGAAGGTCCAAGGGATACAGTAAACCTGCAATGGTGCATCGGAATCTAATACTGCACTCAAGGGAAAGGCTCAATACACGAACTATTAGAAGAGTTAATCCTCTTGTAAATAAGTCGACATTATGCCTTTTGTATTCAATATCGAAGCAATTTCTGTGTTTCATCGTTGATTTGAAGGTCCAAGGCATACAGTAAACCTGCAATGGTGCATGGGAATCTAATACTGCTGTCCCAGCAAAGGCTCAAAGCAGGATTTATTAGAAGAGTTACTCCTCTTGTAAATAAGTCGACATTTTGCCATTTGTATTCTATATCGATGCAATTTCTGTGTTTCATCGTTGATTTGAAGGTCCAAGGGATACAGTAAATCTGCAACATGCATCGGAATCTAATACCGCTGTCCCAGGAAAGGCTCAAAGCACGAACTATTAGAAGAGTTACTCCTCTTGTAAATAAGTCGACATTTTGAGTTTTGTATTCAATATCGATGCAATTTCTGTGGTTCATCGTTGATTTGAAGGTCCACGGGATACAGTAAACCTGCAATGGTGCACCGGATTCTAATACTGCTGTCTCAGGAAAGGCTCAAAGCACGAACTATTAGAAGAGTTACCCCTCTTGTAAATAAGTCGACATTTTGGCTTTTGTATTCAATATCGATGCAATTTCTGTGTTTCATCGTTGATTTGAAGGTCCAAGAGATACAGTAAACCTGCAATGGTGCATCGAAATCTAATACTGCTGTCCCAGGAAAGGCTAAAAGGACGAACTATTAGAAGAGTTACTCCTCTTGTAAATAAGTCGACATTTCGCCTTTTGTATTGAATATCGATGCAATTTCTGTGTTTCATCGTTGATTTGAAGGTGCAAGGAATACAGTAAACCTACAATGGTGCATCGGAATCCAATACTGCTCTCCCAGGAAAGGCTCAAAGCACGAACTATTAGAAGAGTTACTCCTCTTGTAAATAAGTCGATATTTTGCCTTTTGTATTCAATATCGATGCAATTTCTGTGTTTCATCGTTGATTTGAAGGTCCTAAGGATACCGTAAACCTGCAACAATGGTGCATCGGAATCTAATACTGCTGTCCCAGGAAAGGCTAAAACCACGAACTATTAGAAGAGTTACTCCTCTTAGAAATAAGCCGACATTTTGCCTTATGTATTCAATATCGATGCAATTTCTGTGTTTCATCGTTGATTTAAAGGTCCAGGGGATACAGTAAACCTGCAATGGTGCATCGAAATCTAATACTGCTGACCCAGGAAAGGCTCAAATCCTGAACTATTAGAAGAATTACTCCTCTTATAAATAGGTCGATATTTTTCCTTTTGTATTCAATATCGTTGCAACTTCTGTGTTTCAGCGTTGATTTGAAGGTCCAAGGGATACAGTAAACCTGCAATGGTGCATCGGAATCTAATACTGCTGTTCCAGGAGAAGCTCAAATCACGAACTATTAAAAGAGTTACTCCTCTTGCAATTAAGTCGACATTTTGCCTTTTGTATTCAATATCGATGCAATTTCTGTGTTTCATCGTTGATTTGAAGGTCCAAGGGATACAGTAAACCTGCAATGGTGCATCGGAATCTAATACTGCTGTCCCAGGAAAGGCTCAAAGCACGAACTATTACAAGAGTTACTCCTCTTATAAATAAGTCGATATTTTGCCTTTTCTGTTCAATATCGATGCAATTTCTGTGTTTCATCGTTGATTTGAAGGTCCAAGGGATACAGTAAACCTGCAATGGTGCATCGAAATCTAATACTGCTGTCCCAGGAAAGGCTCAAAGCACGAACTATTAGAAGAGTTACTGCTCTTATAAATAAGTCGACATTTTGCCTTTTGTATTCAATATCGATGCAATTTCTGTGTTTCATCGTTGATTTGAAGGTCCAAGGGATACAGTAAACCTGCAATGGTGCATCGGAATCTAATACTGCTGTCCCAGGAAAGGCTGAAAGCAAGAATTATTAGAAGAGTTGCTCCTCTTGTAAATAAGTCGACAGTTTGCCTTTTGTATTCAATATCGATGCAATTTCTGTGTTTCATCGTTGATTTGAAGGTCCAAGGGATACAGTAAATTTGCAATGGTGCATCGGAATCTAATACTGCTGTCCCAGGAAAGGCTGAAAGCAGGAATTATTAGAAAAGTTACTCCTCTTGTAAATAAGTCGACATTTTGCCTTTTGTATTCTATATCGATGCAATTTCTGTGTTTTATCGTTGATTTGAAGGTCCAAGGGATACAGTAAAACTGCAAGATGCATCGGAATCTAATACTGCTGTCCCAGGAAAGGCTCAAAGCACGAACTATTAGAAGTTACTCCTCTTGTAAATAAGTCGACATTTTTCCTTTTGTATTCAATATCGATGCAATTTCTGTGTTTCATCGTTGATTTGAAGGTCCAAGGGATACAGTAAACCTGCAATGGTGCATCGGAATCTAATACTGCTGTCCCAGGAAAGGCTCAAAGCACGAACTATTGGAAGAGTTACTCCTCTTGTAAATAAGTCAACATTTTGCCTTTTGTATTCAATATCGATGCAATTTCTGTGTTTCATCGTTGATTTGAAGGTCCAAGGGATACAGTAAACCTGCAATGGTGCATCGGAATCTAATACTGCTGTCCCAGGAAAGGCTAAAAGCACGAACTATTAGAAGAGTTACTCCTCTTGCAATTAAGTCGACATTTTGCCTTTTGTATTCAATATCGATGCGATTTCTGTGTTTCATCGTTGATTTGAAGGTCCAAGGGATACAGTAAACCTACAATGGTGCATCGGATTCCAGTACTGCTGCCCCAGTAACGGCTCAAAGCACGAACTATTAGAAGAGTTACTCCTCTTGTAAATAAATCGACAGTTTGCCTTTTGTATTCAATATCGATGCAATTTCTGTGTTTCATCGTTGATTTGAAGGTCCAAGGGATACAGTAAACCTGCAATGGTGCATTGGAATCTAATACTGCTGTCACAGGAAAGGCTCAAAGCACGAACTATTAGAAGAGTTACTCCTCTTGTAAATAAGTCGACATTATGCCTTTTGTATTCAATATCGATGCAATTTCTGTGTTTCATCGTTGATTTGAAGGTCCAAGGGATACAGTAAATCTGCAATGGTGCATCGGAATCTAATACTGCTGTCCCAGGAAAGGCTCAAAGCAGGAATTATTAGAAGAGTTACTCCTCCTGTAAATAAGTCGACATTTTGCCATTTGTATTCAATATCGATGCAATTTCTGTGTTTCATCGTTGATTTGAAGGTCCAAGGGATACAGTAAATCTGCAAGATGCATCGGAATCTAATACTGCTGTCCCAGGAAAGGCTCAAAGCACGAACTATTAGAAGAGTTACTCCTCTTGTAAATAAGTCGACATTTTGCCTTTTGTATTCTATATCGATGCAATTTCTGTGTTTTATCGTTGATTTGAAGGTCCAAGGGATACAGTAAAACTGCAAGATGCATCGGAATCTAATACTGCTGTCCCAGGAAAGGCTCAAAGCACGAACTATTAGAAGTTACTCCTCTTGTAAATAAGTCGACATTTTTCCTTTTGTATTCAATATCGATGCAATTTCTGTGTTTCATCGTTGATTTGAAGGTCCAAGGGATACAGTAAACCTGCAATGGTGCATCGGAATCTAATACTGCTGTCCCAGGAAAGGCTCAAAGCACGAACTATTAGAAGAGTTACTCCTCTTGTAAATAAGTCAACATTTTGCCTTTTGTATTCAATATCGATGCAATTTCTGTGTTTCATCGTTGATTTGAAGGTCCAAGGGATACAGTAAACCTGCAATGGTGCATCGGAATCTAATACTGCTGTCCCAGGAAAGGCTAAAAGCACGAACTATTAGAAGAGTTACTCCTCTTGCAATTAAGTCGACATTTTGCCTTTTGTATTCAATATCGATGCGATTTCTGTGTTTCATCGTTGATTTGAAGGTCCAAGGGATACAGTAAACCTACAATGGTGCATCGGAATCCAGTACTGCTGCCCCAGTAACGGCTCAAAGCACGAACTATTAGAAGAGTTACTCCTCTTGTAAATAAATCGACAGTTTGCCTTTTGTATTCAATATCGATGCAATTTCTGTGTTTCATCGTTGATTTGAAGGTCCAAGGGATACAGTAAACCTGCAATGGTGCATTGGAATCTAATACTGCTGTCACAGGAAAGGCTCAAAGCACGAACTATTAGAAGAGTTACTCCTCTTGTAAATAAGTCGACATTATGCCTTTTGTATTCAATATCGATGCAATTTCTGTGTTTCATCGTTGATTTGAAGGTCCAAGGGATACAGTAAATCTGCAATGGTGCATCGGAATCTAATACTGCTGTCCCAGGAAAGGCTCAAAGCAGGAATTATTAGAAGAGTTACTCCTCCTGTAAATAAGTCGACATTTTGCCATTTGTATTCAATATCGATGCAATTTCTGTGTTTCATCGTTGATTTGAAGGTCCAAGGGATACAGTAAATCTGCAAGATGCATCGGAATCTAATACTGCTGTCCCAGGAAAGGCTCAAAGCACGAACTATTAGAAGAGTTACTCCTCTTGTAAATAAGTCGACATTTTGCCTTTTGTATTCAATATCGATGCAATTTCTGTGTTTCATCGTTGATTTGAAGGTCAAAGGGTTACAGTAAACATGCAATGGTGCATCGGAATCTAATACTGCTGTCCCAGGAAAGGCTCAAAGCACGAACTATTAGAAGAGTTACTCCTCTTATAAATAAGTCCACATTTTGCCTTTTGTATTCAATATCGATGCAATTTCTGTGTTTCATCGTTGATTTGAAGGTCCAAGGGATACAGTAAACCTGCAATGGTGCATCGGAATCTAATACTGCTGTCCCAGGAAAGGCTCAAAGCACGAACTATTAGAAGAGTTACTCCTCTTGTAAATAAGTCGACATTTTCCCTTTTGTATTCAATATCGATGCAATTTCTGTGTTTCATCGTTGATTTGAAGGTCCAAGAGATACAGTAAACCTGCAATGGTGCATCGGAATCTAATACTGCTGTCCCAGGAAAGGCTCAAAGCACGAACTATTAGAAGTGTTACTCCTCTTGTAAATAAGTCGACATTTTGCCTTTTGTATTCTATATCGATGCAATTTCTGTCTTTCATCGTTGATTTGAAGGTCCAAGGGATACAGTAAATCTGCAAGATGCATCGGAATCTAATACTGCTGTCCCAGGAAAGGCTCAAAGCACGAACTATTAGAAGAGTTACTCCTCTTGTAAATAAGTCGACATTTTGAGTTTTGTATTCAATATCGATGCAATTTCTGTGGTTCATCGTTGATTTGAAGGTCCACGGGATACAGTAAACCTGCAATGGTGCACCGGATTCTAATACTGCTGTCTCAGGAAAGGCTCAAAGCATAAACTATTAGAAGAGTTACTCCTCTTGTAAATAAGTCGACATTTTGGCTTTTGTATTCAATATCGATGCAATTTCTGTGTTTCATCGTTGATTTGAAGGTCCAAGGGATACAGTAAACCTGCAATGGTGCATCGAAATCTAATACTGCTGTCCCAGGAAAGGCTCAAAGCACGAACTATTAGAAGAGTTACTGCTCTTATAAATAAGTCGACATTTTGCCTTTTGTATTCAATATCGATGCAATTTCTGTGTTTCATCGTTGATTTGAAGGTCCAAGGGATACAGTAAACCTGCAATGGTGCATCGGAATCTAATACTGCTGTCCCAGGAAAGGCTGAAAGCAAGAATTATTAGAAGAGTTGCTCCTCTTGTAAATAAGTCGACAGTTTGCCTTTTGTATTCAATATCGATGCAATTTCTGTGTTTCATCGTTGATTTGAAGGTCCAAGGGATACAGTAAATTTGCAATGGTGCATCGGAATCTAATACTGCTGTCCCAGGAAAGGCTGAAAGCAGGAATTATTAGAAAAGTTACTCCTCTTGTAAGTAAGTCGACATTTTGCCTTTTGTATTCTATATCGATGCAATTTCTGTGTTTTATCGTTGATTTGAAGGTCCAAGGGATACAGTAAAACTGCAAGATGCATCGGAATCTAATACTGCTGTCCCAGGAAAGGCTCAAAGCACGAACTATTAGAAGTTACTCCTCTTGTAAATAAGTCGACATTTTTCCTTTTGTATTCAATATCGATGCAATTTCTGTGTTTCATCGTTGATTTGAAGGTCCAAGGGATACAGTAAACCTGCAATGGTGCATCGGAATCTAATACTGCTGTCCCAGGAAAGGCTCAAAGCACGAACTATTAGAAGAGTTACTCCTCTTGTAAATAAGTCAACATTTTGCCTTTTGTATTCAATATCGATGCAATTTCTGTGTTTCATCGTTGATTTGAAGGTCCATGGGATACAGTAAACCTGCAATGGTGCATCGGAATCTAATACTGCTGTCCCAGGAAAGGCTAAAAGCACGAACTATTAGAAGAGTTACTCCTCTTGCAATTAAGTCGACATTTTGCCTTTTGTATTCAATATCGATGCGATTTCTGTGTTTCATCGTTGATTTGAAGGTCCAAGGGATACAGTAAACCTACAATGGTGCATCGGAATCCAGTACTGCTGCCCCAGTAACGGCTCAAAGCACGAACTATTAGAAGAGTTACTCCTCTTGTAAATAAATCGACAGTTTGCCTTTTGTATTCAATATCGATGCAATTTCTGTGTTTCATCGTTGATTTGAAGGTCCAAGGGATACAGTAAACCTGCAATGGTGCATTGGAATCTAATACTGCTGTCACAGGAAAGGCTCAAAGCACGAACTATTAGAAGAGTTACTCCTCTTGTAAATAAGTCGACATTATGCCTTTTGTATTCAATATCGATGCAATTTCTGTGTTTCATCGTTGATTTGAAGGTCCAAGGGATACAGTAAATCTGCAATGGTGCATCGGAATCTAATACTGCTGTCCCAGGAAAGGGTCAAAGCAGGAATTATTAGAAGAGTTACTCCTCCTGTAAATAAGTCGACATTTTGCCATTTGTATTCAATATCGATGCAATTTCTGTGTTTCATCGTTGATTTGAAGGTCCAAGGGATACAGTAAATCTGCAAGATGCATCGGAATCTAATACTGCTGTCCCAGGAAAGGCTCAAAGCACGAACTATTAGAAGAGTTACTCCTCTTGTAAATAAGTCGACATTTTGCGTTTTGTATTCAATATCGATGCAATTTCTGTGTTTCATAGTTGATTTGAAGGTCCAAGGGATACAGTAAACCTGCAATGGTGAATCGGATTCTAATACTGCTGTCCCAGGAAAGGCTCAAAGCAAGAACTATTAGAAGAGTTACTCCTCTTGTAAATAAGTCGACATTTTGCCTTTTGTATTCAATATCGATGCAATTTCTGTGTTTCATCGTTGATTTGAAGGTCTTAGGGATACCGTAAACCTGCAACAATGGTGCTTCGGAATCTAATACTGCAGTCCCAGGAAAGGCTCAAAGCACGAACTATTAGAAGTGTTACTCCTCTTGTAAATAAGTCGACATTTTGCCTTTTGTATTCTATATCGATGCAATTTCTGTCTTTCATCGTTGATTTGAAGGTCCAAGGGATACAGTAAATCTGCAAGATGCATCGGAATCTAATACTGCTGTCCCAGGAAAGGCTCAAAGCACGAACTATTAGAAGAGTTACTCCTCTTGTAAATAAGTCGACATTTTGAGTTTTGTATTCAATATCGATGCAATTTCTGTGGTTCATCGTTGATTTGAAGGTCCACGGGATACAGTAAACCTGCAATGGTGCACCGGATTCTAATACTGCTGTCTCAGGAAAGGCTCAAAGCACAAACTATTAGAAGAGTTACTCCTCTTGTAAATAAGTCGACATTTTGGCTTTTGTATTCAATATCGATGCAATTTCTGTGTTTCATCGTTGATTTGAAGGTCCAAGGGATACAGTAAACCTGCAATGGTGCATCGAAATCTAATACTGCTGTCCCAGGAAAGGCTCAAAGCACGAACTATTAGAAGAGTTACTGCTCTTATAAATAAGTCGACATTTTGCCTTTTGTATTCAATATCGATGCAATTTCTGTGTTTCATCGTTGATTTGAAGGTCCAAGGGATACAGTAAACCTGCAATGGTGCATCGGAATCTAATACTGCTGTCCCAGGAAAGGCTGAAAGCAAGAATTATTAGAAGAGTTGCTCCTCTTGTAAATAAGTCGACAGTTTGCCTTTTGTATTCAATATCGATGCAATTTCTGTGTTTCATCGTTGATTTGAAGGTCCAAGGGATACAGTAAATTTGCAATGGTGCATCGGAATCTAATACTGCTGTCCCAGGAAAGGCTGAAAGCAGGAATTATTAGAAAAGTTACTCCTCTTGTAAATAAGTCGACATTTTGCCTTTTGTATTCTATATCGATGCAATTTCTGTGTTTTATCGTTGATTTGAAGGTCCAAGGGATACAGTAAAACTGCAAGATGCATCGGAATCTAATACTGCTGTCCCAGGAAAGGCTCAAAGCACGAACTATTAGAAGTTACTCCTCTTGTAAATAAGTCGACATTTTTCCTTTTGTATTCAATATCGATGCAATTTCTGTGTTTCATCGTTGATTTGAAGGTCCAAGGGATACAGTAAACCTGCAATGGTGCATCGGAATCTAATACTGCTGTCCCAGGAAAGGCTCAAAGCACGAACTATTAGAAGAGTTACTCCTCTTGTAAATAAGTCAACATTTTGCCTTTTGTATTCAATATCGATGCAATTTCTGTGTTTCATCGTTGATTTGAAGGTCCAAGGGATACAGTAAACCTGCAATGGTGCATCGGAATCTAATACTGCTGTCCCAGGAAAGGCTAAAAGCACGAACTATTAGAAGAGTTACTCCTCTTGCAATTAAGTCGACATTTTGCCTTTTGTATTCAATATCGATGCGATTTCTGTGTTTCATCGTTGATTTGAAGGTCCAAGGGATACAGTAAACCTACAATGGTGCATCGGAATCCAGTACTGCTGCCCCAGTAACGGCTCAAAGCACGAACTATTAGAAGAGTTACTCCTCTTGTAAATAAATCGACAGTTTGCCTTTTGTATTCAATATCGATGCAATTTCTGTGTTTCATCGTTGATTTGAAGGTCCAAGGGATACAGTAAACCTGCAATGGTGCATTGGAATCTAATACTGCTGTCACAGGAAAGGCTCAAAGCACGAACTATTAGAAGAGTTACTCCTCTTGTAAATAAGTCGACATTATGCCTTTTGTATTCAATATCGATGCAATTTCTGTGTTTCATCGTTGATTTGAAGGTCCAAGGGATACAGTAAATCTGCAATGGTGCATCGGAATCTAATACTGCTGTCCCAGGAAAGGCTCAAAGCAGGAATTATTAGAAGAGTTACTCCTCCTGTAAATAAGTCGACATTTTGCCATTTGTATTCAATATCGATGCAATTTCTGTGTTTCATCGTTGATTTGAAGGTCCAAGGGATACAGTAAATCTGCAAGATGCATCGGAATCTAATACTGCTGTCCCAGGAAAGGCTCAAAGCACGAACTATTAGAAGAGTTACTCGTCTTGTAAATAAGTCGACATTTTGCGTTTTGTATTCAATATCGATGCAATTTCTGTGTTTCATAGTTGATTTGAAGGTCCAAGGGATACAGCAAACCTGCAATGGTGCATCGGATTCTAATACTGCTGTCCCAGGAAAGGCTCAAAGCAAGAACTATTAGAAGAGTTACTCCTCTTGTAAATAAGTCGACATTTTGCCTTTTGTATTCAATATCGATGCAATTTCTGTGTTTCATCGTTGATTTGAAGGTCTTAGGGATACCGTAAACCTGCAACAATGGTGCTTCGGAATCTAATACTGCAGTCCCAGGAAAGGCTCAAAGCACGAACTATTAGAAGTGTTACTCCTCTTGTAAATAAGTCGACATTTTGCCTTTTGTATTCTATATCGATGCAATTTCTGTGTTTCATCGTTGATTTGAAGGTCCAAGGGATACGGTAAATCTGCAAGATGCATCGGAATCTAATACTGCTGTCCCAGGAAAGGCTCAAAGCACGAACTATTAGAAGAGTTACTCCTCTTGTAAATAAGTCGACATTTTGAGTTTTGTATTCAATATCGATGCAATTTCTGTGGTTCATCGTTGATTTGAAGGTCCACGGGATACAGTAAACCTGCAATGGTGCACCGGATTCTAATACTGCTGTCTCAGGAAAGGCTCAAAGCACGAACTATTAGAAGAGTTACTCCTCTTGTAATTAAGTCGACATTTTGGCTTTTGTATTCAATATCGATGCAATATCTGTGTTTCATCGTTGATTTGAAGGTCCAAGGGATACAGTAAACCTGCAATGGTGCATCGAAATCTAATACTGCTGTCCCAGGAAAGGCTAAGAGCACGAACTATTAGAAGAGTTACTCCTCTTGTAAATAAGTCGACATTTCGCGTTTTGTATTTAATATCGATGCAATTTCTGTGTTTCATCGTTTATTTGAAGGTCCAAGGAATACAGTAAACCTACAATGCTGCATCGGAATCTAATACTGCTGTCCCAGGAAAGGCTCAAAGCACGAACTATTAGAAGAGTTACTCCTCTTGTAAATAAGTCGACATTTTGCCTTTTGTATTCAATATCGATGCAATTTCTGTGTTTCATAGTTGATTTGAAGGTCCTAGGGATACCGTAAACCTACAACAATGGTGCATCGGAATCTAATACTGCTGTCCCAGGAAAGGCTAAAAGCACGAACTATTAGAAGAGTTACTGCTCTTATAAATAAGTCGACATTTTGCTTTTTGTATTCAATATCGATGCAATTTCTGTGTTTCATCGTTGATTTGAAGGTCCAAGGGATACAGTAAACCTGCAATGGTGCATCGGAATCTAATACTGCTGTCCCAGGAAAGGCTGAAAGCAAGAATTATTAGAAGAGTTGCTCCTCTTGTAAATAAGTCGACAGTTTGCCTTTTGTATTCAATATCGATGCAATTTCTGTGTTTCATCGTTGATTTGAAGGTCCAAGGGATACAGTAAATTTGCAATGGTGCATCGGAATCTAATACTGCTGTCCCAGGAAAGGCTGAAAGCAGGAATTATTAGAAAAGTTACTCCTCTTGTAAATAAGTCGACATTTTGCCTTTGGTATTCTATATCGATGCAATTTCTGTGTTTTATTGTTGATTTGAAGGTCCAAGGGATACAGTAAAACTGCAAGATGCATCGGAATCTAATACTGCTGTCCCAGGAAAGGCTCAAAGCACGAACTATTAGAAGTTACTCCTCTTGTAAATAAGTCGACATTTTTCCTTTTGTATTCAATATCGATGCAATTTCTGTGTTTCATCGTTGATTTGAAGGTCCAAGGGATACAGTAAACCTGCAATGGTGCATCGGAATCTAATACTGCTGTCCCAGGAAAGGCTCAAAGCACGAACTATTAGAAGAGTTACTCCTCTTGTAAATAAGTCAACATTTTGCCTTTTTTATTCAATATCGATGCAATTTCTGTGTTTCATCGTTGATTTGAAGGTCCAAGGGATACAGTAAACCTGCAATGGTGCATCGGAATCTAATACTGCTGTCCCAGGAAAGGCTAAAAGCACGAACTATTAGAAGAGTTACTCCTCTTGCAATTAAGTCGACATTTTGCCTTTTGTATTCAATATCGATGCGATTTCTGTGTTTCATCGTTGATTTGAAGGTCCAAGGGATACAGTAAACCTACAATGGTGCATCGGAATCCAGTACTGCTGCCCCAGTAACGGCTCAAAGCACGAACTATTAGAAGAGTTACTCCTCTTGTAAATAAATCGACAGTTTGCCTTTTGTATTCAATATCGATGCAATTTCTGTGTTTCATCGTTGATTTGAAGGTCCAAGGGATACAGTAAACCTGCAATGGTGCATTGGAATCTAATACTGCTGTCACAGGAAAGGCTCAAAGCACGAACTATTAGAAGAGTTACTCCTCTTGTAAATAAGTCGACATTATGCCTTTTGTATTCAATATCGATGCAATTTCTGTGTTTCATCGTTGATTTGAAGGTCCAAGGGATACAGTAAATCTGCAATGGTGCATCGGAATCTAATACTGCTGTCCCAGGAAAGGCTCAAAGCAGGAATTATTAGAAGAGTTACTCCTCCTGTAAATAAGTCGACATTTTGCCATTTGTATTCAATATCGATGCAATTTCTGTGTTTCATCGTTGATTTGAAGGTCCAAGGGATACAGTAAATCTGCAAGATGCATCGGAATCTAATACTGCTGTCCCAGGAAAGGCTCAAAGCACGAACTATTAGAAGAGTTACTCCTCTTGTAAATAAGTCGACATTTTGCGTTTTGTATTCAATATCGATGCAATTTCTGTGTTTCATAGTTGATTTGAAGGTCCAAGGGATACAGTAAACCTGCAATGGTGCATCGGATTCTAATACTGCTGTCCCAGGAAAGGCTCAAAGCAAGAACTATTAGAAGAGTTACTCCTCTTGTAAATAAGTCGACATTTTGCCTTTTGTATTCAATATCGATGCAATTTCTGTGTTTCATCGTTGATTTGAAGGTCTTAGGGATACCGTAAACCTGCAACAATGGTGCTTCGGAATCTAATACTGCAGTCCCAGGAAAGGCTCAAAGCACGAACTATTAGAAGTGTTACTCCTCTTGTAAATAAGTCGACATTTTGCCTTTTGTACTCTATATCGATGCAATTTCTGTGTTTCATCGTTGATTTGAAGGTCCAAGGGATACGGTAAATCTGCAAGATGCATCGGAATCTAATACTGCTGTCCCAGGAAAGGCTCAAAGCACGAACTATTAGAAGAGTTACTCCTCTTGTAAATAAGTCGACATTTTGAGTTTTGTATTCAATATCGATGCAATTTCTGTGGTTCATCGTTGATTTGAAGGTCCACGGGATACAGTAAACCTGCAATGGTGCACCGGATTCTAATACTGCTGTCTCAGGAAAGGCTCAAAGCACGAACTATTAGAAGAGTTACTCCTCTTGTAAATAAGTCGACATTTTGGCTTTTGTATTCAATATCGATGCAATTTCTGTGTTTCATCGTTGATTTGAAGGTCCAAGGGATACAGTAAACCTGCAATGGTGCATCGAAATCTAATACTGCTGTCCCAGGAAAGGCTAAGAGCACGAACTATTAGAAGAGTTACTCCTCTTTTAAATAAGTCGACATTTTGCTTTTTGTATTCAATATCAATGCAATTTCTGTGTTTCATCGTTGATTTGAAGGTCCAAGGGATACAGTAAACCTACAATGGTGCATCGGAATCCAATACTGCTGTCCCAGGAAAGGCTCAAAGCACGAACTATTAGAAGAGTTACTCCTCTTGTAAGTAAGTCGACAGTTTGCCTTTTGTATTCAATATCGATGTAATTTCTGTGTTTCATCGTTGATTTGAAGGTCCAAGGGATACAGTAAACCTGCAATGGTGCATCGGAATCTAATACTGCTGTCCCAGGAAAGCCTCAATGCACGAACTATTAGAAGAGTTAATCCTCTTGTAAATAAGTCGACATTTTGCCTTTTGTATTCAATATCGATGCAATTTCTGTGTTTCGTCGTTGATTTGAAGGTCGAAGGGATACAGTAAACCTGCAATGGTGCATCGGAATCTAATACTGCTGTCCCAGGAAAGGCTAAAAGCACGAACTATTAGAAGAGTTACTCCTCTTAGAAATAAGCCGACATTTTGGCTTTTGTATTCAATATCGATGCAATTTCTGTGTTTCATCGTTGATTTAAAGGTCCAGGGGATACAGTAAACTTGCAATGGTGCATCGAAATCTAATACTGCTGACCCAGGGAAGGCTCAAATCCTGAACTATTAGAAGAATTACTCCTCTTATAAATTAGTCGATATTTTTCCTTTTGTATTCAATATCGATGCAATTTCTGTGTTTCAGCGTTGATTTGAAGGTTCAAGGGATACAGTAAACCTGCAATGGTGCATCGGAATCTAATACTGCTGTTCCAGGAGAAGCTCAAAGCACGAACTATTAGAAGAGTTACTGCTCTTATAAATAAGTCGACATTTTGCCTTTTGTATTCAATATCGATGCAATTTCTGTGTTTCATCGTTGATTTGAAGGTCCAAGGGATACAGTAAACCTACAATGGTGCATCGGAATCTAATACTGCTGTCCCAGGAAAGGCTGAAAGCAAGAATTATTAGAAGAGTTACTCCTCTTGTAAATAAGTCGACAGTTTGCCTTTTGTATTCAATATCGATGCAATTTCTGTGTTTCATCGTTGATTTGAAGGTCCAAGGGATACAGTAAATCTGCAATGGTGCATCGGAATCTAATACTGCTGTCCCAGGAAAGGCTCAAAGCAGGAATTATTAGAAGAGTTACTCCTCCTGTAAATAAGTCGACATTTTGCCATTTGTATTCAATATCGATGCAATTTCTGTGTTTCATCGTTGATTTGAAGGTCCAAGGGATACAGTAAATCTTCAAGATGCATCGGAATCTAATACTGCTGTCCCAGGAAAGGCTCAAAGCACGAACTATTAGAAGAGTTACTCCTCTTGTAAATAAGTCGACATTTTGCCTTTTGTATTCTATATCGATGCAATTTCTGTGTTTTATCGTTGATTTGAAGGTCCAAGGGATACAGTAAAACTGCAAGATGCATCGGAATCTAATACTGCTGTCCCAGGAAAGGCTCAAAGCACGAACTATTAGAAGTTACTCCTCTTGTAAATAAGTCGACATTTTTCCTTTTGTATTCAATATCGATGCAATTTCTGTGTTTCATCGTTGATTTGAAGGTCCAAGGGATACAGTAAACCTGCAATGGTGCATCGGAATCTAATACTGCTGTCCCAGGAAAGGCTCAAAGCACGAACTATTAGAAGAGTTACTCCTCTTGTAAATAAGTCAACATTTTGCCTTTTGTATTCAATATCGATGCAATTTCTGTGTTTCATCGTTGATTTGAAGGTCCAAGGGATACAGTAAACCTGCAATGGTGCATCGGAATCTAATACTGCTGTCCCAGGAAAGGCTAAAAGCACGAACTATTAGAAGAGTTACTCCTCTTGCAATTAAGTCGACATTTTGCCTTTTGTATTCAATATCGATGCGATTTCTGTGTTTCATCGTTGATTTGAAGGTCCAAGGGATACAGTAAACCTACAATGGTGCATCGGAATCCAGTACTGCTGCCCCAGTAACGGCTCAAAGCACGAACTATTAGAAGAGTTACTCCTCTTGTAAATAAATCGACAGTTTGCCTTTTGTATTCAATATCGATGCAATTTCTGTGTTTCATCGTTGACTTGAAGGTCCAAGGGATACAGTAAACCTGCAATGGTGCATTGGAATCTAATACTGCTGTCACAGGAAAGGCTCAAAGCACGAACTATTAGAAGAGTTACTCCTCTTGTAAATAAGTCGACATTATGCCTTTTGTATTCAATATCGATGCAATTTCTGTGTTTCATCGTTGATTTGAAGGTCCAAGGGATACAGTAAATCTGCAATGGTGCATCGGAATCTAATACTGCTGTCCCAGGAAAGGCTCAAAGCAGGAATTATTAGAAGAGTTACTCCTCCTGTAAATAAGTCGACATTTTGCCATTTGTATTCAATATCGATGCAATTTCTGTGTTTCATCGTTGATTTGAAGGTCCAAGGGATACAGTAAATCTGCAAGATGCATCGGAATCTAATACTGCTGTCCCAGGAAAGGCTCAAAGCACGAACTATTAGAAGAGTTACTCCTCTTGTAAATAAGTCGACATTTTGCGTTTTGTATTCAATATCGATGCAATTTCTGTGTTTCATAGTTGATTTGAAGGTCTTAGGGATACCGTAAACCTGCAACAATGGTGCTTCGGAATCTAATACTGCAGTCCCAGGAAAGGCTCAAAGCACGAACTATTAGAAGTGTTACTCCTCTTGTAAATAAGTCGACATTTTGCCTTTTGTATTCTATATCGATGCAATTTCTGTCTTTCATCGTTGATTTGAAGGTCCAAGGGATACAGTAAATCTGCAAGATGCATCGGAATCTAATACTGCTGTCCCAGGAAAGGCTCAAAGCACGAACTATTAGAAGAGTTACTCCTCTTGTAAATAAGTCGACATTTTGAGTTTTGTATTCAATATCGATGCAATTTCTGTGGTTCATCGTTGATTTGAAGGTCCACGGGATACAGTAAACCTGCAATGGTGCACCGGATTCTAATACTGCTGTCTCAGGAAAGGCTCAAAGCACAAACTATTAGAAGAGTTACTCCTCTTGTAAATAAGTCGACATTTTGGCTTTTGTATTCAATATCGATGCAATTTCTGTGTTTCATCGTTGATTTGAAGGTCCAAGGGATACAGTAAACCTGCAATGGTGCATCGAAATCTAATACTGCTGTCCCAGGAAAGGCTCAAAGCACGAACTATTAGAAGAGTTACTGCTCTTATAAATAAGTCGACATTTTGCCTTTTGTATTCAATATCGATGCAATTTCTGTGTTTCATCGTTGATTTGAAGGTCCAAGGGATACAGTAAACCTGCAATGGTGCATCGGAATCTAATACTGCTGTCCCAGGAAAGGCTGAAAGCAAGAATTATTAGAAGAGTTGCTCCTCTTGTAAATAAGTCGACATTTTTCCTTTTGTATTCAATATCGATGCAATTTCTGTGTTTCATCGTTGATTTGAAGGTCCAAGGGATACAGTAAACCTGCAATGGTGCATCGGAATCTAATACTGCTGTCCCAGGAAAGGCTCAAAGCACGAACTATTAGAAGAGTTACTCCTCTTGTAAATAAGTCAACATTTTGCCTTTTGTATTCAATATCGATGCAATTTCTGTGTTTCATCGTTGATTTGAAGGTCCAAGGGATACAGTAAACCTGCAATGGTGCATCGGAATCTAATACTGCTGTCCCAGGAAAGGCTAAAAGCACGAACTATTAGAAGAGTTACTCCTCTTGCAATTAAGTCGACATTTTGCCTTTTGTATTCAATATCGATGCGATTTCTGTGTTTCATCGTTGATTTGAAGGTCCAAGGGATACAGTAAACCTACAATGGTGCATCGGAATCCAGTACTGCTGCCCCAGTAACGGCTCAAAGCACGAACTATTAGAAGAGTTACTCCTCTTGTAAATAAATCGACAGTTTGCCTTTTGTATTCAATATCGATGCAATTTCTGTGTTTCATCGTTGATTTGAAGGTCCAAGGGATACAGTAAACCTGCAATGGTGCATTGGAATCTAATACTGCTGTCACAGGAAAGGCTCAAAGCACGAACTATTAGAAGAGTTACTCCTCTTGTAAATAAGTCGACATTATGCCTTTTGTATTCAATATCGATGCAATTTCTGTGTTTCATCGTTGATTTGAAGGTCCAAGGGATACAGTAAATCTGCAATGGTGCATCGGAATCTAATACTGCTGTCCCAGGAAAGGCTCAAAGCAGGAATTATTAGAAGAGTTACTCCTCCTGTAAATAAGTCGACATTTTGCCATTTGTATTCAATATCGATGCAATTTCTGTGTTTCATCGTTGATTTGAAGGTCCAAGGGATACAGTAAATCTGCAAGATGCATCGGAATCTAATACTGCTGTCCCAGGAAAGGCTCAAAGCACGAACTATTAGAAGAGTTACTCGTCTTGTAAATAAGTCGACATTTTGCGTTTTGTATTCAATATCGATGCAATTTCTGTGTTTCATAGTTGATTTGAAGGTCCAAGGGATACAGCAAACCTGCAATGGTGCATCGGATTCTAATACTGCTGTCCCAGGAAAGGCTCAAAGCAAGAACTATTAGAAGAGTTACTCCTCTTGTAAATAAGTCGACATTTTGCCTTTTGTATTCAATATCGATGCAATTTCTGTGTTTCATCGTTGATTTGAAGGTCTTAGGGATACCGTAAACCTGCAACAATGGTGCTTCGGAATCTAATACTGCAGTCCCAGGAAAGGCTCAAAGCACGAACTATTAGAAGTGTTACTCCTCTTGTAAATAAGTCGACATTTTGCCTTTTGTATTCTATATCGATGCAATTTCTGTGTTTCATCGTTGATTTGAAGGTCCAAGGGATACGGTAAATCTGCAAGATGCATCGGAATCTAATACTGCTGTCCCAGGAAAGGCTCAAAGCACGAACTATTAGAAGAGTTACTCCTCTTGTAAATAAGTCGACATTTTGAGTTTTGTATTCAATATCGATGCAATTTCTGTGGTTCATCGTTGATTTGAAGGTCCACGGGATACAGTAAACCTGCAATGGTGCACCGGATTCTAATACTGCTGTCTCAGGAAAGGCTCAAAGCACGAACTATTAGAAGAGTTACTCCTCTTGTAAATAAGTCGACATTTTGGCTTTTGTATTCAATATCGATGCAATATCTGTGTTTCATCGTTGATTTGAAGGTCCAAGGGATACAGTAAACCTGCAATGGTGCATCGAAATCTAATACTGCTGTCCCAGGAAAGGCTAAGAGCACGAACTATTAGAAGAGTTACTCCTCTTGTAAATAAGTCGACATTTCGCGTTTTGTATTTAATATCGATGCAATTTCTGTGTTTCATCGTTGATTTGAAGGTCCAAGGAATACAGTAAACCTACAATGCTGCATCGGAATCTAATACTGCTGTCCCAGGAAAGGCTCAAAGCACGAACTATTAGAAGAGTTACTCCTCTTGTAAATAAGTCGACATTTTGCCTTTTGTATTCAATATCGATGCAATTTCTGTGTTTCATAGTTGATTTGAAGGTCCTAGGGATACCGTAAACCTGCAACAATGGTGCATCGGAATCTAATACTGCTGTCCCAGGAAAGGCTAAAAGCACGAACTATTAGAAGAGTTACTGCTCTTATAAATAAGTCGACATTTTGCCTTTTGTATTCAATATCGATGCAATTTCTGTGTTTTATCGTTGATTTGAAGGTCCAAGGGATACAGTAAACCTGCAATGGTGCATCGGAATCTAATACTGCTGTCCCAGGAAAGGCTGAAAGCAAGAATTATTAGAAGAGTTGCTCCTCTTGTAAATAAGTCGACAGTTTGCCTTTTGTATTCAATATCGATGCAATTTCTGTGTTTCATCGTTGATTTGAAGGTCCAAGGGAAACAGTAAATTTGCAATGGTGCATCGGAATCTAATACTGCTGTCCCAGGAAAGGCTGAAAGCAGGAATTATTAGAAAAGTTACTCCTCTTGTAAATAAGTCGACATTTTGCCTTTTGTATTCTATATCGATGCAATTTCTGTGTTTTATCGTTGATTTGAAGGTCCAAGGGATACAGTAAAACTGCAAGATGCATCGGAATCTAATACTGCTGTCCCAGGAAAGGCTCAAAGCACGAACTATTAGAAGTTACTCCTCTTGTAAATAAGTCGACATTTTTCCTTTTGTATTCAATATCGATGCAATTTCTGTGTTTCATCGTTGATTTGAAGGTCCAAGGGATACAGTAAACCTGCAATGGTGCATCGGAATCTAATACTGCTGTCCCAGGAAAGGCTCAAAGCACGAACTATTAGAAGAGTTACTCCTCTTGTAAATAAGTCAACATTTTGCCTTTTGTATTCAATATCGATGCAATTTCTGTGTTTCATCGTTGATTTGAAGGTCCAAGGGATACAGTAAACCTGCAATGGTGCATCGGAATCTAATACTGCTGTCCCAGGAAAGGCTAAAAGCACGAACTATTAGAAGAGTTACTCCTCTTGCAATTAAGTCGACATTTTGCCTTTTGTATTCAATATCGATGCGATTTCTGTGTTTCATCGTTGATTTGAAGGTCCAAGGGATACAGTAAACCTACAATGGTGCATCGGAATCCAGTACTGCTGCCCCAGTAACGGCTCAAAGCACGAACTATTAGAAGAGTTACTCCTCTTGTAAATAAATCGACAGTTTGCCTTTTGTATTCAATATCGATGCAATTTCTGTGTTTCATCGTTGATTTGAAGGTCCAAGGGATACAGTAAACCTGCAATGGTGCATTGGAATCTAATACTGCTGTCACAGGAAAGGCTCAAAGCACGAACTATTAGAAGAGTTACTCCTCTTGTAAATAAGTCGACATTATGCCTTTTGTATTCAATATCGATGCAATTTCTGTGTTTCATCGTTGATTTGAAGGTCCAAGGGATACAGTAAATCTGCAATGGTGCATCGGAATCTAATACTGCTGTCCCAGGAAAGGCTCAGAGCAGGAATTATTAGAAGAGTTACTCCTCCTGTAAATAAGTCGACATTTTGCCATTTGTATTCAATATCGATGCAATTTCTGTGTTTCATCGTTGATTTGAAGGTCCAAGGGATACAGTAAATCTGCAAGATGCATCGGAATCTAATACTGCTGTCCCAGGAAAGGCTCAAAGCACGAACTATTAGAAGAGTTACTCCTCTTGTAAATAAGTCGACATTTTGCGTTTTGTATTCAATATCGATGCAATTTCTGTGTTTCATAGTTGATTTGAAGGTCCAAGGGATACAGTAAACCTGCAATGGTGCATCGGATTCTAATACTGCTGTCCCAGGAAAGGCTCAAAGCAAGAACTATTAGAAGAGTTACTCCTCTTGTAAATAAGTCGACATTTTGCCTTTTGTATTCAATATCGATGCAATTTCTGTGTTTCATCGTTGATTTGAAGGTCTTAGGGATACCGTAAACCTGCAACAATGGTGCTTCGGAATCTAATACTGCAGTCCCAGGAAAGGCTCAAAGCACGAACTATTAGAAGTGTTACTCCTCTTGTAAATAAGTCGACATTTTGCCTTTTGTACTCTATATCGATGCAATTTCTGTGTTTCATCGTTGATTTGAAGGTCCAAGGGATACGGTAAATCTGCAAGATGCATCGGAATCTAATACTGCTGTCCCAGGAAAGGCTCAAAGCACGAACTATTAGAAGAGTTACTCCTCTTGTAAATAAGTCGACATTTTGAGTTTTGTATTCAATATCGATGCAATTTCTGTGGTTCATCGTTGATTTGAAGGTCCACGGGATACAGTAAACCTGCAATGGTGCACCGGATTCTAATACTGCTGTCTCAGGAAAGGCTCAAAGCACGAACTATTAGAAGAGTTACTCCTCTTGTAAATAAGTCGACATTTTGGCTTTTGTATTCAATATCGATGCAATTTCTGTGTTTCATCGTTGATTTGAAGGTCCAAGGGATACAGTAAACCTGCAATGGTGCATCGAAATCTAATACTGCTGTCCCAGGAAAGGCTAAGAGCACGAACTATTAGAAGAGTTACTCCTCTTGTAAATAAGTCGACATTTCGCGTTTTGTATTGAATATCGATGCAATTTCTGTGTTTCATCGTTGATTTGAAGGTCCAAGGAATACAGTAAACCTACAATGCTGCATCGGAATCTAATACTGCTGTCCCAGGAAAGGCTCAAAGCACGAACTATTAGAAGAGTTACTCCTCTTGTAAATAAGTCGACATTTTGCCTTTTGTATTCAATATCGATGCAATTTCTGTGTTTCATAGTTGATTTGAAGGTCCTAGGGATACCGTAAACCTGCAACAATGGTGCATCGGAATCTAATACTGCTGTCCCAGGAAAGGCTCAAAGCACGAACTATTAGAAGAGTTACTCCTCTTGTAAATAAGTCGACATTTTGCCTTTTGTTTTCAATATCGATGCAATTTCTGTGTTTCAACGTTGATTAGAAGGTCCAAGGGATACTATAAACCTGCAATGGTGCATCGGAATCTAATACTGCTGTCCCAGGAAAGGCTAAAAGCACGAACTATTAGAAGAGTTACTCCTCTTTTAAATAAGTCGACATTTTGCTTTTTGTATTCAATATCAATGCAATTTCTGTGTTTCATCGTTGATTTAAAGGTCCAAGGGATACAGTAAATTTGCAATGGTGCATCGGAATCTAATACTGCTGTCCCAGGAAAGGCTCAAAGCACGAACTATTAGAAGAGTTACTCCTCTTGTAAGTAAGTCGACAGTTTGCCTTTTGTATTCAATATCGATGTAATTTCTGTGTTTCATCGTTGATTTGAAGGTCCAAGGGATACAGTAAACCTGCAATGGTGCATCGGAATCTAATACTGCTGTCCCAGGAAAGCCTCAATGCACGAACTATTAGAAGAGTTAATCCTCTTGTAAATAAGTCGACATTTTGCCTTTTGTATTCAATATCGATGCAATTTCTGTGTTTCGTCGTTGATTTAAAGGTCGAAGGGATACAGTAAACCTGCAATGGTGCATCGGAATCTAATACTGCTGTCCCAGGAAAGGCTAAAAGCACGAACTATTAGAAGAGTTACTCCTCTTAGAAATAAGCCGACATTTTGGCTTTTGTATTCAATATCGATGCAATTTCTGTGTTTCATCGTTGATTTAAAGGTCCAGGGGATACAGTAAACTTGCAATGGTGCATCGAAATCTAATACTGCTGACCCAGGAAAGGCTCAAATCCTGAACTATTAGAAGAATTACTCCTCTTATAAATTAGTCGATATTTTTCCTTTTGTATTCAATATCGATGCAATTTCTGTGTTTCAGCGTTGATTTGAAGGTCCAAGGGATACAGTAAACCTGCAATGGTGCATCGGAATCTAATACTGCTGTTCCAGGAGAAGCTCAAAGCACGAACTATTAGAAGAGTTACTGCTCTTATAAATAAGTCGACATTTTGCCTTTTGTATTCAATATCGATGCAATTTCTGTGTTTCATCGTTGATTTGAAGGTCCAAGGGATACAGTAAACCTGCAATGGTGCATCGGAATCTAATACTGCTGTCCCAGGAAAGGCTGAAAGCAAGAATTATTAGAAGAGTTACTCCTCTTGTAAATAAGTCGACAGTTTGCCTTTTGTATTCAATATCGATGCAATTTCTGTGTTTCATCGTTGATTTGAAGGTCCAAGGGATACAGTAAATCTGCAATGGTGCATCGGAATCTAATACTGCTGTCCCAGGAAAGGCTCAAAGCAGGAATTATTAGAAGAGTTACTCCTCCTGTAAATAAGTCGACATTTTGCCATTTGTATTCAATATCGATGCAATTTCTGTGTTTCATCGTTGATTTGAAGGTCCAAGGGATACAGTAAATCTGCAAGATGCATCGGAATCTAATACTGCTGTCCCAGGAAAGGCTCAAAGCACGAACTATTAGAAGAGTTACTCCTCTTGTAAATAAGTCGACATTTTGCCTTTTGTATTCTATATCGATGCAATTTCTGTGTTTTATCGTTGATTTGAAGGTCCAAGGGATACAGTAAAACTGCAAGATGCATCGGAATCTAATACTGCTGTCCCAGGAAAGGCTCAAAGCACGAACTATTAGAAGTTACTCCTCTTGTAAATAAGTCGACATTTTTCCTTTTGTATTCAATATCGATGCAATTTCTGTGTTTCATCGTTGATTTGAAGGTCCAAGGGATACAGTAAACCTGCAATGGTGCATCGGAATCTAATACTGCTGTCCCAGGAAAGGCTCAAAGCACGAACTATTAGAAGAGTTACTCCTCTTGTAAATAAGTCAACATTTTGCCTTTTGTATTCAATATCGATGCAATTTCTGTGTTTCATCGTTGATTTGAAGGTCCAAGGGATACAGTAAACCTGCAATGGTGCATCGGAATCTAATACTGCTGTCCCAGGAAAGGCTAAAAGCACGAACTATTAGAAGAGTTACTCCTCTTGCAATTAAGTCGACATTTTGCCTTTTGTATTCAATATCGATGCGATTTCTGTGTTTCATCGTTGATTTGAAGGTCCAAGGGATACAGTAAACCTACAATGGTGCATCGGAATCCAGTACTGCTGCCCCAGTAACGGCTCAAAGCACGAACTATTAGAAGAGTTACTCCTCTTGTAAATAAATCGACAGTTTGCCTTTTGTATTCAATATCGATGCAATTTCTGTGTTTCATCGTTGACTTGAAGGTCCAAGGGATACAGTAAACCTGCAATGGTGCATTGGAATCTAATACTGCTGTCACAGGAAAGGCTCAAAGCACGAACTATTAGAAGAGTTACTCCTCTTGTAAATAAGTCGACATTATGCCTTTTGTATTCAATATCGATGCAATTTCTGTGTTTCATCGTTGATTTGAAGGTCCAAGGGATACAGTAAATCTGCAATGGTGCATCGGAATCTAATACTGCTGTCCCAGGAAAGGCTCAAAGCAGGAATTATTAGAAGAGTTACTCCTCCTGTAAATAAGTCGACATTTTGCCATTTGTATTCAATATCGATGCAATTTCTGTGTTTCATCGTTGATTTGAAGGTCCAAGGGATACAGTAAATCTGCAAGATGCATCGGAATCTAATACTGCTGTCCCAGGAAAGGCTCAAAGCACGAACTATTAGAAGAGTTACTCCTCTTGTAAATAAGTCGACATTTTGCGTTTTGTATTCAATATCGATGCAATTTCTGTGTTTCATAGTTGATTTGAAGGTCCAAGGGATACAGTAAACCTGCAATGGTGCATCGGATTCTAATACTGCTGTCCCAGGAAAGGCTCAAAGCAAGAACTATTAGAAGAGTTACTCCTCTTGTAAATAAGTCGACATTTTGCCTTTTGTATTCAATATCGATGCAATTTCTGTGTTTCATCGTTGATTTGAAGGTCTTAGGGATACCGTAAACCTGCAACAATGGTGCTTCGGAATCTAATACTGCAGTCCCAGGAAAGGCTCAAAGCACGAACTATTAGAAGTGTTACTCCTCTTGTAAATAAGTCGACATTTTGCCTTTTGTATTCTATATCGATGCAATTTCTGTCTTTCATAGTTGATTTGAAGGTCCAAGGGATACAGTAAATCTGCAAGATGCATCGGAATCTAATACTGCTGTCCCAGGAAAGGCTCAAAGCACGAACTATTAGAAGAGTTACTCCTCTTGTAAATAAGTCGACATTTTGAGTTTTGTATTCAATATCGATGCAATTTCTGTGGTTCATCGTTGATTTGAAGGTCCACGGGATACAGTAAACCTGCAATGGTGCACCGGATTCTAATACTGCTGTCTCAGGAAAGGCTCAAAGCACAAACTATTAGAAGAGTTACTGCTCTTGTAAATAAGTCGACATTTTGGCTTTTGTATTCAATATCGATGCAATTTCTGTGTTTCATCGTTGATTTGAAGGTCCAAGGGATACAGTAAACCTGCAATGGTGCATCGAAATCTAATACTGCTGTCCCAGGAAAGGCTCAAAGCACGAACTATTAGAAGAGTTACTGCTCTTATAAATAAGTCGACATTTTGCCTTTTGTATTCAATATCGATGCAATTTCTGTGTTTCATCGTTGATTTGAAGGTCCAAGGGATACAGTAAACCTGCAATGGTGCATCGGAATCTAATACTGCTGTCCCAGGAAAGGCTGAAAGCAAGAATTATTAGAAGAGTTGCTCCTCTTGTAAATAAGTCGACAGTTTGCCTTTTGTATTCAATATCGATGCAATTTCTGTGTTTCATCGTTGATTTGAAGGTCCAAGGGATACAGTAAATTTGCAATGGTGCATCGGAATCTAATACTGCTGTCCCAGGAAAGGCTGAAAGCAGGAATTATTAGAAAAGTTACTCCTCTTGTAAATAAGTCGACATTTTGCCTTTTGTATTCTATATCGATGCAACTTCTGTGTTTTATCGTTGATTTGAAGGTCCAAGGGATACAGTAAAACTGCAAGATGCATCGGAATCTAATACTGCTGTCCCAGCAAAGGCTCAAAGCACGAACTATTAGAAGTTACTCCTCTTGTAAATAAGTCGACATTTTTCCTTTTGTATTCAATATCGATGCAATTTCTGTGTTTCATCGTTGATTTGAAGGTCCAAGGGATACAGTAAACCTGCAATGGTGCATCGGAATCTAATACTGCTGTCCCAGGAAAGGCTCAAAGCACGAACTATTAGAAGAGTTACTCCTCTTGTAAATAAGTCAACATTTTGCCTTTTGTATTCAATATCGATGCAATTTCTGTGTTTCATCGTTGATTTGAAGGTCCAAGGGATACAGTAAACCTGCAATGGTGCATCGGAATCTAATACTGCTGTCCCAGGAAAGGCTAAAAGCACGAACTATTAGAAGAGTTACTCCTCTTGCAATTAAGTAGACATTTTGCCTTTTGTATTCAATATCGATGCGATTTCTGTGTTTCATCGTTGATTTGAAGGTCCAAGGGATACAGTAAACCTACAATGGTGCATCGGAATCCAGTACTGCTGCCCCAGTAACGGCTCAAAGCACGAACTATTAGAAGAGTTACTCCTCTTGTAAATAAATCGACAGTTTGCCTTTTGTATTCAATATCGATGCAATTTCTGTGTTTCATCGTTGATTTGAAGGTCCAAGGGATACAGTAAACCTGCAATGGTGCATTGGAATCTAATACTGCTGTCACAGGAAAGGCTCAAAGCACGAACTATTAGAAGAGTTACTCCTCTTGTAAATAAGTCGACATTATGCCTTTTGTATTCAATATCGATGCAATTTCTGTGTTTCATCGTTGATTTGAAGGTCCAAGGGATACAGTAAATCTGCAATGGTGCATCGGAATCTAATACTGCTGTCCCAGGAATGGCTCAAAGAAGAATTATTAGAAGAGTTACTCCTCCTGTAAATAAGTCGACATTTTGCCATTTGTATTCAATATCGATGCAATTTCTGTGTTTCATCGTTGATTTGATGGTCCAAGGGATACAGTAAATCTGCAAGATGCATCGGAATCTAATACTGCTGTCCCAGGAAAGGCTCAAAGCACGAACTATTAGAAGAGTTACTCCTCTTGTAAATAAGTCGACATTTTGCGTTTTGTATTCAATATCGATGCAATTTCTGTGTTTCATAGTTGATTTGAAGGTCCAAGGGATACAGTAAACCTGCAATGGTGCATCGGATTCTAATACTGCTGTCCCAGGAAAGGCTCAAAGCAAGAACTATTAGAAGAGTTACTCCTCTTGTAAATAAGTCGACATTTTGCCTTTTGTATTCAATATCGATGCAATTTCTGTGTTTCATCGTTGATTTGAAGGTCTTAGGGATACCGTAAACCTGCAACAATGGTGCTTCGGAATCTAATACTGCAGTCCCAGGAAAGGCTCAAAGCACGAACTATTAGAAGTGTTACTCCTCTTGTAAATAAGTCGACATTTTGCCTTTTGTATTCTATATCGATGCAATTTCTGTCTTTCATCGTTGATTTGAAGGTCCAAGGGATACAGTAAATCTGCAAGATGCATCGGAATCTAATACTGCTGTCCCAGGAAAGGCTCAAAGCACGAACTATTAGAAGAGTTACTCCTCTTGTAAATAAGTCGACATTTTGAGTTTTGTATTCAATATCGATGCAATTTCTGTGGTTCATCGTTGATTTGAAGGTCCACGGGATACAGTAAACCTGCAATGGTGCACCGGATTCTAATACTGCTGTCTCAGGAAAGGCTCAAAGCACAAACTATTAGAAGAGTTACTCCTCTTGTAAATAAGTCGACATTTTGGCTTTTGTATTCAATATCGATGCAATTTCTGTGTTTCATCGTTGATTTGAAGGTCCAAGGGATACAGTAGACCTGCAATGGTGCATCGAAATCTAATACTGCTGTCCCAGGAAAGGCTCAAAGCACGAACTATTAGAAGAGTTACTGCTCTTATAAATAAGTCGACATTTTGCCTTTTGTATTCAATATCGATGCAATTTCTGTGTTTCATCGTTGATTTGAAGGTCCAAGGGATACAGTAAACCTGCAATGGTGCATCGGAATCTAATACTGCTGTCCCAGGAAAGGCTGAAAGCAAGAATTATTAGAAGAGTTGCTCCTCTTGTAAATAAGTCGACAGTTTGCCTTTTGTATTCAATATCGATGCAATTTCTGTGTTTCATCGTTGATTTGAAGGTCCAAGGGATACAGTAAATTTGCAATGGTGCATCGGAATCTAATACTGCTGTCCCAGGAAAGGCTGAAAGCAGGAATTATTAGAAAAGTTACTCCTCTTGTAAATAAGTCGACATTTTGCCTTTTGTATTCTATATCGATGCAATTTCTGTGTTTTATCGTTGATTTGAAGGTCCAAGGGATACAGTAAAACTGCAAGATGCATCGGAATCTAATACTGCTGTCCCAGGAAAGGCTCAAAGCACGAACTATTAGAGGTTACTCCTCTTGTAAATAAGTCGACATTTTTCCTTTTGTATTCAATATCGATGCAATTTCTGTGTTTCATCGTTGATTTGAAGGTCCAAGGGATACAGTAAACCTGCAATGGTGCATCGGAATCTAATACTGCTGTCCCAGGAAAGGCTCAAAGCACGAACTATTAGAAGAGTTACTCCTCTTGTAAATAAGTCGACATTTTGCCTTTTGTATTCTATATCGATGCAATTTCTGTCTTTCATCGTTGATTTGAAGGTCCAAGGGATACAGTAAATCTGCAAGATGCATCGGAATCTAATACTGCTGTCCCAGGAAAGGCTCAAAGCACGAACTATTAGAAGAGTTACTCCTCTTGTAAATAAGTCGACATTTTGAGTTTTGTATTCAATATCGATGCAATTTCTGTGGTTCATCGTTGATTTGAAGGTCCACGGGATACAGTAAACCTGCAATGGTGCACCGGATTCTAATACTGCTGTCTCAGGAAAGGCTCAAAGCACAAACTATTAGAAAAGTTACTCCTCTTGTAAATAAGTCGACATTTTGCCTTTTGTATTCTATATCGATGCAATTTCTGTGTTTTATCGTTGATTTGAAGGTCCAAGGGATACAGTAAAACTGCAAGATGCATCGGAATCTAATACTGCTGTCCCAGGAAAGGCTCAAAGCACGAACTATTAGAGGATACTCCTCTTGTAAATAAGTCGACATTTTTCCTTTTGTATTCAATATCGATGCAATTTCTGTGTTTCATCGTTGATTTGAAGGTCTTAGGGATACCGTAAACCTGCAACAATGGTGCTTCGGAATCTAATACTGCAGTCCCAGGAAAGGCTCAAAGCACAAACTATTAGAAGAGTTACTCCTCTTGTAAATAAGTCGACATTTTGGCTTTTGTATTCAATATCGATGCAATTTCTGTGTTTCATCGTTGATTTGAAGGTCCAAGGGATACAGTAAACCTGCAATGGTGCATCGAAATCTAATACTGCTGTCCCAGGAAAGGCTCAAAGCACGAACTATTAGAAGAGTTACTGCTCTTATAAATAAGTCGACATTTTGCCTTTTGTATTCAATATCGATGCAATTTCTGTGTTTCATCGTTGATTTGAAGGTCCAAGGGATACAGTAAACCTGCAATGGTGCATCGGAATCTAATACTGCTGTCCCAGGAAAGGCTGAAAGCAAGAATTATTAGAAGAGTTGCTCCTCTTGTAAATAAGTCGACAGTTTGCCTTTTGTATTCAATATCGATGCAATTTCTGTGTTTCATCGTTGATTTGAAGGTCCAAGGGATACAGTAAATTTGCAATGGTGCATCGGAATCTAATACTGCTGTCCCAGGAAAGGCTGAAAGCAGGAATTATTAGAAAAGTTACTCCTCTTGTAAATAAGTCGACATTTTGCCTTTTGTATTCTATATCGATGCAATTTCTGTGTTTTATCGTTGATTTGAAGGTCCAAGGGATACAGTAAAACTGCAAGATGCATCGGAATCTAATACTGCTGTCCCAGGAAAGGCTCAAAGCACGAACTATTAGAGGTTACTCCTCTTGTAAATAAGTCGACATTTTTCCTTTTGTATTCAATATCGATGCAATTTCTGTGTTTCATCGTTGATTTGAAGGTCCAAGGGATACAGTAAACCTGCAATGGTGCATCGGAATCTAATACTGCTGTCCCAGGAAAGGCTCAAAGCACGAACTATTAGAAGAGTTACTCCTCTTGTAAATAAGTCAACATTTTGCCTTTTGTATTCAATATCGATGCAATTTCTGTGTTTCATCGTTGATTTGAAGGTCCAAGGGATACAGTAAACCTGCAATGGTGCATCGGAATCTAATACTGCTGTCCCAGGAAAGGCTAAAAGCACGAACTATTAGAAGAGTTACTCCTCTTGCAATTAAGTCGACATATTGCCTTTTGTATTCAATATCGATGCGATTTCTGTGTTTCATCGTTGATTTGAAGGTCCAAGGGATACAGTAAACCTACAATGGTGCATCGGAATCCAGTACTGCTGCCCCAGTAACGGCTCAAAGCACGAACTATTAGAAGAGTTACTCCTCTTGTAAATAAATCGACAGTTTGCCTTTTGTATTCAATATCGATGCAATTTCTGTGTTTCATCGTTGATTTGAAGGTCCAAGGGATACAGTAAACCTGCAATGGTGCATTGGAATCTAATACTGCTGTCACAGGAAAGGCTCAAAGCACGAACTATTAGAAGAGTTACTCCTCTTGTAAATAAGTCGACATTATGCCTTTTGTATTCAATATCGATGCAATTTCTGTGTTTCATCGTTGATTTGAAGGTCCAAGGGATACAGTAAATCTGCAATGGTGCATCGGAATCTAATACTGCTGTCCCAGGAAAGGCTCAAAGCAGGAATTATTAGAAGAGTTACTCCTCCTGTAAATAAGTCGACATTTTGCCATTTGTATTCAATATCGATGCAATTTCTATGTTTCATCGTTGATTTGAAGGTCCAAGGGATACAGTAAATCTGCAAGATGCATCGGAATCTAATACTGCTGTCCCAGGAAAGGCTCAAAGCACGAACTATTAGAAGAGTTACTCCTCTTGTAAATAAGTCGACATTTTGCGTTTTGTATTCAATATCGATGCAATTTCTGTGTTTCATAGTTGATTTGAAGGTCCAAGGGATACAGTAAACCTGCAATGGTGCATCGGATTCTAATACTGCTGTCCCAGGAAAGGCTCAAAGCAAGAACTATTAGAAGAGTTACTCCTCTTGTAAATAAGTCGACATTTTGCCTTTTGTATTCAATATCGATGCAATTTCTGTGTTTCATCGTTGATTTGAAGGTCTTAGGGATACCGTAAACCTGCAACAATGGTGCTTCGGAATCTAATACTGCAGTCCCAGGAAAGGCTCAAAGCACGAACTATTAGAAGTGTTACTCCTCTTGTAAATAAGTCGACATTTTGCCTTTTGTATTCTATATCGATGCAATTTCTGTGTTTCATCGTTGATTTGAAGGTCCAAGGGATACGGTAAATCTGCAAGATGCATCGGAATCTAATACTGCTGTCCCAGGAAAGGCTCAAAGCACGAACTATTAGAAGAGTTACTCCTCTTGTAAATAAGTCGACATTTTGAGTTTTGTAATCAATATCGATGCAATTTCTGTGGTTCATCGTTGATTTGAAGGTCCACGGGATACAGTAAACCTGCAATGGTGCACCGGATTCTAATACTGCTGTCTCAGGAAAGGCTCAAAGCACGAACTATTAGAAGAGTTACTCCTCTTGTAAATAAGTCGACATTTTGGCTTTTGTATTCAATATCGATGCAATTTCTGTGTTTCATCGTTGATTTGAAGGTCCAAGGGATACAGTAAACCTGCAATGGTGCATCGAAATCTAATACTGCTGTCCCAGGAAAGGCTAAGAGCACGAACTATTAGAAGAGTTACTCCTCTTGTAAATAAGTCGACATTTCGCGTTTTGTATTGAATATCGATGCAATTTCTGTGTTTCATCGTTGATTTGAAGGTCCAAGGAATACAGTAAACCTACAATGCTGCATCGGAATCTAATACTGCTGTCCCAGGAAAGGCTCAAAGCACGAACTATTAGAAGAGTTACTCCTCTTGTAAATAAGTCGACATTTTGCCTTTTGTATTCAATATCGATGCAATTTCTGTGTTTCATAGTTGTTTTGAAGGTCCTAGGGATACCGTAAACCTGCAACAATGGTGCATCGGAATCTAATACTGCTGTCCCAGGAAAGGCTAAAAGCACGAACTATTAGAAGAGTTACTGCTCTTATAAATAAGTCGACATTTTGCCTTTTGTATTCAATATCGATGCAATTTCTGTGTTTCATCGTTGATTTGAAGGTCCAAGGGATACAGTAAACCTGCAATGGTGCATCGGAATCTAATACTGCTGTCCCAGGAAAGGCTGAAAGCAAGAATTATTAGAAGAGTTGCTCCTCTTGTAAATAAGTCGACAGTTTGCCTTTTGTATTCAATATCGATGCAATTTCTGTGTTTCATCGTTGATTTGAAGGTCCAAGGGATACAGTAAATTTGCAATGGTGCATCGGAATCTAATACTGCTGTCCCAGGAAAGGCTGAAAGCAGGAATTATTAGAAAAGTTACTCCTCTTGTAAATAAGTCGACATTTTGCCTTTTGTATTCTATATCGATGCAATTTCTGTGTTTTATCGTTGATTTGAAGGTCCAAGGGATACAGTAAAACAGCAAGATGCATCGGAATCTAATACTGCTGTCCCAGGAAAGGCTCAAAGCACGAACTATTAGAAGTTACTCCTCTTGTAAATAAGTCGACATTTTTCCTTTTGTATTCAATATCGATGCAATTTCTGTGTTTCATCGTTGATTTGAAGGTCCAAGGGATACAGTAAACCTGCAATGGTGCATCGGAATCTAATACTGCTGTCCCAGGAAAGGCTCAAAGCACGAACTATTAGAAGAGTTACTCCTCTTGTAAATAAGTCAACATTTTGCCTTTTGTATTCAATATCGATGCAATTTCTGTGTTTCATCGTTGATTTGAAGGTCCAAGGGATACAGTAAACCTGCAATGGTGCATCGGAATCTAATACTGCTGTCCCAGGAAAGGCTAAAAGCACGAACTATTAGAAGAGTTACTCCTCTTGCAATTAAGTCGACATTTTGCCTTTTGTATTCAATATCGATGCGATTTCTGTGTTTCATCGTTGATTTGAAGGTCCAAGGGATACAGTAAACCTACAATGGTGCATCGGAATCCAGTACTGCTGCCCCAGTAACGGCTCAAAGCACGAACTATTAGAAGAGTTACTCCTCTTGTAAATAAATCGACAGTTTGCCTTTTGTATTCAATATCGATGCAATTTCTGTGTTTCATCGTTGATTTGAAGGTCCAAGGGATACAGTAAACCTGCAATGGTGCATTGGAATCTAATACTGCTGTCACAGGAAAGGCTCAAAGCACGAACTATTAGAAGAGTTACTCCTCTTGTAAATAAGTCGACATTATGCCTTTTGTATTCAATATCGATGCAATTTCTGTGTTTCATCGTTGATTTGAAGGTCCAAGGGATACAGTAAATCTGCAATGGTGCATCGGAATCTAATACTGCTGTCCCAGGAAAGGCTCAAAGCAGGAATTATTAGAAGAGTTACTCCTCCTGTAAATAAGTCGACATTTTGCCATTTGTATTCAATATCGATGCAATTTCTGTGTTTCATCGTTGATTTGAAGGTCCAAGGGATACAGTAAATCTGCAAGATGCATCGGAATCTAATACTGCTGTCCCAGGAAAGGCTCAAAGCACGAACTATTAGAAGAGTTACTCCTCTTGTAAATAAGTCGACATTTTGCGTTTTGTATTCAATATCGATGCAATTTCTGTGTTTCATAGTTGATTTGAAGGTCCAAGGGATACAGTAAACCTGCAATGGTGCATCGGATTCTAATACTGCTGTCCCAGGAAAGGCTCAAAGCAAGAACTATTAGAAGAGTTACTCCTCTTGTAAATAAGTCGACAATTTGCCTTTTGTATTCAATATCGATGCAATTTCTGTGTTTCATCGTTGATTTGAAGGTCTTAGGGATACCGTAAACCTGCAACAATGGTGCTTCGGAATCTAATACTGCAGTCCCAGGAAAGGCTCAAAGCACGAACTATTAGAAGTGTTACTCCTCTTGTAAATAAGTCGACATTCTGCCTTTTGTACTCTATATCGATGCAATTTCTGTGTTTCATCGTTGATTTGAAGGTCCAAGGGATACGGTAAATCTGCAAGATGCATCGGAATCTAATACTGCTGTCCCAGGAAAGGCTCAAAGCACGAACTATTAGAAGAGTTACTCCTCTTGTAAATAAGTCGACATTTTGAGTTTTGTATTCAATATCGATGCAATTTCTGTGGTTCATCGTTGATTTGAAGGTCCACGGGATACAGTAAACCTGCAATGGTGCACCGGATTCTAATACTGCTGTCTCAGGAAAGGCTCAAAGCACAAACTATTAGAAGAGTTACTCCTCTTGTAAATAAGTCGACATTTTGGCTTTTGTATTCAATATCGATGCAATTTCTGTGTTTCATCGTTGATTTGAAGGTCCAAGGGATACAGTAAACCTGCAATGGTGCATCGAAATCTAATACTGCTGTCCCAGGAAAGGCTAAGAGCACGAACTATTAGAAGAGTTACTCCTCTTGTAAATAAGTCGACATTTCGCGTTTTGTATTGAATATCGATGCAATTTCTGTGTTTCATCGTTGATTTGAAGGTCCAAGGAATACAGTAAACCTACAACGCTGCATCGGAATCTAATACTGCTGTCCCAGGAAAGGCTCAAAGCACGAACTATTAGAAGAGTTACTCCTCTTGTAAATAAGTCGACATTTTGCCTTTTGTATTCAATATCGATGCAATTTCTGTGTTTCATAGTTGATTTGAAGGTCCTAGGGATACCGTAAACCTGCAACAATGGTGCATCGGAATCTAATACTGCTGTCCCAGGAAACGCTAAAAGCACGAACTATTAGATGAGTTACTCCTCTTGTAAATAAGTCGACATTTTGCCTTTTGTTTTCAATATCGATGCAATTTCTGTGTTTCAACGTTGATTAGAAGGTCCAAGGGATACAGTAAACCTGCAATGGTGCATCGGAATCTAATACTGCTGTCCCAGGAAAGCCTCAATGCACGAACTATTAGAAGAGTTAATCCTCTTGTAAATAAGTCGACATTTTGCCTTTTGTATTCAATATCGATGCAATTTCTGTGTTTCGTCGTTGATTTGAAGGTCGAAGGGATACAGTAAACCTGCAATGGTGCATCGGAATCTAATACTGCTGTCCCAGGAAAGGCTAAAAGCACGAACTATTAGAAGAGTTACTCCTCTTAGAAATAAGCCGACATTTTGGCTTTTGTATTCAATATCGATGCAATTTCTGTGTTTCATCGTTGATTTAAAGGTCCAGGGGATACAGTAAACTTGCAATGGTGCATCGAAATCTAATACTGCTGACCCAGGAAAGGCTCAAATCCTGAACTATTAGAAGAATTACTCCTCTTATAAATTAGTCGATATTTTTCCTTTTGTATTCAATATCGATGCAATTTCTGTGTTTCAGCGTTGATTTGAAGGTCCAAGGGATACAGTAAACCTGCAATGGTGCATCGGAATCTAATACTGCTGTTCCAGGAGAAGCTCAAAGCACGAACTATTAGAAGAGTTACTGCTCTTATAAATAAGTCGACATTTTGCCTTTTGTATTCAATATCGATGCAATTTCTGTGTTTCATCGTTGATTTGAAGGTCCAAGGGATACAGTAAACCTGCAATGGTGCATCGGAATCTAATACTGCTGTCCCAGGAAAGGCTGAAAGCAAGAATTATTAGAAGAGTTACTCCTCTTGTAAATAAGTCGACAGTTTGCCTTTTGTATTCAATATCGATGCAATTTCTGTGTTTCATCGTTGATTTGAAGGTCCAAGGGATACAGTAAACCTACAATGGTGCATCGGAATCCAGTACTGCTGCCCCAGTAACGGCTCAAAGCACGAACTATTAGAAGAGTTACTCCTCTTGTAAATAAATCGACAGTTTGCCTTTTGTATTCAATATCGATGCAATTTCTGTGTTTCATCGTTGATTTGAAGGTCCAAGGGATACAGTAAACCTGCAATGGTGCATCGGAATCTAATACTGCTGTCACAGGAAAGGCTCAAAGCACGAACTATTAGAACAGTTACTCCTCTTGTAAATAAGTCGACATTATGCCTCTTGTATTCAATATCGATGCAATTTCTGTGTTTCATCGTTGATTTGAAGGTCCAAGGGATACAGTAAATCTGCAATGGTGCATCGGAATCTAATACTGCTGTCCCAGGAAAGGCTCAAAGCAGGAATTATTAGAAGAGTTACTCCTCCTGTAAATAAGTCGACATTTTGCCATTTGTATTCAATATCGATGCAATTTCTGTGTTTCATCGTTGATTTGAAGGTCCAAGGGATACAGTAAATCTGCAAGATGCATCGGAATCTAATACTGCTGTCCCAGGAAAGGCTCAAAGCACGAACTATTAGAAGAGTTACTCCTCTTGTAAATAAGTCGACATTTTGCGTTTTGTATTGAATATCGACGCAATTTCTGTGTTTCATAGTTGATTTGAAGGTCCAAGGGATACAGTAAACCTGCAATGGTGCATCGGATTCTAATACTGCTGTCCCAGGAAAGGCTCAAAGCAAGAACTATTAGAAGAGTTACTCCTCTTGTAAATAAGTCGACATTTTGCCTTTTGTATTCAATATCGATGCAATTTCTGTGTTTCATAGTTGATTTGAAGGTCCTAGGGATACCGTAAACCTGCAACAATGGTGCATCGGAATCTAATACTGCTGTCCCAGGAAAGGCTCGAAGCACGAACTATTAGAAGAGTTACTCCTCTTGTAAATAAGTCGACATTTTGCCTTTTGTTTTCAATATCGATGCAATTTCTGTGTTTCAACGTTGATTAGAAGGTCCAAGGGATACAGTAAACCTGCAATGGTGCATCGGAATCTAATACTGCTGTCCCAGGAAAGGCTAAAAGCACGAACTATTAGAAGAGTTACTCCTCTTTTAAATAAGTCGACATTTTGCTTTTTGTATTCAATATCAATGCAATTTCTGTGTTTCATCGTTGATTTGAAGGTCCAAGGGATACAGTAAACCTACAATGGTGCATCGGAATCCAATACTGCTGTCCCAGGAAAGGCTCAAAGCACGAACTATTACAAGAGTTACTCCTCTTGTAAGTAAGTCGACAGTTTGCCTTTTGTATTCAATATCGATGTAATTTCTGTGTTTCATCGTTGATTTGAAGGTCCAAGGGATACAGTAAACCTGCAATGGTGCATCGGAATCTAATACTGCTGTCCCAGGAAAGCCTCAATGCACGAACTATTAGAAGAGTTAATCCTCTTGTAAATAAGTCGACATTTTGCCTTTTGTATTCAATATCGATGCAATTTCTGTGTTTCGTCGTTGATTTGAAGGTCGAAGGGATACAGTAAACCTGCAATGGTGCATCGGAATCTAATACTGCTGTCCCAGGAAAGGCTAAAAGCACGAACTATTAGAAGAGTTACTCCTCTTAGAAATAAGCCGACATTTTGGCTTTTGTATTCAATATCGATGCAATTTCTGTGTTTCATCGTTGATTTAAAGGTCCAGGGGATACAGTAAACTTGCAATGGTGCATCGAAATCTAATACTGCTGACCCAGGAAAGGCTCAAATCCTGAACTATTAGAAGAATTACTCCTCTTATAAATTAGTCGATATTTTTCCTTTTGTATTCAATATCGATGCAATTTCTGTGTTTCAGCGTTGATTTGAAGGTCCAAGGGATACAGTAAACCTGCAATGGTGCATCGGAATCTAATACTGCTGTTCCAGGAGAAGCTCAAAGCACGAACTATTAGAAGAGTTACTGCTCTTATAAATAAGTCGACATTTTGCCTTTTGTATTCAATATCGATGCAATTTCTGTGTTTCATCGTTGATTTGAAGGTCCAAGGGATACAGTAAACCTGCAATGGTGCATCGGCATCTAATACTGCTGTCCCAGGAAAGGCTGAAAGCAAGAATTATTAGAAGAGTTACTCCTCTTGTAAATAAGTCGACAGTTTGCCTTTTGTATTCAATATCGATGCAATTTCTGTGTTTCATCGTTGATTTGAAGGTCCAAGGGATACAGTAAACCTACAATGGTGCATCGGAATCCAGTACTGCTGCCCCAGTAACGGCTCAAAGCACGAACTATTAGAAGAGTTACTCCTCTTGTAAATAAATCGACAGTTTGCCTTTTGTATTCAATATCGATGCAATTTCTGTGTTTCATCGTTGATTTGAAGGTCCAAGGGATACAGTAAACCTGCAATGGTGCATCGGAATCTAATACTGCTGTCACAGGAAAGGCTCAAAGCACGAACTATTAGAACAGTTACTCCTCTTGTAAATAAGTCGACATTATGCCTTTTGTATTCAATATCGATGCAATTTCTGTGTTTCATCGTTGATTTGAAGGTCCAAGGGATACAGTAAATCTGCAATGGTGCATCGGAATCTAATACTGCTGTCCCAGGAAAGGCTCAAAGCAGGAATTATTAGAAGAGTTACTCCTCCTGTAAATAAGTCGACATTTTGCCATTTGTATTCAATATCGATGCAATTTCTGTGTTTCATCGTTGATTTGAAGGTCCAAGGGATACAGTAAATCTGCAAGATGCATCGGAATCTAATACTGCTGTCCCAGGAAAGGCTCAAAGCACGAACTATTAGAAGAGTTACTCCTCTTGTAAATAAGTCGACATTTTGCGTTTTGTATTCAATATCGATGCAATTTCTGTGTTTCATAGTTGATTTGAAGGTCCAAGGGATACAGTAAACCTGCAATGGTGCATCGGATTCTAATACTGCTGTCCCAGGAAAGGCTCAAAGCAAGAACTATTAGAAGAGTTACTCCTCTTGTAAATAAGTCGACATTTTGGCTTTTGTATTCAATATCGATGCAATTTCTGTGTTTCATCGTTGATTTGAAGGTCTTAGGGATACCGTAAACCTGCAACAATGGTGCTTCGGAATCTAATACTGCAGTCCCAGGAAAGGCTCAAAGCACGAACTATTAGAAGTGTTACTCCTCTTGTAAATAAGTCGACATTTTGCCTTTTGTATTCTATATCGATGCAATTTCTGTGTTTCATCGTTGATTTGAAGGTCCAAGGGATACAGTAAATCTGCAAGATGCATCGGAATCTAATACTGCTGTCCCAGGAAAGGCTCAAAGCACGAACTATTAGAAGAGTTACTCCTCTTGTAAATAAGTCGACATTTTGCCTTTTGTATTCTATATCGATGCAATTTCTGTCTTTCATCGTTGATTTGAAGGTCCAAGGGATACAGTAAATCTGCAAGATGCATCGGAATCTAATACTGCTGTCCCAGGAAAGGCTCAAAGCACGAACTATTAGAAGAGTTACTCCTCTTGTAAATAAGTCGACATTTTGAGTTTTGTATTCAATATCGATGCAATTTCTGTGGTTCATCGTTGATTTGAAGGTCCACGGGATACAGTAAACCTGCAATGGTGCACCGGATTCTAATACTGCTGTCTCAGGAAAGGCTCAAAGCACAAACTATTAGAAAAGTTACTCCTCTTGTAAATAAGTCGACATTTTGCCTTTTGTATTCTATATCGATGCAATTTCTGTGTTTTATCGTTGATTTGAAGGTCCAAGGGATACAGTAAAACTGCAAGATGCATCGGAATCTAATACTGCTGTCCCAGGAAAGGCTCAAAGCACGAACTATTAGAGGATACTCCTCTTGTAAATAAGTCGACATTTTTCCTTTTGTATTCAATATCGATGCAATTTCTGTGTTTCATAGTTGATTTGAAGGTCCTAGGGATACCGTAAACCTGCAACATTGTTGCATCGGAATCTAATACTGCTGTCCCAGGAAAGGCTCAAAGCACGAACTATTAGAAGAGTTACTCCTCTTGTAAATAAGTCGACATTTTGGCTTTTGTTTTCAATATCGATGCAATTTCTGTGTTTCAACGTTGATTAGAAGGTCCAAGGGATACAGTAAACCTGCAATGGTGCATCGGAATCTAATACTGCTGTCCCAGGAAAGGCTAAAAGCACGAACTATTAGAAGAGTTACTCCTCTTTTAAATCAGTCGACATTTTGCTTTTTGTATTCAATATCAATGCAATTTCTGTGTTTCATCGTTGATTTGAAGGTCCAAGGGATACAGTAAACCTACAATGGTGCATCGGAATCCAATACTGCTGTCCCAGGAAAGGCTCAAAGCACGAACTATTAGAAAAGTTACTCCTCTTGTAAGTAAGTCGACAGTTTGCCTTTTGTATTCAATATCGATGTAATTTCTGTGTTTCATCGTTGATTTGAAGGTCCAAGGGATACAGTAAACCTGCAATGGTGCATCGGAATCTAATACTGCTGTCCCAGGAAAGCCTCAATGCACGAACTATTAGAAGAGTTAATCCTCTTGTAAATAAGTCGACATTTTGCCTTTTGTATTCAATATCGATGCAATTTCTGTGTTTCGTCGTTGATTTGAAGGTCCAAGGGATACAGTAAACCTGCAATGGTGCATCGGAATCTAATACTGCTGTCCCAGGAAAGGCTAAAGGCACGAACTATTAGAAGAGTTACTCCTCTTAGAAATAAGCCGACATTTTGGCTTTTGTATTCAATATCGATGCAATTTCTGTGTTTCATCGTCGATTTAAAGGTCCAGGGGATACAGTAAACCTGCAATGGTGCATCGAAATCTAATACTGCTGACCCAGGAAAGGCTCAAATCCTGAACTATTAGAAGAATTACTCCTCTTATAAATTAGTCGATATTTTTCCTTTTGTATTCAATATCGATGCAATTTCTGTGTTTCAGCGTTGATTTGAAGGTCCAAGGGATACAGTAAACCTGCAATGGTGCATCGGAATCTAATACTGCTGTTCCAGGAGAAGCTCAAAGCACGAACTATTAGAAGAGTTACTCCTCTTGCAATTAAGTCGACATTTTGCCTCTTGTATTCAATATCGATGCAATTTCTGTGTTTCATCGTTGATTTGAAGGTCCAAGGGATACAGTAAATCTGCAATGGTGCATCGGAATCTAATACTGCTGTTCCAGGAGAAGCTCAAAGCACGAACTATTACAAGAGTTACTCCTCTTATAAATAAGTCGATATTTTGCCTTTTCTGTTCAATATCGATGCAATTTCTGTGTTTCATCGTTGATTTGAAGGTCCAAGGAATACAGTAAACCTGCAATGGTGCATCGAAATCTAATACTGCTGTCCCAGGAAAGGCTCAAAGCACGAACTATTAGAAGAGTTACTGCTCTTATAAATAAGTCGACATTTTGCCTTTTGTATTCAATATCGATGCAATTTCTGTGTTTCATCGTTGATTTGAAGGTCCAAGGGATACAGTAAACCTGCAATGGTGCATCGGAATCTAATACTGCTGTCCCAGGAAAGGCTGAAAGCAAGAATTATTAGAAGAGTTACTCCTCTTGTAAATAAGTCGACAGTTTGCCTTTTGTATTCAATATCGATGCAATTTCTGTGTTTCATCGTTGATTTGAAGGTCCAAGGGATACAGTAAACCTACAATGATGCATCGGAATCCAGTACTGCTGCCCCAGTAACGGCTCAAAGCACGAACTATTAGAAGAGTTACTCCTCTTGTAAATAAATCGACAGTTTGCCTTTTGTATTCAATATCGATGCAATTTCTGTGTTTCATCGTTGATTTGAAGGTCCAAGGGATACAGTAAACCTGCAATGGTGCATCGGAATCTAATACTGCTGTCACAGGAAAGGCTCAAAGCACGAACTATTAGAACAGTTACTCCTCTTGTAAATAAGTCGACATTATGCCTTTTGTATTCAATATCGATGCAATTTCTGTGTTTCATCGTTGATTTGAAGGTCCAAGGGATACAGTAAACCTGCAATGGTGCATCGGATTCTAATACTGCTGTCCCAGGAAAGGCTCAAAGCAAGAACTATTAGAAGAGTTACTCCTCTTGTAAATAAGTCGACATTTTGCCTTTTGTATTCAATATCGATGCAATTTCTGTGTTTCATCGTTGATTTGAAGGTCTTAGGGATACCGTAAACCTGCAACAATGGTGCTTCGGAATCTAATACTGCAGTCCCAGGAAAGGCTCAAAGCACGAACTATTAGAAGTGTTACTCCTCTTGTAAATAAGTCGACATTTTGCCTTTTGTAATCTATATCGATGCAATTTCTGGGTTTCATCGTTGATTTGAAGGTCCAAGGGATACAGTAAATCTGCAAGATGCATCGGAATCTAATACTGCTGTCCCAGGAAAGGCTCAAAGCACGAACTATTAGAAGAGTTACTCCTCTTGTAAATAAGTCGACATTTTGAGTTTTGTATTCAATATCGATGCAATTTCTGTGGTTCATCGTTGATTTGAAGGTCCACGGGATACAGTAAACCTGCAATGGTGCACCGGATTCTAATACTGCTGTCTCAGGAAAGGCTCAAAGCACGAACTATTAGAAGAGTTACTCCTCTTGTAAATAAGTCGACATTTTGGCTTTTGTATTCAATATCGATGCAATTTCTGTGTTTCATCGTTGATTTGAAGGTCCAAGGGATACAGTAAACCTGCAATGGTGCATCGAAATCTAATACTGCTGTCCCAGGAAAGGCTAAAAGCACGAACTATTAGAAGAGTTACTCCTCTTGTAAATAAGTCGACATTTCGCGTTTTGTATTGAATATCGATGCAATTTCTGTGTTTCATAGTTGATTTGAAGGTCCTAGGGATACCGTAAACCTGCAACATTGGTGCATCGGAATCTAATACTGCTGTCCCAGGAAAGGCTCAAAGCACGAACTATTAGAAGAGTTACTCCTCGTGTAAATAAGTCGACATTTTGCCTTTTGTTTTCAATATCGATGCAATTTCTGTGTTTCAACGTTGATTAGAAGGTCCAAGGGATACAGTAAACCTGCAATGGTGCATCGGAATCAAATACTGCTGTCCCAGGAAACGCTAAAAGCACGAACTATTAGAAGAGTTACTCCTCTTGTAAATAAGTCGACATTTTGCTTTTTGTATTCAATATCAATGCAATTTCTGTGTTTCATCGTTGATTTGAAGGTCCAAGGGATACAGTAAACCTACAATGGTGCATCGGAATCCAATACTGCTGTCCCAGGAAAGGCTCAAAGCACGAACTATTAGAAGAGTTACTCCTCTTGTAAGTAAGTCGACAGTTTGCCTTTTGTATTCAATATCGATGTAATTTCTGTGTTTCATCGTTGATTTGAAGGTCCAAGGGGTATACAGTAAACCTGCAATGGTGCATCAAAATCTAATACTGCTGTCCCAGGAAAGCCTCAATGCACGAACTATTAGAAGAGTTAATCCTCTTGTAAATAAGTCGACATTTTGCCTTTTGTATTCAATATCGATGCAATTTCTGTGTTTCGTCGTTGATTTGAAGGTCCAAGGGATACAGTAAACCTGCAATGGTGCATCGGAATCTAATACTGCTGTCCCAGGAAAGGCTAAAAGCACGAACTATTAGAAGAGTTACTCCTCTTAGAAATAAGCCGACATTTTGGCTTTTGTATTCAATATCGATGCAATTTCTGTGTTTCATCGTTGATTTAAAGGTCCAGGGGATACTGTAAACCTGCAATGGTGCATCGAAATCTAATACTGCTGACCCAGGAAAGGCTCAAATCCTGAACTATTAGAAGAATTACTCCTCTTATAAATTAGTCGATATTTTTCCTTTTGTATTCAATATCGATGCAATTTCTGTGTTTCAGCGTTGATTTGAAGGTCCAAGGGATACAGTAAACCTGCAATGGTGCATCGGAATCTAATACTGCTGTTCCAGGAGAAGCTCAAAGCACGAACTATTAGAAGAGTTACTCCTCTTGCAATTAAGTCGACATTTTGCCTCTTGTATTCAATATCGATGCAATTTCTGTGTTTCATCGTTGATTTGAAGGTCCAAGGGATACAGTAAATCTGCAATGGTGCATCGGAATCTAATACTGCTGTCCTAGGAAAGGCTCAAAGCACGAACTATTACAAGAGTTACTCCTCTTATAAATAAGTCGATATTTTGCCTTTTCTGTTCAATATCGATGCAATTTCTGTGTTTCATCGTTGATTTGAAGGTCCAAGGGATACAGTAAACCTGCAATGGTGCATCGAAATCTAATACTGCTGTCCCAGGAAAGGCTCAAAGCACGAACTACTAGAAGAGTTACTGCTCTTATAAATAAGTCGACATTTTGCCTTTTGTATTCAATATCGATGCAATTTCTGTGTTTCATCGTTGATTTGAAGGTCCAAGGGATACAGTAAACCTGCAATGGTGCATCGGAATCTAATACTGCTGTCCCAGGAGAAGCTCAAAGCACGAACTATTAGAAGAGTTACTCCTCTTGTAAATAAGTCGACATTTTGCCTTTTGTATTTAATATCGATGCAATTTCTGTGTTTCATCGTTGATTTGAAGGTCTTAGGGATACCGTAAACCTGCAACAATGGTGCATCGGAATCTAATACTGCTGTCCCAGGAAAGGCTCAAAGCACGAACTATTAGAAGAGTTACTCCTCTTGTAAATAAGTCGACATTTTGCTTTTTGTATTCAATATCGATGCAATTTCTGTGTTTCATCGTTGATTTGAAGGTCTAAGGGATACAGTAAACCTGCAATGGTGCATCGGAATCTAATACTGCTGTCCCAGGAAAGGCTCAAAGCACGAACTATTAGAAGAATTACTGCTCTTGTAAATAAGTCGACATTTTGCCTTTTGTATTCAATATCGATGCAATATCTGTGCTTCATCGTTGATTTGAAGGTCCAAGGGATACAGTAAACCGGCAATGGTGCATCGGAATCTAATACTGCTGTCCCAGGAAAGGATCAAAGCACGATCTATTAGAAGAGTTACTCCTCTTATAAATAAGTCGACATTTTGCTTTTTCTATTCAATATCGATGCAATTTCTGTGTTTCATCGTTGATTTGAAGGTCCAAGGGATACAGTAAACCTGCAATGGTGCATCGGAATCTATTACTGCTGCCCCAGGAAAGGTTTAAAACAGGAACTATTAGAAGAGTTACTCCTCTTATAAATAAGTCGATATTTTGTCTTTTGTATTCAATATCGATCCATTTTCTGTGTTTCATCGTTGAGTTGAAGGTCCAAGGGATACAGTAAACCTGCAATGCTGCATCGGAATCTAATACTGCTTTTCCAGGAAAGGCTAAAAGCACGAACTATTAGAAGAGGTACTCCTCTTGTAAATAAGTCGACATTTTGCTTTTTGTATTCAATATCGATGCAATTTCTGTGTTTCATCGTTGATTTGAAGGTCCAACGGATACAGTAAACCTGCAATGGTGCTTCGGAATCTAATACTGCTGACCCAGGAAAGGCTCAAAGCACGAACTATTAGAAGAGTTACTCCTATTATAAATAAGTCGACATTTTGCCTTTTGTATTCAGTATCGATGCAATTTCTGTGTTTAGTCGTTGATTTGGAGGTCCAAGGGATACAGTAAACCTGCAATGGTGCATCGGAAAATAATACTGCTGCCCCAGGAAAGGCTCAAAACAGGAACTATTAGAAGAGTTACTCCTCTTATAAATAAGTCGATATTTTGCCTTTTGTATTCAATATCGTTGCAATTTCTGTGTTTCATCGTTGATTTGAAGGTCCAAGGGATACAGTAAACCTGCAATGGTGCATCGGAATCTAATACTGCTGTCCCAGGAAAGGCTCAAAGCACGAACTAATAGAAGAGTTACTCCTCTTGTAAATAAGTCGACATTTTTCCTTTTGTTTTCAATATCGATCCAATTTCTGTGTTTCATGGTTGACTTGACGGTCCAAGGGATACAGTAAACCTGCAATGGTGCATCGGAATCTAATACTGCTGTCCCAGGAATGGCTAAAAGCACGAACTATTAGAAGAGTTATTCCTCTTGTAAATAAGTCGACATTTTGCCTTTTGTATTCAATATCGATGCAATTTCTGTGTTTCATCGTTGATTTGAAGGTCCAAGGGATACAGTAAACCTGCAATGGTGCATCGGAATCTAATACTGCTGCCCAGGAAAGGCTCAAAGCACGAACTATTAGAAGAGTCACTCCTCTTGTAAATAAGTCGACATTTTGCTTTTTGTATTCAATGTCGATGCAATTTCTGTGTTTCATCGTTGATTTGAAGGTCCAGGGATACAGTAAACCTGCAATGGTGCATCGGAATCTAATACTGCTCTCCCAGGAAAGGCTCAAAGCACGAACTATTAGAAGAGTTACTCCTCTTGTAAATAAGTCGACATTTTGCCTTATGTATTCAATATCGATGCAATTTCTGTGTCTCATCGTTGATTTGAAGGTCCAAGGGATACAGTGAACCTGCAATGGTGCATCGGAATCTAATACTGCTGTCCCAGGAAAGGCTCAAAGCACCAACTATTAGAAGAGCTACTCCTCTTGTAAATAAGTCGACAGTTTGCCTTTTGTATTCAATATCGATGCAATTTCTGTGTTTCATCGTTGATTTGAAGGTCCAAGGGATACATTAAACCTGCAATGGTGCATCGGAATCGAATACTGTTGCCCCAGGAATGGCTCAAAACAAGAACTATTAGAAGAGTTACTCCTCTTATAAATAAGTCGATATTTTGCATTTGTATTCAATATCGATGTAATTCTGTGTTTCATCGTTGATTTGAAGGTCCAAGGGATACAGTAAACCGGCAATTGGGCATCGGAATCTAATACTGCTGTCCCAGGAAAGGCTCAAAGCACGAAGTATTAGAAGAGTTACTCCTCTTACAAATAAGTCGACATTTTGTCTTTTTTATTCAGTATCGATGCAATTTCTGTGTTTCATCGTTGATTTGAAGGTCCTAGGGATACAGTAAACCTGCAATGGTGCATCGGAATCTAATACTGCTGTCCCAGGAAAGCCTCAAAGCACGAACTATTAGAAGAGTTACTCCTCTTGTAAATAAGTCGACATTTTGCCTTTTGTATTCAATATCGAAGCAATTTCTGTGTTTCATCGTTGAGTTGAAGGTCCAAGGGATACAGTAAACCTGCAATGGTGCATCGGAATCTAATACTGCTGTCCCAGGAGAAGCTCAAAGCACGAACTATTAGAAGAGTTACTCCTCTTGTAAATAAGTCGACATTTTGCCTTTTGTATTCAATATCGATGCAATTTCTGTGTTTCATGGTTGACTTGACGGTCCAAGGGATACAGTAAACCAGCAATGGCGCATCGGAATCTAATACTGCTGTCCCAGGAATGGCTAAAAGCACGAACTATTAGAAGAGTTATTGCTCTTGTAAATAAGTCGACATTTTGCCTTTTGTATTCAATATCGATGCATTTTCTGTGTTTCATCGTTGATTTGAAGGTCCAAGGGATACAGTAAACCTACAATGGTGCATCAGAATCTAATACAGCTGCCCAGGAAAGGCTCAAAGCACGAACTATTAGAAGAGTTACTCCTCTTGTAAATAAGTCGACATTTTGTCTTTTTTATTCAGTATCGATGCAATTTCTGTGTTTCATCGTTGATTTGAAGGTCCAGGGATACAGTAAACCTGCAATGGTGCATCGGAATCTAATACTGCTGTCCCAGGAAAGGCTCAAAGCACGAACTATTAGAAGAGTTACTCCTCTTGTAAATAAGTCGACATTTTGCCTTTTGTATTCAATATCGACGCAATTTCTGTGTTTCATCGTTGATTTGAAGGTCCAAGGGATACAGTAAACCTGCAATGGTGCATCGGAATCTAATACTGCTGTCCCAGGAAAGGCTCAAAGCACGAACTATTAGAAGAGCTACTCCTCTTGTAAATAAGTCGACAGTTTGCCTTTTGTATTCAATATCGATGCAATTTCTGTGCTTCATCGTTGATTTGAAGGTCCAAGGGATACAGTAAACCTGCAATGGTGCATCGGAATCTATTACTTCAGTCCCAGGAAAGGCACTAAGCACGAACTGTTAGAAGAGTTACTCCTCTTAAAATAAGTCGACATTTTGCCTTTTGTATTCAATATCGATGCAATTTCTGTGTTTCATCGATGATTTGAAGGTCCAAGGGATACAGTAAACCTGCAATGGTGCATCGGAATCTAATACTGCTGTCCCAGGAAAGGCTCAAAGCACGAACTATTAGAAGAGTTACTCCTCTTGTAAATAAGTCGACATTTTGCCTTTTGTATTCAATATCAATGCAATTTCTATGTTTCATCGTTGATTTGAAGGTCCAAGGCATACAGTAAACCTGCAATGTTGCATCGGAATGTAATACTGCTGTCCCAGGAAACGCTCAAAGCACGAACTATTAGAAGAGTTACTCCTCTTGTAATAAGTCGACATTTTTCCTTTTGTATTCCATATCGATGCAATTTCTGTTTTTCATCGTTGATTTGAAGGTCCAAGGGAAACAGTAAACCTGCAATGGTGCACGGAATCTAATACTGCTGTCCCAGGAAAGCCTCAAAGCACAAACTATTAGAAGAGTTACTCCTCTTGTAAATAAGTCGACATTTTGCCTTTTGTATTCAATATCAATGCAATTTCTGTGTTTCATCGTTGATTTGAAGGTCCAACCTGCAATGGTGCATCGGAATCTAATACTGCTGTCCCAGGAAAGGCTCAAAGCACGAACTTTTAGAAGAGTTACTCCTCTTGTAAATAAGTCGACATTATGCATTTTGTTTTCAATATCGATGCAATTTCTGTGTTTCATCGTTGATTTGAAGGTCCAAGGGATACAGTAAACGTGCAGTGGTGCATCGGAATCTAATACTGCTATCCCAGGAGAGGCTCAAACCACAACTCTCAGAAGGGTTATTCCACTTGTATATAAATAGGCATTGTGCCTTTCGTATACACCCCCAATGCAATTTCTGTGTTTCATCGTTAACTTGAAGGTCCAAGGGATACAGTAAACGTGCAGTGGTGCATCGGAATCTAATACTGCTGTCCCAGGAAAGGCTCAAAGCACAAAGTATTAGAAGAGTTACTCCTCTTGTAAATAAGTCGACAATTTGCCTTTAGTATTCAATATCGATGCAATTTCTGTGCTTCATTGTCAATGTGAAGGCCCAAGGGATACAGTAAACCTGCAGCTGTGCATCGGAATCTAATACTGCTGCCCCTGGAGAGGCTTAAAATACAACACTCAGAAGGGTTACTCCACTTGTATATAAGTCGGCATTGTGCCTTTTGTATACACTCGCGATGCGATTTCTGTGTTTCGTCGTTAATTTGAAGGTCCAAGGGATACAGTAAACATGCAGTGGTGCTACGGAATCTAATGCTGCTCTCCCAGGAAAGGCTCAAAGCACAAACTATTAGAAGAGTTACTCCTCTTGTAAATAAGTCGACATTTTGCATTTTGTATTCAATATCGATGCAATTTCTGTGGTTCATCGTCAATGTGAAGGTCCAAGGGATACAGTAAACCTACAATGGTGTATCGGAATCCAATACTGCTGTCCCAGGAAAGGATCAAAGCACAAACTATTAGAAGAGTTACTCCTCTTGTCAATAAGTCGACATTTTGCCTTTGCTATTCAATATCGAAGCAATTTCTGTGTTTCATCGTCAATGTGAAGGTCCAAAGGATACAGTAAACCTGCCGTGGTGCATCGGAATCTAATACTGCTATCCCAGGAGAGGCTCGAACCACAACTCTTAGAAGGGTTACTCCACTTGTACATAAGTAGGCATTGTACCTTTCGTATACACCCCCGATGCAATTTCTGTGTTTCATCGTCAATTTGAAGGTCAAAGAGATACAGTAAACGTGCAGTGGTGCATCGGAATCTAATACTGCTGTCCCAGGAAAGGCTCAAAGCACGAACTATTACAAGAGTTACTCCTCTTATAAATAATTCGATATTTTGCCTTTTGTATTCAATATCGATGCAATTTCTGTATTTCGTCGTTGATTTGAAGGTCCAAGGGATACAGTAAACCTGCAATGGTGCATCGGAATCTAATACTGCTGTCCCAGGAAAGGCTAAAAGCACGAACTATTAGAAGAGTTACTCCTCTTAGAAATAAGCCGACATTTTGGCTTTTGTATTCAATATCGATGCAATTTCTGTGTTTCATCGTTGATTTAAAGGTCCAGGGGATACAGTGAACCTGCAATGGTGCATCGAAATCTAATACTGCTGACCCAGGAAAGGCTCAAATCCTGAACTATTAGAAGAATTACTCCTCTTATAAATTAGTCGATATTTTTCCTTTTGTATTCAATATCGATGCAATTTCTGTGTTTCAGCGTTGATTTGAAGGTCCAAGGGATACAGTAAACCTGCAATGGTGCATCGGAATCTAATACTGCTGTTCCAGGAGAAGCTCAAAGCACGAACTATTAGAAGAGTTACTCCTCTTGCAATTAAGTCGACATTTTGCCTCTTGTATTCAATATCGATGCAATTTCTGTGTTTCATCGTTGATTTGAAGGTCCAAGGGATACAGTAAATCTGCAATGGTGCATCGGAATCTAATACTGCTGTCCCAGGAAAGGCTCAAAGCACGAACTATTACAAGAGTTACTCCTCTTATAAATAAGTCGATATTTTGCCTTTTCTGTTCAATATCGATGCAATTTCTATGTTTCATCGTTGATTTGAAGGTCCAAGGGATACAGTAAACCTGCAATGGTGCATCGAAATCTAATACTGCTGTCCCAGGAAAGGCTCAAAGCACGAACTATTAGAAGAGTTACTGCTCTTATAAATAAGTCGACATTTTGCCTTTTGTATTCAATATCGATGCAATTTCTGTGTTTCATCGTTGATTTGAAGGTCCAAGGGATACAGTAAACCTGCAATGGTGCATCGGAATCTAATACTGCTGTCCCAGGAAAGGCTGAAAGCAAGAATTATTAGAAGAGTTACTCCTCTTGTAAATAAGTCGACAGTTTGCCTTTTGTATTCAATATCGATGCAATTTCTGTGTTTCATCGTTGATTTGAAGGTCCAAGGGATACACTAAAGTTGCAGTGGTGCATCGGAATTTAATACTGCTGTCCCAGGAAAGGCTGAAAGCAGGAATTATTAGAAAAGTTACTCCTCTTGTAAATAAGTCGACATTTTGCCTTTTGTATTCTATATCGATGCAATTTCTGTGTTTTATCGTTGATTTGAAGGTCCAAGGGAAAGAGTAAAACTGCAAGATGCATCGGAATCTAATACTGCTGTCCCAGGAAAGGCTCAAAGCACGAACTATTAGAAGTTACTCCTCTTGTAAATAAGTCGACATTTTTCCTTTTGTATTCAATATCGATGCAATTTCTGTGTTTCATCGTTGATTTGAAGGTCCAAGGGATACAGTAAACCTGCAATGGTGCATCGGAATCTAATACTGCTGTCCCAGGAAAGGCTCAAAGCACGAACTATTAGAAGAGTTACTCCTCTTGTAAATAAGTCAACATTTTGCCTTTTGTATTCAATATCGATGCAATTTCTGTGTTTCATCGTTGATTTGAAGGTCCAAGGGATACAGTAAACCTGCAATGGTGCATCGGAATCTAATACTGCTGTCCCAGGAAAGGCTAACAGCACGAACTATTAGAAGAGTTACTCCTCTTGCAATTAAGTCGACATTTTGCCTTTTGTATTCAATATCGATGCGATTTCTGTGTTTCATCGTTGATTTGAAGGTCCAAGGGATACAGTAAACCTACAATGGTGCATCGGAATCCAGTACTGCTGCCCCAGTAACGGCTCAAAGCACGAACTATTAGAAGAGTTACTCCTCTTGTAAATAAATCGACAGTTTGCCTTTTGTATTCAATATCGATGCAATTTCTGTGTTTCATCGTTGATTTGAAGGTCCAAGGGATACAGTAAATCTGCAATGGTGCATCGGAATCTAATACTGCTGTCCCAGGAAAGGCTCAAAACAGGAATTATTAGAAGAGTTACTCCTCTTGTAAATAAGTCGACATTTTGCCATTTGTATTCTATATCGATGCAATTTCTGTGTTTCATCGTTGAATTGAAGGTCCAAGGGATACAGTAAATCTGCAAGATGCATCGGAATCTAATACTGCTGTCACAGGAAAGGCTCAAAGCACGAACTATTAGAAGAGTTACTCCTCTTGTAAATAAGTCGACATTTTGCGTTTTGTATTCAATATCGATGCAATTTCTGTGTTTCATAGTTGATTTGAAGGTCCAAGGGATACAGTAAACCTGCAATGGTGCATCGGATTCTAATACTGCTGTCCCAGGAAAGGCTCAAAGCACGAACTATTAGAAGAGTTACTCCTCTTGTAAATAAGTCGACATTTTGCCTTTTGTATTTAATATCGATGCAATTTCTGTGTTTCATCGTTGATTTGAAGGTCTTAGGGATACCGTAAACCTGCAACAATGGTGCATCGGAATCTAATACTGCTGTCCCAGGAAAGGCTCAAAGCACGAACTATTAGAAGAGTTACTCCTCTTGTAAATAAGTCGACATTTTGCTTTTTGTATTCAATATCGATGCAATTTCTGTGTTTCATCGTTGATTTGAAGGTCTAAGGGATACAGTAAACCTGCAATGGTGCATCGGAATCTAATACTGCTGTCCCAGGAAAGGCTCAAAGCACGAACTATTAGAAGAATTACTGCTCTTGTAAATATGTCGACATTTTGCCTTTTGTATTCAATATCGATGCAATATCTGTGCTTCATCGTTGATTTGAAGGTCCAAGGGATACAGTAAACCGGCAATGGTGCATCGGAATCTAATACTGCTGTCCCAGGAAAGGATCAAAGCACGAACTATTAGAAGAGTTACTCCTCTTATAAATAAGTCGACATTTTGCCTTTTCTATTCAATATCGATGCAATTTCTGTGTTTCATCGTTGATTTGAAGGTCCAAGGGATACAGTAAACCTGCAATGGTGCATCGGAATCTAATACTGCTGCCCCAGGAAAGGTTTAAAACAGGAACTATTAGAAGAGTTACTCCTCTTATAAATAAGTCGATATTTTGTCTTTTGTATTCAATATCGATCCATTTTCTGTGTTTCATCGTTGAGTTGAAGGTCCAAGGGATACAGTAAACCTGCAATGCTGCATCGGAATCTAAGACTGCTCTCCCAGGAAAGGCTAAAAGCACGAACTATTAGAAGAGGTACTCCTCTTGTAAATAAGTCGACATTTTGCTTTTTGTATTCAATATCGATGCAATTTCTGTGTTTCATCGTTGATTTGAAGGTCCAACGGATACAGTAAACCTGCAATGGTGCTTCGGAATCTAATACTGCTGTCCCAGGAAAGCCTCAAAGCACGAACTATTAGAAGAGTTACTCCTCTTGTAAATAAGTCGACATTTTGCCTTTTGTATTCAATATCGATCCATTTTCTGTGTTTCATCGTTGAGTTGAAGGTCCAAGGGATACAGTAAACCTTCAATGGTGCATCGGAATCTAATACTGCTGTCCCAGGAAAGGCTCAAAGCACGAACTATTAGAAGAGTTACTCCTATTATAAATAAGTCGACATTTTGCCTTTTGTATTCAGTATCGATGCAATTTCTGTGTTTAGTCGTTGATTTGGAGGTCCAAGGGATACAGTAAACCTGCAATGGTGCATCGGAAAATAATACTGCTGCCCCAGGAAAGGCTCAAAACAGGAACTATTAGAAGAGTTACTCCTCTTATAAATAAGTCGATATTTTGCCTTTTGTATTCAATATCGTTGCAATTTCTGTGTTTCATCGTTGATTTGAAGGTCCAAGGGATACAGTAAACCTGCAATGGTGCATCGGAATCTAATACTGCTGTCCCAGGAAAGGCTCAAAGCACGAACTAATAGAAGAGTTACTCCTCTTGTAAATAAGTCGACATTTTTCCTTTTTTATTCAATATCGATCCAATTTCTGTGTTTCATGGTTGACTTGACGGTCCAAGGGATACAGTAAACCTGCAATGGTGCATCGGAATCTAATACTGCTGTCCCAGGAATGGCTAAAAGCACGAACTATTAGAAGAGTTATTCCTCTTGTAAATAAGTCGACATTTTGCCTTTTGTATTCAATATCGATGCAATTTCTGTGTTTCATCGTTGATTTGAAGGTCCAAGGGATACAGTAAACCTGCAATGGTGCATCGGAATCTAATACTGCTGCCCAGGAAAGGCTCAAAGCACGAACTATTAGAAGAGTCACTCCTCTTGTAAATAAGTCGACATTTTGCTTTTTGTGTTCAATGTCGATGCAATTTCTGTGTTTCATCGTTGATTTGAAGGTCCAGGGATACAGTAAACCTGCAATGGTGCATCGGAATCTAATACTGCTCTCCCAGGAAAGGCTCAAAGCACGAACTATTAGAAGAGTTATTCCTCTTGTAAATAAGTCGACATTTTGCCTTATGTATTCAATATCGATGCAATTTCTGTGTCTCATCGTTGATTTGAAGGTCCAAGGGATACAGTGAACCTGCAATGGTGCATCGGAATCTAATACTGCTGTCCCAGGAAAGGCTCAAAGCACCAACTATTAGAAGAGCTACTCCTCTTGTAAATAAGTCGACAGTTTGCCTTTTGTATTCAATATCGATGCAATTTCTGTGTTTCATCGTTGATTTGAAGGTCCAAGGGATACAGTAAACCTGCAATGGTGCATCGGAATCTAATACTGTTGCCCCAGGAATGGCTCAAAACAAGAACTATTAGAAGAGTTACTCCTCTTATAAATAAGTCGATATTTTGCATTTGTATTCAATATCGATGTAATTATGTGTTTCATCGTTGATTTGAAGGTCCAAGGGATACAGTAAACCGGCAATGGGGCATCGGAATCTAATACTGCTGTCCCAGGAAAGGCTCAAAGCACGAACTATTAGAAGAGTTACTCCTCTTATAAATAAGTCGACATTTTGTCTTTTTTATTCAGTATCGATGCAATTTCTGTGTTTCATCGTTGATTTGAAGGTCCTAGGGATACAGTAAACATGAAATGGTGCATCGGAATCGAATACTACTGCCCCAGGAAAGGTTTAAAACAGGAACTATTAGAAGAGTTACTCCTCTTATAAATAAGTCGATATTTTGCCTTTTGTATTCAATATCGTTGTAATTCTGTGTTTCATCGTTAATTTGAAGGTCCAAGGGATACAGTAAACCTGCAATGGTGCATCGGAATCTAATACTGCTGTCCCAGGAAAGGCTCAAAGCACGAACTATTAGAAGAGGTACTCCTCTTGTAAATAAGTCGACATTTTGCTTTTTGTATTCAATATCGATGCAATTTCTGTGTTTCATCGTTGATTTGAAGGTCCAAGGGATACAGTAAACCTGCAATGGTGCATCGGAATCTAATACTGCTGTCCCAGGAAAGCCTCAAAGCACGAACTATTAGAAGAGTTACTCCTCTTGTAAATAAGTCGACATTTTGCCTTTTGTATTCAATATCGATGCAATTTCTGTGTTTCATCGTTGAGTTGAAGGTCCAAGGGATACAGTAAACCTGCAATGGTGCATCGGAATCTAATACTGCTGTCCCAGGAAAGGCTCAAAGCACGAACTAATAGAAGAGTTACTCCTCTTGTAAATAAGTCGACATTTTGCATTTGTATTCAATATCGATGCAATTTCTGTGTTTCATGGTTGACTTGACGGTCCAAGGGATACAGTAAACCAGCAATGGTGCATCGGAATCTAATACTGCTGTCCCAGGAATGGCTAAAAGCACGAACTATTAGAAGAGTTATTCCTCTTGTAAATAAGTCGACATTTTGCCTTTTGTATTCAATATCGATGCATTTTCTGTGTTTCATCGTTGATTTGAAGGTCCAAGGGATACAGTAAACCTACAATGGTGCATCAGAATCTAATACAGCTGCCCAGGAAAGGCTCAAAGCACGAACTATTAGAAGAGTTACTCCTCTTGTAAATAAGTCGACATTTTGTCTTTTTTATTCAGTATCGATGCAATTTCTGTGTTTCATCGTTGATTTGAAGGTCCAGGGATACAGTAAACCTGCAATGGTGCATCGGAATCTAATACTGCTGTCCCAGGAAAGGCTCAACGCACGAACTATTAGAAGAGTTACTCCTCTTGTAAATAAGTCGACATTTTGCCTTTTGTATTCAATATCGATGCAATTTCTGTGTTTCATCGTTGATTTGAAGGTCCAAGGGATACAGTAAACCTGCAATGGTGCATCGGAATCTAATACTGCTGTCCCAGGAAAGGCTCAAAGCACGAACTATTAGAAGAGCTACTCCTCTTGTAAATAAGTCGACAGTTTGCCTTTTGTATTCAATATCGATGCAATTTCTGTGCTTCATCGTTGATTTGAAGGTCCAAGGGATACAGTAAACCTGCAATGGTGCATCGGAATCTATTACTTCAGTCCCAGGAAAGGCACGAAGCACGAACTGTTAGAAGAGTTACTCCTCTTAAAATAAGTCGACATTTTGCCTTTTGTATTCAATATCGATGCAATTTCTGTGTTTCATCGATGATTTGAAGGTCCAAGGGATACAGTAAACCTGCAATGGTGCATCGGAATCTAATACTGCTGTCCCAGGAAAGGCTCAAAGCACGAACTATTAGAAGAGTTACTCCTCTTGTAAATAAGTCGACATTTTGCCTTTTGTATTCAATATCAATGCAATTTCTATGTTTCATCGTTGATTTGAAGGTCCAAGGCATACAGTAAACCTGCAATGTTGCATCGGAATGTAATACTGCTGTCCCAGGAAACGCTCAAAGCACGAACTATTAGAAGAGTTACTCCTCTTGTAATAAGTCGACATTTTTCCTTTTGTATTCCATATCGATGCAATTTCTGTTTTTCATCGTTGATTTGAAGGTCCAAGGGAAACAGTAAACCTGCAATGGTGCACGGAATCTAATACTGCTGTCCCAGGAAAGCCTCAAAGCACAAACTATTAGAAGAGTTACTCCTCTTGTAAATAAGTCGACATTTTGCCTTTTATATTCAATATCAATGCAATTTCTGTGTTTCATCGTTGATTTGAAGGTCCAACCTGCAATGGTGCATCGGAATCTAATACTGCTGTCCCAGGAAAGGCTCAAAGCACGAACTTTTAGAAGAGTTACTCCTCTTGTAAATAAGTCGACATTATGCATTTTGTTTTCAATATCGATGCAATTTCTGTGTTTCATCGTTGATTTGAAGGTCCAAGGGATACAGTAAACGTGCAGTGGTGCATCGGAATCTAATACTGCTGTCGCAGGAAAGGCTCAAAGCACAAACTATTAGAAGAGTTAATCCTCATGTAAATAAGTCGTTATTTTGCCTTTTGTATTCAATATCGATGCATCTTCTGTGTTTCATCGTCAATGTGAAGGTCCAAGGGATACAGTAAACCTGCCGTGGCGCATCGGAATCTGATACTGCTATCCCAGGAGAGGCTCAAACCACAACTCTCAGAAGGGTTATTCCACTTGTATATAAATAGGCATTGTGCCTTTCGTATACACCCCCAATGCAATTTCTGTGTTTCATCGTTAACTTGAAGGTCCAAGGGATACAGTAAACGTGCAGTGGTGCATCGGAATCTAATACTGCTGTCCCAGGAAAGGCTCAAAGCACAAACTATTAGAAGAGTTACTCCTCTTGTAAATAAGTCGACAATTTGCCTTTAGTATTCAATATCGATGCAATTTCTGTGTTTCATTGTCAATGTGAAGGCCCAAGGGATACAGTAAACCTGCAGCTGTGCATCGGAATCTATTACTGCTGCCCCAGGAGAGGCTCAAAATACAACACTCAGAAGGGTTACTCCACTTGTATATAAGTCGGCATTGTGCCTTATGTATACACACCCGATGCGATTTCTGTGTTTCATCGTTAATTTGAAGGTCCAAGGGATACAGTAAACATGCAGTGGTGCTACGGAATCTAATGCTGCTCTCCCAGGAAAGGCTCAAAGCACAAACTATTAGAAGAGTTACTCCTCTTGTAAATAAGTCGACATTTTGCATTTTGTATTCAATATCGATGCAATTTCTGTGGTTCATCGTCAATGTGAAGGTCCAAGGGATACAGTAAACCTACAATGGTGTATCGGAATTCAATACTGCTGTCCCAGGAAAGGATCAAAGCTCAAACTATTAGAAGAGTTACTCCTCTTGCCCATTAGTCGACATTATGCCTTTGCTATTCAATATCGAAGCAATTTCTGTGTTTCATCGTCAATGTGAAGGTCCAAAGGATACAGTAAACCTGCCGTGGTGCATCGGAATCTAATACTGCTATTCCAGGAGGGTCTCAAACCACAACTCTTGGAAGGGTTACTCCACTTGTATATAAGTAAGCATTGTGCCTTTCGTATACACCCCCGATGCAATTTCTGTGTTTCATTGTCAATTTGAAGGTCAAAAGGATACAGTAAACGTGCAGTGGTGCATCGGAATCTAATACTGCTGTCCCAGGAAAGGCTCAAAGCACAAAGTATTAGAAGAGTTACTCCTCTTGTAAATAAGTCGACATTTTGCCTTTAGTATTCAATATCGATGCAATTTCTGTGCTTCATTGTCAATGTGAAGGCCCAAGGGATACAGTAAACCTGCAGCTGTGCATCGGAATCTAATACTGCTGCCCCAGGAGAGGCTTAAAATACAACACTCAGAAGGGTTACTCCACTTGTATATAAGTCGGCATTGTGCCTTTTGTATACACTCGCGATGCGATTTCTGTGTTTCGTCGTTAATTTGAAGGTCCAAGGGATACAGTAAACATGCAGTGGTGCTACGGAATCTAATGCTGCTCTCCCAGGAAAGGCTCAAAGCACAAACTATTAGAAGAGTTACTCCTCTTGTAAATAAGTCGACATTTTGCATTTTGTATTCAATATCGATGCAATTTCTGTGGTTCATCGTCAATGTGAAGGTCCAAGGGATACAGTAAACCTACAATGGTGTATCGGAATCCAATACTGCTGTCCCAGGAAAGGATCAAAGCACAAACTATTAGAAGAGTTACTCCTCTTGTCAATAAGTCGACATTTTGCCTTTGCTATTCAATATCGAAGCAATTTCTGTGTTTCATCGTCAATGTGAAGGTCCAAAGGATACAGTAAACCTGCCGTGGTGCATCGGAATCTAATACTGCTATCCCAGGAGAGGCTCGAACCACAACTCTTAGAAGGGTTACTCCACTTGTACATAAGCAGGCATTGTACCTTTCGTATACACCCCCGATGCAATTTCTGTGTTTCATCGTCAATTTGAAGGTCAAAGAGATACAGTAAACGTGCAGTGGTGCATCGGAATCTAATACTGCTGTCCCAGGAAAGGCTCAAAGCACAAACTATTAGAAGAGTTACTCCTCATGTAAATAAGTCGTTATTTTGCCTTTTGTATTCAATATCGATACAATTTCTGTATTTCATCGTCAATGTGAGGGTCGATGGGATACAGTAAACCTTCAATGGTGCATCGGAATCTAATACTGCTGTCACTGGAAAGACTCAAAGCACAAACTATTAGAAGAGTTACTCCTCTTGTAAATAAGTCTACATTTTGCCTTTTGTATTCAATATCTATGCATCTTCTGTGTTTCATCGTCAATGTGAAGGTCCAAGGGATACAGTAAACCTGCCGTGGCGCATCGGAATCTAATACTGCTATCCGAGGAGAGGCTCAAACCACAACTCTCAGAAGGGTTACTCCACTTGTATATAAGTAGGCATTGTGCCTTTCGTATACACCCCCAATGCAATTTCTGTGTTTCATCGTTAACTTGAAGGTCCAAGGGATACAGTAAACGTGCAGTGGTGCATCGGAATCTAATACTGCTGTCCCAGGAAAGGCTCAAAGCACAAACTATTAGAAGAGTTACTCCTCTTGTAAGTTAGTCGACAATTTGCCTTTTGTATTCAATATCGATGCAATTTCTGAGTTTTATTGTCAATGTGAAGGCCCAAGAGATACAGTAAACCTGCAGATGTGCATCGGAATCTAATACTGCTGTCCCAGGAGAGGCTCAAAATACAACACTCAGAAGAGGTACTCCACTTGTATATAAGTCGGCATTGTGCCTTTTGTATACACTCCCGATGCAATTTCTGTGTTTCATCGTTAATCTTAAGGTCCAAGGGATACAGTAAACCGGCAGTGTTGCATCGGAATTTAATACTGCTGTCCCAGGAAAGGATCAAACCACAAACTATTAGAAGAGTTACTCCTCTTGTAAATACGTTGACATTTTGCCTTTTGTATTCAATATCGATGCAATTTCTGAGTTTCATCGTCAATGTGAAGGTCCAAGGTGTACAGTAAATCTGCAGTGGTGCATCGGAATCTAATACGGCTGTCCCAGGAAAGGCTCAAAGCACAAACTTTTAGAAGAGTTACTCCACTTGTAAATAAGTCGACATTTTGCCTTTTGTATTCAATATCGATGCAATTTCTGTGTTTCATCGTCAATGTGAAGGTCCAAGGGATACAGTATACCTGCAATGGTGCATCGGAATCTAATACTGCTGTCCCAGGTAAGGCTCAAAGCACAAACAACTAAAAGAGTAACTACTCTTGTAAATTATTCGACATTTTGCCTTTTGTAATCAATATCGATGCATCTTCTGTGTTTCATCGTCAATGTGAAGGTCCAAGGGAGACAGTAAACCTGCAGTGGTGCATCGGAATCTAATACTGCTGTCCCAGGAGAGGCTCAAACCACAACTCTCAGAAGGGTTACTCCACTTGTATATATGTCGGCATTGTGCCTTTTGTATACACTCCCCATGCAATTACTGTTTTTCATCGTTAATTTGAAGGTCCAAGGGATACAGCAAACCTGCAGTGGTGCATCGGAAACTAATACATCTCTCCCAGGACAGGCTCAAAGCACAAACTATTAGAAGAGTTACTTCTGTTGTAAATAAGCCGACATTTTGCCTTTTGTATTCAATATCGGTGCTTTTTCTGTGTTTCATCGTTAATTTGAAGGTCCAAACGATACAGTAAACCTGCAGTGGTGCATCGGAAACTAATACTGCTGTCCCAGGAATGGATCGAAGCACAAACTTTTAGAAGAGTTACTCTTCGTGTAAATAAGTCGACATTTTCCCTTTTGTATTTAATATCGATGCAATTTCTGTGTTTCATCGTCAATGTGAATGTCCAAGGGATACAGTAAACCTGCAGTGGTGAATCCGAATCTAATACTGCTGTCCCAGGAAAGGCTCAAAACACAAACTATTAGAAGAGTTACTCTTCTTGTAAATAAGTCGACATTTAGCGTTTTGTATTCAATATCGATGCAATTTCTATGTTTCATTGTCAATTTGAAGATCCAAGGGATACAGTAAACCTGCAATGGTGCATCGGAATCTATTACTGCCATCCCAGGAAAGGCTCAAAGCACAAACTATTAGAAGAGTCACTCCTCTTGTAAATAAGTCGACATTTTGCCTTTTGTATTCAATATCCATGCAATTTCTGTGTTTCATCGTCAATGTGAAGGTCCAATGGATACAGTAAACCTGCAAAGGTGCATCGGAATTTAATACTGCTGTCCCAGGTTAGGCTCAAAGCACAAACAACTAAAAGAGTTACTTCTCTTGTAAATAAGTCGACATTTTACCTTTTGTATTCAATATCGATGCATCTTCTGTGTTACTGTGTTACAATTAAGTATCAGTTTTGCGTCCCATTCGATAATCTAGACTCATAGGAGAACGACAATAAGGTGCCCGAGGCAGCAATAGACCCATGGAGACAAGTCGGCCGGAGGACTATGTATTGAATCTAGACGCAATTTGAGTGCTCCATCGTCATTAGGAGGCCCTGCACGTTACAATTAACTATCAGTTTTGCGTCCCAATCGATAATCTATACTCACAGGAGAACGATCATACGGTGCCCGAGGCAGCAATAGACCCATGGAGACAAGTTGTCTGGAGGGCTATGTATTGAATCGGGACGCAATTTGAGTGTTCCATCGTCATTAGGAGGCCCTGAACGTTACAATTAACTATCAGTTTTGCGTCCCATTCCATAATCTAGACTCACAGGAGAACGACCATAAGGTGCCCGAGGCAGCAATAGACCCATGGAGACAAGTTGGCTGGAGGGCGATGTATTGAATCGGGACGCAATTTGAGTGTTCCATCGTCATTAGGCGGCTCTGAACGTTACAATCAACTATCAGTTTTGCGTCCGATTCGATAATCTAGATTCACAGGAGAACGACCATAAGGTGCCCGAGACAGCAATAGACCCATGGAGATATGTCGGCTGGAGGACGATGTATTGAATCTAGACGCAATTTGAGTGTTCCATCGTCATTAGGAGGCCCTGAACGTTACAATTAACTATCAGTTTTGCGTCCCATTCGATAATCTAGACTCACAGGAGAACGACCATAAGGTGCCCGAGGCATTAATAGACCCATGGAGACATGTCGGCTGGAAGACGATGTATTGAATCTAGACGCAATTTGAGTGTTCCATCGCCATTAGGAGGCCCTGAACGTTACAGTTAACTATCAGTTTTGCGTCCCATTCGATAATCTAGAATCACAGGAGAACGACCATTAGGTGCCCGAGGCAGCAATAGACCCATGCAGACAAGTCGGCCGGAGGACGATGTATTGAATCGGGACGCAATTTGAGTGTTCCATCGTCATTAGGAGGCCCTGAACGTTACAATTAACTATCAGTTTTGCGTCCCATTCGATAATCTACACTCACAGGAGAACGACCATAAGGTGCCCGAGGCAGCAATTGACCCATGGTGACAAGTCGGCTGGAAGACGATGTATTGAATCGGGACGCAATTTGAGTGTTCCATCGTCATTAGGAGGCCCTGAACGTTACAATTAACTATCAGTTTTGCGGCCCATCGATAATCTAGACTCACAGGAGAACGACCATAAGGTGCCCGAGGCAGCAATAGACCCATGGAGACAAGTCGGCTGGAGGACGATGTATAGAATCGGGACGCATTTTCAGTGTACCATCGTCATTAGGAGGCCCTGAACGTTACAATTAACTATTAGTTTTGCGTCCCATTTTATAATCTAGACACACAGGAGAACGACCATACGGTGCCCGAGGCAGCAATAGACCCATGGAGACAAGTCGGCTGGAGGACGATGTATTGAATCGGGACGCAATTTGAGTGTTCCATCGTCATTAGGAGGCCCTGAACGTTACAACTAACTATCAGTTTTGCGTTCGATTCGATTTCTAGACTCACAGGAGAAGGACCATAAGGTGCCCGAGGCAGCAATAGACCCATGGAGACAAGTCGGCTGGAAGACGATGTATTTAATCTAGACGCAATTTGAGTGTTCCATCGTCATTAGGAGGCCCTGAACGTTACAACTAACTATCAGTTTTGCGTTCGATTCGATTTCTAGACTCACAGGAGAACGACCATAAGGTGCCCGAGGCAGCAATAGACCCATGGAGACAAGTCGGCTGGAGGACGATGTATAGAATCGGGACGCAATTTGAGTGTTCCATCGTCATTAGGAGGCCCTGAACGTTACAATTAACTATCAGTTTTGCGGCCCATCGATAATCTAGACTCACAGGAGAACGACCATAAGGTGCCCGAGGCAGCAATAGACCCATGGAGACAAGTCGGCTGGAGGACGATGTATTGAATCGGGACGCAATTTGAGTGTTCCATCGTCATTAGGAGGCCCTGAACGTTACAACTAACTATCAGTTTTGCGTTCGATTCGATTTCTAGACTCACAGGAGAAGGACCATAAGGTGCCCGAGGCAGCAATAGACCCATGGAGACAAGTCGGCTGGAAGACGATGTATTTAATCTAGACGCAATTTGAGTGTTCCATCGTCATTAGGAGGCCCTGAACGTTGCAATTAACTATCGGTTTTGCGTTAGATTCGATAATCTAGACTCACAGGAGAACGACCATACGGTGCCCGAGGCAGCAATAGACCCATGGAGACAAGTCGGCTGGAGGACGATGTATTGAATCGGGACGCAATTTGAGTGTTCCATCGTCATTAGGACGCCCTGAAAGTTACAATTAACTATCAGTTTTGCGTCCGATTCGATAATCTAGACTCACAGGAAAACGACCATTAGGTGCCAGAGCAGCAATAGACCCATGGAGACAAGTCGGCTGGAGGACGATGTATTGAATCGGGACGCAATTTGAGTGTTCCATCGTCATTAGGAGGCCCTGAACGTTACAATTAACATCAGGTTTGCATCCGATTCGATAATCTAGACTCACAGGAGAACGACCATGAGGTGCCCGAGGCATCAATAGACCCATGGAGACAAGTCGGCTGGAAGACGATGTATTGAATCTAGACGCAATTTGAGTGTTCCATCGTCATTAGGAGGCCCTGAACGTTACAATTAACTATCAGTTTTGCGTCCCATTCGATAATCTAGACTAACAGGAGAACGACCATTAGGTGCCCGAGGCAGCAATAGACCCATTAAGACAAGTCGGCTGGAGGACGATGTATTGAATCGGGACGCAATTTGAGTGTACCATCGTCATTAGGAGGCCCTGAACGTTACAATTAACTATTAGTTTTGCGTCCCATTCGATAATCTAGACTCACAGGAGAACGACCATACGGTGCCCGAGGCAGCAATAGACCCATATAGACAAGTCGACTGGAGGACGATGTATTGAATCGGGACGCAATTTCAGTGATCCATCGTCATTAGGAGGCCCTGAACGTTACAATTAACTATCAGTTTTGCGTTCGATTCGAAAATGTAGACTCACAGGAGAACGACCATACGGTGCCCGAGGCAGGAATAGACATATGAAGACAAGTCGGCTGTAAGACGATGTATTGAATAGGGACGCAATTTGAGTGTTCCATCGTCATTAGGAGGCCCTGAACATTACAATTAACTATCAGTTTTGCGTTCGATTCGAAAATGTAGACTCACAGGATAACGACCATAAGGTGCCCGAGGCAGCAATAGACATATGAAGACAAGTCGGCTGTAGGACGATGTATTGAATCTAGACGCATTTTGAGTTTCCATCGTCATTAGGAGGCCCTGAACGTTACAATTAACTATCAGTTTTGCGTCCCATTCGATAATCTAGACTCACAGGAGAACGACCATTAGGTGCCCGAGGCAGCAATAGACCCATGGAGACAAGTCGGCTGTAGGACGATGTATTGAATCGGGACGCAATTTGAGTGTTCCATCGTCTTTAGGAGGCCGTGTACGTTACAATTAACTATCAGTTTTGTGTCCGATTCGATAACCTAGACTCACAGGAGAACGACCATAAGGTGCCCGAGGCAGCAATAGACCCATGGAGACAAGTCGGCTGGAGGACGATGTATTGAATCGGGACGCAATTTGAGTGTTCCGTCGTCATTAGGAGGCCCTGAACGTTACAATTAACTATCAGTTTTGCGTCCCATTCGATAATCTAGACTCACAGGAGAAGGACCATAAGGTGCCCGAGGCAGCAATAGACCGATGGAGACAAGTCGGCTGGAGGACGATGTATTGAATCGGGACGCATTTTCAGTGTACCATCGTCATTAGGAGGCCTTGACCGTTACAATTAACTATTAGTTTTGCGTCCCATTCGATAATCTAGACTCACAGTAGAACGACCATACGGTGCCCGAGGCAGCAATAGACCCATGGAGACAAGTCGGCTGGAGGACGATGTATTGAATCGGGACGCAATTTGAGTGTTCCATCGTCATTAGGAGGCCCTGAACGTTACAATTAACTATCAGTTTTGCGTTCGATTCGAAAATCTAGACTCACAGTAGAACGACCATAAGGTGCCCGAGGCAGCAATAGACCCATGGAGACAAGTCGGCTGGAGGACGATGTATTGAATCGGGACGCAATTTGAGTGTTCCATCGTCATTAGGAGGCCCTGAACGTTACAATTAACTATCAGTTTTGCGTCCGATTCGATAATCTAGACTCACAGGAGAACGACCATTAGGTGCCCGAGGCAGCAATAGACCCAAATAGACAAGTCGACTGGAGGACGATGTATTTAATCTAGACGCAATTTGAGTGTTCCATCGTCATTGGGAGGCCCTGAACGTTACAATTAACTATCAGTTTTGCGTTCGATTCGAAAATGTAGACTCACAAGAGAACGACCAGAAGGTGCCCGAGGCAGCAGTAGACCCATGGAGACAAGTCGGCTGGAGGACGATGTATTGCATCGGGACGCAATTTGAGTGTTCCATCGTCATTAGGAGGCCCTAAACGTTACAATTAACTATCAGTTTTGCGTCCCATTCCATAATCTAGACTCACAGGAGAACGACCATACGGTGCCCGAGGCAGCAATAGACCCATGGAGACAAGTCGGCTGGAGGACGATGTATTGCATCGGGACGCAATTTGAGTGTTCCATCGTCATTAGGAGGCCCTGAACGTTACAATTAACATCAGTTTTGCATCCGATTCGATAATCTAGACTCACAGGAGAACGACCATAAGGTGCCCGAGGCATCAATAGACCCATGGAGACAAGTCGGCTGGAAGACGATGTATTGAATCTAGACGCAATTTGAGTGTTCCATCGTCATTAGGAGGCACTGAACGTTACAATTAACTATCAGTTTTGCGGTCCATTCGATAATCTAGACTCACAGGAGAACGACCATTAGGTGCCCGAGGCAGCAATAGACCCATGGAGACAAGTCGGCTGGAGGACGATGTATTGAATCGGGACGCAATTTGAGTGTTCCATCGTCATTAGGAGGCCCTGAACGTTGCAATTAACTATCAGTTTTGCGTCCCATTCGATAATCTAGACTCACAGGAGAACGACCATAAGGTGACCGAGGCAGCAATAGACCCATGGAGACAAGTCGGCTGGAAGACGATGTATTGAATCGGGACGCAATTTGAGTGTTCCATCGTCATTAGGAGGCCCTGAACGTTGCAATTAACTATCAGTTTTGCGTCCCATTCGATAATCTAGACTCACAGGAGAAGGACCATAAGGTGCCCGAGGCAGCAATAGACCCATGGAGACAAGTCGGCTGGAGGACGATGTATTGAATCGGGACGCAATTTGAGTGTACCATCGTCATTAGGAGGCCCTGAACGTTACAATTAACTATTAGTTTTGCGTCCCATTCGATAATCTAGACTCACAGGAGAACGACCATACGTAGCCCGAGGCAGCAATAGACCCATATAGACAAGTCGACTGGAGGACGATGTATTGAATCGGGACGCAATTTCAGTGTTCCATCGTCATTAGGAGGCCCTGAACGTTACAATTAACTATCAGTTTTGCGTTCGATTCGAAAATGTAGACTCACAAGAGAACGACCAGACGGTGCCCGAGGCAGCAGTAGACCCATGGAGACAAGTCGGCTGGAGGACGATGTATTGCATCGGGACGCAATTTGAGTGTTCCATCGTCATTAGGAGGCCCTAAACGTTACAATTAACTATCAGTTTTGCGTCCCATTCCATAATCTAGACTCACAGGAGAACGACCATACGGTGCCCGAGGCAGCAATAGACATATGAAGACAAGTCGGCTGTAGGACGATGTATTGAATCGGGACGCAATTTGAGTGTTCCATCGTCATTAGGAGGCCCTGAACGTTACAATTAACTATCAGTTTTGCGTTCGATTCGAAAATGTAGACTCACAGGATAACGACCATAAGGTGCCCGAGGCAGCAATAGACATATGAAGACAAGTCGGCTGTAGGACGATGTATTGAATCTAGACGCATTTTGAGTGTTCCATCGTCATTAGGAGGCCCTGAACGTTACAATTAACTATCAGTTTTGCGTCCCATTCGATAATCTAGACTCACAGGAGAACGACCATTAGGTGCCCGAGGCAGCAATAGACCCATGGAGACAAGTCGACTGGAGGACGATGTATTGAATCGGGACGCAATTTGAGTGTTCCATCGTCATTAGGAGGCCCTGAACGTTACAATTAACTATCAGTTTTGCGTCCCATTCGATAATCTAGACTCACAGGAGAAGGACCATAAGGTGCCCGAGGCAGCAATAGACCCATGGAGACAAGTCGGCTGGAGGACGATGTATTGAATCGGGACGCAATTTGAGTGTACCATCGTCATTAGGAGGCCCTGAACGTTACAATTAACTATTAGTTTTGCGTCCCATTCGATAATCTAGACTCACAGGAGAACGACCATATGGTGCCCGAGGCAGCAATAGACCCATATAGACAAGTCGACTGAAGGACGATGTATTGAATCGGGACGCAATTTGAGTGTTCCATCGTCATTAGGAGGCCCTGAACGTTACAATTAACTATCAGTTTTGCGTTCGATTCGAAAATGTAGACTCACAAGAGAACGACCAGAAGGTGCCCGAGGCAGCAGTAGACCCATGGAGGCAAGTCGGCTGTAGGACGATGTATTGCATCGGGACGCAATTTGAGTGTTCAATCGTCATTAGGAGGCCCTAAACGTTACAATTAACTATCAGTTTTGCGTCCCATTCCATACTCTAGACTCACAGGAGAACGACCATACGGTGCCCGAGGCAGCAATAGACATATGAAGACAAGTCGGCAGTAGGACGATGTATTGAATCGGGACGCAATTTGAGTGTTCCATCGTCATTAGGAGGCCCTGAACGTTACAATTAACTATCAGTTTTGCGTTCGATTCGAAAATGTAGACTCACAGGATAACGACCATAGGGTGCCCGAGGCAGCAATAGACATATGAAGACAAGTCGGCTGTAGGACGATGTATTGAATCGGGACGCAATTTGAGTGTTCCATCGTCATTAGGAGGCCGTGAACGTTACAATTAACTATCAGTTTTGTGTCCGATTCGATAATCTAGACTCACAGGAGAACGACCATAAGGTGCCCGAGGCAGCAATAGACCCATGGAGACAAGTCGGCTGGAGGACGATGTATTGAATCGGGACGCAATTTGAGTGTTCCGTCGTCATTAGGAGGCCTTGAACGTTACAATTAACTATCAGTTTTGCGTCCCATTCGATAATCTAGACTCACAGGAGAACGACCATTCGGTGCCCGAGGCAGCAATAGACCCATGGAGACATGTCGGCTGGAGGACGATGTATTGAATCGGGACGCAATTTGAGTGTTCCATCGTCATTAGGAGGCCCTGAACATTAGTATTAACTATCAGTTTTGCGTCCCATTCGATAATCTAGACTCACAGGAGAACGACCATTAGGTGCCCGAGGCAGCAATAGACCCATGGAGACAAGTCGGCCGGAGGACGATGTATTGAACCGGGACGCAATTTGAGTGTTCCATCGTCATTACGAGGCCCTGAACGTTACAATTAACTATCAGTTTTGCGTCCCATTCGATAATCTACACTCACAGGAGAGCGACCATAAGGTGCCCGAGGCAGCAATAGACCCATGGAGACAAGTCGGCTGGAAGACGATGTATTGAATCGGGACGCAATTTGAGTGTTCCATCGTCATTAGGAGGCCCTGAACGTTACAATTAACTATCAGTTTTGCGTCCCATTCGATAATCTAGGCTCACAGGAGAAGGACCATAAGGTGCCCGAGGCAGCAATAGACCGATGGAGACAAGTCGGCTGGAGGACGATGTATTGAATCGGGACGCATTTTCAGTGTACCATCGTCATTAGGAGGCCTTGAACGTTACAATTAACTATTAGTTTTGCGTCCCATTCGATAATCTAGACTCACAGTAGAACGACCATACGGTGCCCGAGGCAGCAATAGACCCAAGGAGACAAGTCGGCTGGAGGACGATGTATTGAATCGGGACGCAATTTGAGTGTTCCATCGTCATTAGGAGGCCCTGAACGTTACAATTAACTATCAGTTTTGTGTTCGATTCGAAAATCTAGACTCACAGGAGAACGACCATAAGGTGCCCGAGGCAGCAATAGACCCATGGAGACAAGTCGGCTGGAGGACGATGTATTGAATCGGGACGTAATTTGAGTGTTCCATTGTCATTAGGAGGCCCTGAACGTTACAATTAACTATCAGTTTTGCGTCCGATTCGATAATCTAGACTCACAGGAGAACGACCATTAGGTGCCCGAGGCAGCAATAGACCCATATAGACAAGTCGACTGGAGGACGATGTATTGAATCGGGACGCAATTTGAATGTTCCATCGTCATTGGGAGGCCCTGAACGTTACAATTAACTATCAGTTTTGCGTTCGATTCGAAAATGTAGATTCACAAGAGAACGACCAGAAGGTGCCCGAGGCAGCAGTAGACCCATGGAGACAAGTCGGCTGGAGGACGATGTATTGCATCGGGACGCAATTTGAGTGTTCCATCGTCATTAGGAGGCCCTAAACGTTACAATTAACTATCAGTTTTGCGTCCCATTCCATAATCGAGACTCACAGGAGAACGACCATACGGTGCCCGAGGCAGCAATAGACCCATGGAGACAAGTCGGCTGGAGGACGATGTATTGAATCGGGACGCAATTTGAGTGTTCCATCGTCATTAGGAGGCCCTGAACGTTACAATTAACTATCAGTTTTGCGTCCGATTCGATAATCTAGACTCACAGGAGAACGACCATAAGGTGCCCGAGGCATCAATAGACCCATGGAGACAAGTCGGCTGGAAGACGATGTATTGAATATAGACGCAATTTGAGTGTTCCATCGTCATTAGGAGGCCCTGAACGTTACAATTAACTATTAGTTTTGCGTCCCATTCGATAATCTAGACTCACAGGAGAACGACCATTAGGTGCCCGAGGCAGCAGTAGACCCATGGAGACAAGTCGGCTGGAGGACGATGTATTGCATCGGGACGCAATTTGAGTGTTCCATCATCATTAGGAGGCCCTAAACGTTACAATTAACTATCAGTTTTGCGTCCCATTCCATAATCTAGACTCACAGGAGAGCGACCATACGGTGCCCGAGGCAGCAATAGACATATGAAGACAAGTCGGCTGTAGGACGATGTATTGAATCGGGACGCAATTTGAGTGTTCCATCGTCATTAGGAGGCCCTGAACGTTACAATTAACTATCAGTTTTGCGTTCGATTCGAAAATGTAGACTCACAGGATAACGACCATAAGGTGCCCGAGGCAGCAATAGACATATGAAGACAAGTCGGCTGTAGGACGATGTATTGAATCTAGACGCATTTTGAGTGTTCCATCGTCATTAGGAGGCCCTGAACGTTACAATTAACTATCAGTTTTGCGTCCCATTCGATAATCTAGACTCACAGGAGAACGACCATTAGGTGCCCGAGGCAGCAATAGACCCATATAGACAAGTCGACTGGAGGACGATGTATTGAATCGGGACGCAATTTGAGTGTTCCATCGTCATTGGGAGGCCCTGAACGTTACAATTAACTATCAGTTTTGCGTTCGATTCGAAAATGTAGACTCACAAGAGAACGACCAGAAGGTGCCCGAGGCAGCAGTAGACCCATGGAGACAAGTCGGCTGGAGGACGATGTATTGCATCGGGACGCAATTTGAGTGTTCCATCGTCATTAGGAGGCCCTAAACGTTACAATTAACTATCAGTTTTGCGTCCCATTCCATAATCTAGACTCACAGGAGAACGACCATACGGTGCCCAAGGCAGCAATAGACCCATGGAGACAAGTCGGCTGGAGGACGATGTATTGAATCGGGACGCAATTTGAGTGTTCCATCGTCATTAGGAGGCCCTGAACGTTGCAATTAACTATCAGTTTTGCGTCCCATTCGATAATCTAGACTCACAGGAGAACGACCATAAGGTGACCGAGGCAGCAATAGACCCATGGAGACAAGTCGGCTGGAAGACGATGTATTGAATCGGGACGCAATTTGAGTGTTCCATCGTCATTAGGAGGCCCTGAACGTTGCAATTAACTATCAGTTTTGCGTCCCATTCGATAATCTAGACTCACAGGAGAAGGACCATAAGGTGCCCGAGGCAGCAATAGACCCATGGAGACAAGTCGGCTGGAGGACGATGTATTGAATCGGGACGCAATTTGAGTGTACCATCGTCATAAGGAGGCCCTGAACGTTACAATTAACTATTAGTTTTGCGTCCCATTCGATAATCTAGACTCACAGGAGAACGACCATACGGTGCCCGAGGCAGCAATAGACCCATATAGACAAGTCGACTGGAGGACGATGTATTGAATCGGGACGCAATTTCAGTGTTCCATCGTCATTAGGAGGCCCTGAACGTTACAATTAACTATCAGTTTTGCGTTCGATTCGAAAATGTAGACTCACAAGAGAACGACCAGACGGTGCCCGAGGCAGCAGTAGACCCATGGAGACAAGTCGGCTGGAGGACGATGTATTGCATCGGGACGCAATTTGAGTGTTCCATCGTCATTAGGAGGCCCTAAACGTTACAATTAACTATCAGTTTTGCGTCCCATTCCATAATCTAGACTCACAGGAGAACGACCATACGGTGCCCGAGGCAGCAATAGACATATGAAGACAAGTCGGCTGTAGGACGATGTATTGAATCGGGACGCAATTTGAGTGTTCCATCGTCATTAGGAGGCCCTGAACGTTACAATTAACTATCAGTTTTGCGTTCGATTCGAAAATGTAGACTCACAGGATAACGACCATAAGGTGCCCGAGGCAGCAATAGACATATGAAGACAAGTCGGCTGTAGGACGATGTATTGAATCTAGACGCATTTTGAGTGTTCCATCGTCATTAGGAGGCCCTGAACGTTACAATTAACTATCAGTTTTGCGTCCCATTCGATAATCTAGACTCACAGGAGAACGACCATTAGGTGCCCGAGGCAGCAATAGACCCATGGAGACAAGTCGACTGGAGGACGATGTATTGAATCGGGACGCAATTTGAGTGTTCCATCGTCATTAGGAGGCCCTGAACGTTACAATTAACTATCAGTTTTGCGTCCCATTCGATAATCTAGACTCACAGGAGAACGACCATAAGGTGCCCGAGGCAGCAATAGACCCATGGAGACAAGTCGGCTGGAAGACGATGTATTGAATCGGGACGCTATTTGAGTGTTCCATCGTCATTAGGAGGCCCTGAACGTTGCAATTAACTATCAGTTTTGCGTCCCATTCGATAATCTAGACTCACAGGAGAAGGACCATAAGGTGCCCGAGGCAGCAATAGACGCATGGAGACAAGTCGGCTGGAGGACGATGTATTGAATCGGGACGCAATTTGAGTGTACCATCGTCATTAGGAGGCCCTGAACGTTACAATTAACTATTAGTTTTGCGTCCCATTCGATAATCTAGACTCACAGGAGAACGACCATATGGTGCCCGAGGCAGCAATAGACCCATATAGACAAGTCGACTGAAGGACGATGTATTGAATCGGGACGCAATTTGAGTGTTCCATCGTCATTAGGAGGCCCTGAACGTTACAATTAACTATCAGTTTTGCGTTCGATTCGAAAATGTAGACTCACAAGAGAACGACCAGAAGGTGCCCGAGGCAGCAGTAGACCCATGGAGGCAAGTCGGCTGTAGGACGATGTATTGCATCGGGACGCAATTTGAGTGTTCCATCGTCATTAGGAGGCCCTAAACGTTACAATTAACTATCAGTTTTGCGTCCCATTCCATACTCTAGACTCACAATAGAACGACCATACGGTGCCCGAGGCAGCAATAGACATATGAAGACAAGTCGGCAGTAGGACGATGTATTGAATCGGGACGCAATTTGAGTGTTCCATCGTCATTAGGAGGCCCTGAACGTTACAATTAACTATCAGTTTTGCGTTCGATTCGAAAATGTAGACTCACAGGATAACGACCATAGGGTGCCCGAGGCAGCAATAGACATATGAAGACAAGTCGGCTGTAGGACGATGTATTGAATCGGGACGCAATTTGAGTGTTCCATCGTCATTAGGAGGCCGTGAACGTTACAATTAACTATCAGTTTTGTGTCCGATTCGATAAATTAGACTCACAGGAGAACGACCATAAGGTGCCCGAGGCAGCAATAGACCCATGGAGACAAGTCGGCTGGAGGACGATGTATTGAATCGGGACGCAATTTGAGTGTTCCGTCGTCATTAGGAGGCCCTGAACGTTACAATTAACTATCAGTTTTGCGTCCCATTCGATAATCTAGACTCACAGGAGAACGACCATTCGGTGCCCGAGGCAGCAATAGACCCATGGAGACATGTCGGCTGGAGGACGATGTATTGAATCGGGACGCAATTTGAGTGTTCCATCGTCATTAGGAGGCCCTGAACATTAGTATTAACTATCAGTTTTGCGTCCCATTCGATAATCTAGTCTCACAGGAGAACGACCATTAGGTGCCCGAGGCAGCAATAGACCCATGGAGACAAGTCGGCCGGAGGACGATGTATTGAATCGGGACGCAATTTGAGTGTTCCATCGTCATTACGAGGCCCTGAACGTTACAATTAACTATCAGTTTTGCGTCCCATTCGATAATCTACACTCACAGGAGAGCGACCATAAGGTGCCCGAGGCAGCAATAGACCCATGGAGACAAGTCGGCTGGAAGACGATGTATTGAATCGGGACGCAATTTGAGTGTTCCATCGTCATTAGGAGGCCCTTAACGTTACAATTAACTATCAGTTTTGCGTCCCATTCGATAATCTAGACTCACAGGAGAAGGACCATAAGGTGCCCGAGGCAGCAATAGACCGATGGAGACAAGTCGGCTGGAGGACGATGTATTGAATCGGGACGCATTTTCAGTGTACCATCGTCATTAGGAGGCCTTGAACGTTACAATTAACTATTAGTTTTGCGTCCCATTCGATAATCTAGACTCACAGTAGAACAACCATACGGTGCCTGAGGCAGCAATAGACCCAAGGAGACAAGTCGGCTGGAGGACGATGTATTGAATCGGGACGCAATTTGAGTGTTCCATCGTCATTAGGAGGCCCTGAACGTTACAATTAACTATCAATTTTGTGTTCGATTCGAAAATCTAGACTCACTGGAGAACGACCATAAGGTGCCCGAGGCAGCAATAGACCCATGGAGACAAGTCGGCTGGAGGACGATGTATTGAATCGGGACGCAATTTGAGTGTTCCATCGTCATTAGGAGGCCCTGAACGTTACAATTAACTATCAGTTTTGCGTCCGATTCGATAATCTAGACTCACAGGAGAACGACCATTAGGTGCCCGAGGCAGCAATAGACCCATATAGACAAGTCGACTGGAGGACGATGTATTGAATCGGGACGCAATTTGAATGTTCCATCGTCATTGGGAGGCCCTGAACGTTACAATTAACTATCAGTTTTGCGTTCGATTCGAAAATGTAGATTCACAAGAGAACGACCAGAAGGTGCCCGAGGCAGCAGTAGACCCATGGAGACAAGTCGGCTGGAGGACGATGTATTGCATCGGGACGCAATTTGAGTGTTCCATCGTCATTAGGAGGCCCTAAACGTTACAATTAACTATCAGTTTTGCGTCCCATTCCATAATCGAGACTCACAGGAGAACGACCATACGGTGCCCGAGGCAGCAATAGACGCATGGAGACAAGTCGGCTGGAGGACGATGTAATGAATCGGGACGCAATTTGAGTGATCCATCGTCATTAGGAGGCCCTGAACGTTAGAATCAACTTTCAGTTTTGCGTCCCATTCGATAATCTAGACTCACACGAGAACGACCATTTGGTGCCCGAGACAGCAATAGACCCAGGGAGACAAGTCGGCTGGAGGACGATGTATTGAATCGGGACGCAATTTGAGTGTTCCCTCGTCATTAGGAGGCCCTGAACGTTACAATTAACTATCAGTTTTGCGTCCCATTCGATAATCTAGACTCACAGGAGAAGGACAATAAGGTGCCCGAGGCAGCAATAGACCAATGGAGACAAGTCGGCTGGAGGACGATGTATTGAATCGGGACGCAATTTGAGTGTTCCATCGTCATAAGGAGGCCCTGAACGTTACAATTAACTATCAGTTTAGCGTCCGATCCGATCTAGACTCACAAGAGAACGACAATAAGATGCCCGAGGCAGCAATAGACCCATGGAGACAAGTCGGCTGGATTACGATGTATTTAATCGGGACGCTATTTGAGTATTCCATTGTCATTAGGAGGCCCGAAACGTTACAATTAACTATCATTTTTGCGTCCGATTCGAAAATCTAGACTCACAGGAGACGGACTATATGGTGCCCGAAGCAGCAATATCCCCTTGGAGACAAGTCGGCTGGAGGACGATGTATTGAATCTGGACGCAATTTGAGTGTTCCATCGTCATTAGGAGGCCCTGAACGTTACAATTAACTATCAGTTTTTCGTCGGATTAGAAAATCTAGACCCAGAGGCAGCAATAGACCCTTGGAGACAAGTCGGCTGGAGGACGATGTATTGAATCGGGACGCAATTTGAGTGTTTCATCGTCATTAGGAGGCCCTGAACGTTACAATTAACCATCAGTTTTGCGTCGGATTCGAAAATCTAGACTCACTGGAGAACGACCATAAGGTTCCACAGGCAGCAATAGACTCTTGGGGACAAGTCGGCTGGAGGACGATGTATTGAATCGCGACGCAATTTGAGTGTTCCATCGTCATTAGGAGGCCCTGAACGTTACAATTATCCATCAGTTTTGCGTCGGATTCGAAAATCTAGACTCACAGGAGAACGACCATAAAGTGCCATAGGCAGCAATAGACCCTTGGAGACAAGTTGGCTGGAGGACGATGTAATGAATCGCGACGCAATTTGAGTGTTCCATCATCATTAGGTGGCCCTGAACGTTACAATTAAGTATCAGTTTTGCGTCCGATTCGAAAATCTAGGCTCACAGGAGAACGACCATAAGGTGCATAGGCAGCAATAGACCCTTGGAGACAAGTCGGCTGGAGGACGATGTATTGAATCGCGATGCAATTTGAGTGTTCCATCGTCATTAGGAGGCCCTGAAAGTTACAATTAACCATCAGTTTTGCGTCGGATTCGAAAATCTAGACTCACAGGAGACGGACCATAAGGTGCCCGAGGCAGCAATATCCCCTTGGAGACAAGTTGGCTGGAGGACGATGTATTGAATCGCGATGCAATTTGAGTTTTCCATCGTCCTTAGGAGGCCCTGAACGTTACAATTAACTATCAGTTTTGCGTCCGTCTCGAAAATCTAGACTCACAGGAGACGGACCATAAGGTGCCCGAGGCAGCAATATCCCCTTGGAGACAAGTCGGTGTGGAGGACCATGTATTGAATCGCGAAGAAATGGACAGGGACTGGAGATAGATGGCGCGCGGCGGGAATGTGGGTAGGTCGGGAGGCGTGCTGAGATGGTCCGCGCAATTGCGATAACGCTATGTCACGGATGGCGCAGCAATTCACGCACATGACACTGCATAATGTGCCGATGCAGCTGACGTCAGTAACCCCTTTCCTTTCCTTTCGCCCCCTCCACCTTCAGTTTACATATCAATTATAACAGCTGCGGATCCGCATGGTCCAAAAGAACAGACACTAAGTATTCACATAAAACTATGGAAAGGTTTTTCCCCCCTTTTCCGCATTATACCCTTTAACATTTTATAGTGAAACAAGGCGAATGAGTATGGATGTATGTCAGCACAAGAAATAATATCCTTAAGTGTTTGAATTTGTTTCTACTATGAACAATGCGAGACGAAACAGAGTGCGTGAAACCGTTACAGCTGCCGACAGAGTGCAATTCTGCTCCACTGACAACACATCGCGCAGCTCACATGTAGGTAAAATAAGGCGAGATGTATTGGAGTTTTGACTGAATAATACGTAGTTACTTGAATGGAAACTTTTGGGCGAGAGACGTCGTTGCCCCAGTCGTTTAAAATAAAAATCTCCCACACTTTCTACATCTACATCTACATCTACATCCATACTCCGCAAGCCACCTGACGGTGAGTGGCGGAGGGTACCTTGAGTACCTCTATCGGTTCTCCCTTCTATTCCAGTCTCGTATATTTCGTGGAAAGAAGGATTGTCGGTATGCCTCTGTGTGGGCTCTAATCTCTCTGATTTTATTCTCATGGTCTCTTCGCGAGATATACGTAGAAGGGAGCAATATACTGCTTGACTCTTCGGTGAAGGTATGTTCTCGAAACTTTGACAAAAGCCCGTACCGAGCTACTGAGCGTCTCTCCTGCAGAGTCTTCCACTGGAGTTTATCTATCATCTCCGTAACGCTTTCGCGATTACTAAATGATCCTGTAACGAAGCGCGCTGCTCTCCGTTGGATCTTCTCTATGTCTTGTATCAACCCTATCTGGTACGGATCCCACACCGCTGAGCAGTATTCAAGCAGTGGGCGAACGAGTGTACTGTAACCTACTTCCTTTGTTTTCGGACTGCATTTCCTTAGGATCTTCCAATGAATCTGTCTGGCATCTGCTTTACCGACGATCAACATTATATGATCATTCCATTTTAAATCACTCCTAATGCGTACTCCCAGATAATTTATGGTATTAACTGCTTCCAGTTGCTGACCTGCTATTTTGTAGCTAAATGATAAAGGATCTATCTTTCTGTGTATTCGCAGCACATTACACTTTTCCACATTGAGATTCAATTGCCATTCCCTGCACCATGCGTCAATTCGCTGCAGATCCTCCTGCATTTCATTACAATTTTCCATTGTTACAACCTCTCGATACACCACAGCATCATCTGCAAAAAGCCTCAGTGAACTTCCAATGTCATCCACCAGGTCATTTATGTATACTGTGAATAGCAACGGTCCTATGACACTCCCCTGCGGCACACCTGAAAGCACTCTTACTTCGGAGGACTTCTCTCCATTGCGAATGACATGCTGCGTCCTGTTATCTAGGAACTCCTCAATCCAATCACACAATTGGTCTGATAGTCCATATGCTCTTACTTTGTTCATTAAACGACTGTGGGGAACTGTATCGAACGCCTTGCGGAAGTCAAGAAACACGGCATCTACCTGTGAACCCGTGTCTATGGCCCTCTGAGTCTCATGGACGAATAGCGCGAGCTGTGTTTCACATGACCGTCTTTTTCGAAACCCATGCTGATTCCTACAGAGTAGATTTCTAGTCTCCAGAAAAGTCATTATACTCGAACACAATACGTGTTCCAAAATTCTACAACTGATCGACGTTAGAGATATAGGTCTATAGTTCTGCACATCTGCTCGACGTCCCTTCTTGAAAACGGGGATGGCCTGTGCCCTTTTCCAATCCTTTAGAACGCTACGCTCTTCTAGAGACATACGGTACACCGTTGCAAGAAGGGGGGCAAGTTCCTTCTCGTACTCTGTGTAAAACTGAACTGATATCCCATCAGGTCAAGAGGTCTTTCCTCTTTTGAGCGATTTTAATTGTTTCTCTATCCCTCTGTCGTCTATTTCGATATCTACCATTTTGTCATCTGTGCGACAATCTAGAGAAGGAACTACAGTGCAATCTTCCTCTGTGAAACAACTTTGGAAAAAGACATTTAGTATTTCGGCCTTTAGTCTGTCATCCTCTGTTTCAGTACCATTTTGGTCACAGAGTGTCTGGACATTTTGTTTTGATCCACCTACCGCTTTGACATAAGACCAAAATTTCTTAGGATTTTCTGCGAAGTCAGTACACAGAGCTTTACTTTCGAATTCATTGAACGCCTCTCGCATAGCCCTCCTCACACTACATTTCGCTTCGCGTAATTTTTGTTTGTCTGCAAGGCTTTGGCTATGTTTATGTTTGCTGTGAAGTTCCCTTTGCTTCCGCAGCAGTTTTCTAACTCGGTTGTTGTACCACGGTGGCTCTTTTCCATCTCTTACGATCTTGCTTGGCACATACTCATCTAACGCATTACGTACGACGGTTTTGAACTTTGTCCACTGATCCTCAACACTATCTGTACTTGAGACAAAACTTTTGTGTTGAGCCAACAGGTACTTTCATGTCTACATCTAATTCCTACCTGAATTCTGAAGTCTATAAAACAAAAATTAGACAATTACAGTTCATAATCGTGATGATGATGATGATGTTTGGTTTGTGGGGCGCTCAACTGCGTGGTTATCAGCGCCCGTACAATTACCCAATCTTTGCTCAGTCCAATTTCGCCACTTTCCTGGATGATGATGAAATGATGAGGACAACACAAACACCCAGTCATCTCGAGGCAGGTGAAAATCCCTGACTCCGCCGGGAATCGAACCCGGGACCCCGTGCTCGGGAAGCAAGAACGCTACCGCGAGACCACGAGCGGCGGACAGTTCATAATCATACTTTGTTTGCCTCTCAATGTCGAAGTCAGCACCTGGAATAAAATTTCTGTGCCTGTGCAGAATTCCGGATATCGTCGACTCTGCAGATTCTGAAAAGAGTCAAGAGGCACAGTCGTACACCGTGGGGAAGCCGTCTTGAGGCTATGACATACTCACTCTGCATCATAGGAATCAGTGTCCGAGTTGTGTATTCTTTCCGATAAAAATCCAAAAATTAATCTCTCAAAATAGAGCATAAGCGACCGTGACGCAGGCTTTACCGATTTCCTAGGATACAAAGTCCCCTACGAATTATGACACACCAAATAACGTTCCGAGACACAGGCTAGGGTAAGTTAAAATAACTAAAGAATTAAACGTACCTTTCCAATTAATGAAATTGTATTTTCTATATATGATCCACACAGCTACATTTCAGAATACATCAGCCTCTTGCATCAGATGAACTGCTATCATAATTAATCAAATTACATTCCGCATTCAAAATGGCAGCTTACAACAATGTCGTTAATTACAGTTCCGCTACGGTTCTACTTTCTCCAACTGCAAAATCATAGGTAACTAACTCCATGGTATATGTATGGTTCCACATTCTCTCCAGAGTTTTTATATCATGAGTCAGAGATAATGTCTTTATCTCAGTCGTAATGAGTCTTTGACCAGTACAGATCACTTGCGCAGTTACACATAAACATTTGCGCTAGAAGAGAAGTAACAGAAAAAGGCTGTAATTCAAAATATTACATTTCTCAAAACAATCTTGTCAGAATTATATGATGCGCCGCGCATAGACCTTCACGATACACAACTACGAGTACTAGACTTGTTGACATCAGCCTCTACTCCTCTCTGCCATGAACTTGGATGTTTATCAAAACTAATGAGACGTCCCTCAGTTGACATGGAAGCGTCCCTCAGTTGAAATGGGAGCTCGAGTGGTAAACTTGTACAAAACTGTCGAGGAAGACAATAAAATCAACAGCGAGTTGGTTGATATCAAGCTTGTGCATTGTATTCAATATACCAAATTACATTATCTTGAAACATTTCAAACAGCCGCTTGTTAAAGGCACGCCTTCATCCGGCATTGGAATACGCCACGTTACATAATCAGGACAATGAAAGATCACTAATGACATCCCGATTCAAAGACCCGATTCCAGTGCTTCGGTATTGGGCTCTTGAGATGTGTAAATCTATCCAGTTCAACTACATGAAGAACTTCATACCATACTTAACGGACAGACGATATCAGTTGTTCGAAGCAAGGTGTTCATACTTATCAGAACAAGCCAGCGCAACCATCATGGAAAGAAACACGTGTCTTGCTTCATTATTTCTTAAACAATGAACTCAGGACTAATCATGTTGAGTACATAGAGGAGTACATTAATGGGGATGATCTGGAAGACATACTCTACTATCTAGTAATCAGGATAGTCCCAAAAGGAAAGGAATTAAAGGAAGCATTTCGAGGGTTCGGCTGTAAGACTTGGCTAGACCGAGCCAGAGGAATAGTTGAAGAGTTAACTTTCTCGATCTATACTCGAACGAACGGGCTATGATAGTAACTGAATTAGATATGCTGACCCATCTGGACAGCTTCTGGACCATTCAAGAAGCTTATCCGAATCATACACCAATTTACATAGTATTAGATGCATCTGCATGGAACAACCATTTCAGGAGAGACACAGGAGAAAGATTGATAATAGAATGTCTTTACAAGGAGTAAAAGAATGAATCGCCCCTTGCCTATTGAGAACAATACATCTTGGCCACACGCAGGTCGCAGTAGGTACTATCGATAGTCGAGCGCCCAGTGCGCCAGAGAGTAGTCAGTGTTGAAACTCTGAGCAAGTGAGTTGTTGGCTGCTAAGCGAGCAGGGCGGGTTTCGGCAGGACGGGCGACAGCGTTTACAATTGTTTATCAGCTGTGTCTGTCACCCAAAGCCATGGGCCTAGCCTCAAGCAAATACGTAATTGCGTTAAGTGAGTGACTTGTTTGATGTGTGTAAGTGTTCATTCGTGTACCGTGGTTACGCGACAACCGCGCCGGACACCCATGATTTGGATTGCAATGAGTACGGTATATTCAGTACTATATGAAGAATATTGGCGTGTGATGACATAATAGGCGACGTGCGGAGAGTTACCCATCAGACGAATGGGGTAACTACCTCATTCGTGCTGTTTAGACCAAAGATATGGAACATTAACAACAATGTACCGATTATTCGTTCCTGAAATCCTAATTAGCTTTGTTGGATTTGGTACGAAAAAACTCCCGTGCAAATATTAACCGATCAGTCTTAGCAGTTGCAACCGGTCAAACTAATATAAATTGTTAGGCTATAATCCACTGGTCAATAACGGTGGGTTTAATAGGGAGTGTTTCAAAGGTTTTCGGTACACCGATATTTATTATGCTAGCCTATGGACAGAGATTGATTTATGTTTCTCTTACTGAAGAGGGATTAGTGGTGGTTGGTTGGTTTATTTGGGATAGGGGACCAAACAGCGAGGACATCGGTCCCATCGGAATTGAGAAGAATGGTGGAGGACGGCCGTGCCCTTTCAAAAGAACCGTCGCGGCATTTGCCTAAAACGAATTAGGAAAACCATGGAAAACCTATACCAGGACGGCCGGATGCAGGTCTGAACCGTCGTCCTACCGAATACGAGACCGATGTGCTAACCACAGTGCCACATCGCTCGGTTTGGGTGGTGGAAGGGTCAAATCGGAGGTATTGAAGCCTTAAATCAACATACCTGCGTCAATGAATATATAGGTCAGATTAATGTTGCCATGCCACAATTCATGTACCCTTATCGCGAATTCTGCAAAGGACATGATATCCATAAATTATCGTCACACTGTAAAAACTTATCTGAAACTACCACGGCCCCACTTCGCGACCACGATGCGGCAGCCACGAGTGCTGTACTGGAGTTCCAGTACAGCACTCGTGGATGCCGCATCGTGGTCGCGACGTGGGGCCGTGGCAGTTTCAGATAAGTTTTTACAGTGTGACGATAATTTATGGATTTGTAGTTTTAGCTTGACGATGTCCACTATGGACGAACGGTAGTTACTGTTATTCTAAAGAAAGTTGGGTTATCCCGACTGAAACCTACGTCAATTCTAGTTAAACGGTGCAACTGAGGGTGTTGACTATTAAAATTAAAATTAATCTATTGAGTTACTCAGTGCCTTCCGGAAGATCCAGAAAACTTATGGGACCAACAGTGCATTTCTTACCACAATAGATGAAAACGTTGGTGCATCATATGGTAATGCTCATAGATCAAGTAAAAAAAAAAACTATCAATTTTATACCTGTCTACCAGGTTGCTCCAACATGGTCTATATACTGTATCACCTTCTACAAGCACACAATATAAACGTTTAATAGACGACCAGCGAGCAGGATTGCTCTTGATGCCTGGTGTTTTTGAAGGGCTCCCGATTCTAGTATATATAAGCTATTTAGCAGACAATCGGGACATTTCTCTTATATTTGTGGTAGGTAATGCTGCCGCCCAGTAAACTACTCAGGAAAGCAAAGCTAATTCCAAAATGGTGTTGAAAATATATCTTCGTTGCAAAACGTTCCAATTGACCTTAAACAATAAAATTTGTGAGGTTCTCCACATGAATAGAAAAACAATTCCGTTAGATTTACCTTACGATATACCAGTCAAATTTCAAGGTTATCGATTGATCTAAATATCTAGGAGCGACGATCACGAACAACTTGAAATAGAACCGTCATATTGAAAATATTGTAAGAAAGGAAGCCCAAAGGCCGTGTTTTGTTTCATCTTCTACGTATTCTACCAATAAATCAGTTAAAGTGACCGCCTACAACACACTTGTTCGTTCTTTCGTGAGTATTCCTGTGCGGTGTGGAATCTATGCGAGGTAGGTCTGTCGGAAGACATCGGAAAAGTTCGAAGAAGGGCAGTTCGTTTTGTATTATCACGGAATAGGGGATACTGTGTCACGAATATGGTAAACAACTTAGAATGGAAATTATTGAAACGTAGGTGCTTTACATTGTAACTAGGTGTTTTCACTAAATTCGAATCGCCAACCTTCTCCGCTGAACGCCACGATATTTTGTTTACCGCAACATACATGGGAGACATGACCATTGTGATGAGAGACATCAGTACTTGCACCGTAAAGTTTACTTGTTCATTATTTCCATGGGTTTTTGGAGAGTGAAATAGCAGGGAAATAATGTGAAAGTGATTCTAAGAACTCCCGGCCAAGAACTTAATTGTGAATTGCAGAGTATTCATGTAGATGTAGATACGGATGTCAAGGCGGAGAAGGGGGCAACAGGAAAGAGGGAGGGATCTAGGAAAGGATAGGAGTGGAGAAGTGCAAAATAAAAGAGTGAAAAGCTTGCAAATTATTCCTTGCTTAAACGTATACCACCGTTATTTTTATCTTGGGACCGATAAAAAAGGGAAAGAATGTTTTCAGAACGAAGAATGGCAGTGTAGATAGTAGATATAGTACTAAAATCAGTGAAATATCCAGCTGGAGAAGTGTAAACTTCACTCTTCGGGTGTGGCTCTTATGCTTACTGCAAGGAACATTGTACCGATAGACCTCACCTCACATCGTGTAAAGGCTGTAATATTATGCTTTTAAAACAAATACTCCTGCAACAACACCAAAAATAATAGATTCAGTATCGCTCAAATCTTCGGTTAAACAAGTGTTAACTCATTCCCGTGTTATGAACTTATACTTGCTACAATGAATATCGAACCGAGGACATTGAATCGTGCGTTGAATATACTATAAAATAAGCACTTAGCACTATCCAACAGTTCTTAAACATACATTAAGCAAAGAAGTTTCACATACTGTGGTGAGCAGAAGACTTCGCCAATAACTTAAAGCTTGTACGACCAAACTAACACTTTAATCAACACTGAGCGAACAATCCGGGATGGGTAGACGCGCTTTTATTGTGAGTGGTGCCAGTGCGTCTTAGGAGGAAAGAGACGTAATCTCCAAAAAACATGATAGCCATTTCTATGTTAAGCTGCGTGTGTACACCAGCCTTGGCTCTACAGGAATACGAAGCAAAAAACAGATGTGAGTATCGCTGTCTCGATTTTCACTTTAAAACTATACTTGGTGTTATAAATCGTGGTAATGAGTATAAAATCAAGGTACAGTATTGCTTCCTATGATACATTAAAAAATTGCAGTTTGCACCACCAGCTGCACGTTGACTGTGATCACGTTAATCGCGTATTAACCATTCGGTGGGAAGTGTAGGATCGTACTGTCAGAAAGCAGGACGCCACATGGTGTAAGGTCGTAATAAAGTCATCCATCTTACCGGATTTATAAAGTAATGTCATGTCCACAGGATTGCAGGCCATGAAGAGTGATGCTAGACGGAGAATATACACATACAACAGATGCCGTGGTATGTGAGGAATCACTCAAAATGCAACGTTAGCTTAGACATTAGATTGAGATCGTACACAAAATCCTGCTACAAATACAATGGCTTCCTAGCAGAAGAAATGTTGTCTGCGACTTGGAATCATGTCTTTCCATTTTACCATACGCTTGTGTTGGAGATATCTTTTTAATGATTACCACCTCAACAGGCGAATCATATCCCTGGAACGCTCGTCCCTGTTTCGAAACGAGCTGCCCTTGTTTCAACGTTTTCGAGCCTATCTGCTTTGGATCTCACCAGTTTCTCTGCTCTTTTACTTGTTATTCAGTCATTGACCTGCCCAACCTGCAACACTGAGTATGTGATCGTTCCAGTTTCATTTACACAGTAACCAGGAGTCGGGATGCACTATTATCTACCACCTTATGCGCCTCATGGAGGAACAGAGCGAGCTGAGTTAATGCGACTGGACCTTGTATTAAGGATATCCAGCGCGACTGAAATCTCGTCAGGCTTAGGCAGTACACTATGCACCATCAGTTGTCAATCGCGTTGGGGAGGAACGGAATGATTTAGCAGAAGAATTTCCTACCAACTCTGCGAGCACGTTGCAGAGCATGCATCACCGTTCGACTCTGCCTTTGGTCATCACTTTTAAGCTTACAGCTAGAGACGTCAACATTTAGCAGCCTGAAGGCATCAACATCTGCATTGCACATGTCCAACACCTACACCACGATATGGACACTGAAGAAAATGTGCATTTTTCCTCATTCCAATGCCGCAACTACCGTTCAGCGAAAATTAACTCCCAGCCACCGTAAATTCCACATTCGGCATTCAGATCAGATGAATTCGATCGTTAAGAAGTGCTCCTTAAACGAAAGTCAACTGCATGGATGACCTTCTGTGTGTGTGTGTGTGTGTGTGTGTGTGTGTGTGTGTGTGTGTGTGTGTGTTTAACGGAAAGTCATTGAGTAAAACTGAGGTGATTTGTGGCATTCCCCAAGGGAGTGTTATATGCCCTTTGCTGCCCCTTATCTATATAAACGATTTGGCAGACAAAATGAGCAGCCGTCTTAGGTTGCTTGCAGATGACGCTGTCGTTTATCGACAAATAAGGTCATCAGAAGATCAAAACAAATTTCAAAACGATTTAGAGAAGATAACTTATGGAGCGAAAATTGGCAATTGACCCTAAATAACGAAAAGTATGAGGTCATACACATGAGTGCTAAAAGAAATCCGTTAAATTTCGGCTACAGGATCAATCAGACAAATCTAAAGGCCGTAAATTCAACTAAATACCTAGGAATTACAATTATGAACAACTTAAATTGGAAGGAACACATAGAAATTATTGTGAGGAAGGCTAACCAAAGGCTGCGTTTTATTGGCAGGACACTTATAAAATGTAACAGATCTATTAAGGGCACTGCCTACCCTATGCTTGTCCGTCCTCTTTTAGAATACTGCTGCATGGTGTCGGAACCTTACCAGATATGACTGACGAAGTACACCGAAAAAGTTCAAAGAAGGGCAGCACGTTTTGTATTATCGCGAAATATGGGAGAGAGTGTTACTGAAATGATACAAGACTCGGGGTGGAGATCATTAAAAGAAAGGCGTTTTTCGTTGCGGCGGAATCTCCATGAAATTCCAATCACCAACTATCTCCTCCGAGTGTGTAAATATTTTGTTGGCACCGACAGGTATGGGGAGAAACGATCACGATGATAAAATAAGGGAAATCACAGCTCGTACGGAAAGATACAGGTATTAGTTCTCCCTGCGCGCTATACGAGATTGGAACAATAGAGAATTGTGAAGGCGGTTTGATGAACACACTGCCGGGCATATAAATGTCATTTGCAGAGTATCCATGTAGATGTAGATGTAGACTTGTGTGTGTTTGGTTCAAAAATGGTTCAAATGGCTCTGAGTACTATGGGACTTCTAAGGTCATCAGTCCCCTAGAACTTAGAACTACTTAAAACCTAACTAACCTAAGGACATCACACACATCCATGCCCGAGGCAGGATTCGAACCTACGACCGTAGCGGTCGCGCGGTTCCAGACTGCAGCGCCTAGGACCGCTCGGCCAACCCGGCCGGGGTGTGTGTTTGTTGATGGATATCTAAAATGCCGTGGAAAGTGTTAAAGTGTCGTTTACCAACTTCGACGACGGGAACGGGTACACACGTTTACATACAGGAAATGCAGGACATTGGGCGGCTATGGAAATCAAGTGAAATCTTCCGTTAAAAGAGAAGGGCGTTCAGGAGAAGAAGGCGAACTCTACTTGTTTCAGTATCTTTCCATAACTTGCGGTTGCAAGGAAAAGTTGATGCATGTGACACTCTATCCATCCGTTTGTGTGACAATGGCAGAATCTACCCAGGTTACGGCAAAAAGGGAATGCTTCCTGTAGCATACGCATCAAATGGACTTCCTCATGATGACAACGAGTAAGGTAAGTCATTTCCTTTGCAATTACAAGTATTTTAGTAACGCTCTTCTTTTGTCGTTGCTGTAGTCACCACTATAAACATGCTCATAACGCCCGCCAACACAATCGCGTGATCGTTTTAGAATCGTACATTCGAAATCTATCGTTTGGAGCCCGCAGGTTTCGATAGGCACACATTATTGGAAATTACCAAAAATGGGCATGGACAACCATGAACCCCAGAACACCAAAGTTCTGTGCACACTCTAAGATATATAACCAATCTGTTCCTATGCGTCCTGTAGTAGAAAATATTAACAATCCCACATATTACACAAGCTAGAAATTAAACAACGTCTTAAAAATTTTACACATACAACAAAAAATATACAATAAAGAATTCTAGAACATTAGCTAAAAAAATTAAAGACATAAAAATACTCCAAAATGATAGAGTTGTATCTTTCGGCATTACTAACCTATAAACGAACTCCCAATCCAGGAAACAATAGATATCATAAAACAAAACTTACTCAAATACTGAAAATCTCAGTACAGGGCACTACAGAAATTTTACAACTAACAAAACTTGTCTTACACCAAAATTACTTCAAATTTGATAGTAAAATATATACACAAAAAGGTGGAGTCGCGACGGCATGCATCATTGCTGGAACCAAAGCTGACATTCCTTAACAGTTGGGAAGAAAAATTTTTTGAAACAAAAAGCACAACTTATCAGAAAATGATATACTATTACAGATATGTAGACGACACTTTAATGCTTATCAGTTGCCTACCAATGGGGGCGGGAGGTCAGTAACTGACCCCAACGAAGTTTTTAGGCTAAAACTCCTGTCGTGTTCAGTAGTTTATTTAATAAATAAATGACATTTATCGTAATTATAATTGCTACAATCGACAATAAGAACAGCTTTTGGTTTACAGTCATTGTTGAGTTATAGCGATTGTTATAACTGAAGGTGTAGCAGGTCAACAATCATCACTCGCAGTCAACCGGTAAACAGTGTGGTGAGTGGAAGGTAATATCTTCGTAGCATTTGACAGAATGTACAAGAAGACGAAATTGGCAGATGACGAAATTAGAAATTTGCTTGAGAGTTCAGACAATGAATTTAGTGGTGAACTATCCGAAAGCTCAAGCAGTGAAACTGAAGATGTAGTGGCTGTGAGCACTATGGGACTTAACTTCTGAGGTCATCAGTCTCCTAGAACTTAGAACTACTTAAACCGAATTAACCTAAGGCATCACACACACCCATGCCCGAGGCAGGATTCAAACCTGCGACCGTAGCGGTCGCGCAGTCCCAGACTGTAGCGCCTAGGACCGCTCAGCCACCCCGGCCGGCGAAGATGCAGTCATGGAAATTCCAGATCAAGTAGTTTCTGACAGCAGCGAGTTTGATGAAAGTGAACAGGGTAAGTATTGATTTTTATTACTTTTTGCAGATATTTTTGGGTATATTAGGATGTGTGTCTCGGTAGTAAGCACAAATTGATCAACTTGAAAAAGACGTAGTGGCCCCGTCAAGTGTGATATGGATGAGAAGCCCTTACGTAAATCAAAGGGGGAGGTCTGTTGCTAACGTAATGAGAACCCCGAAAGGAACTAAGCCAAGGATAAAAGCTGATACACCAGGTAAAGCTTTTCTCACGTACTTCGATGATAATATCCTGGATAACATTTTGATGTGCACCAATCAAAAGCTTGGAAATCTTAGGGAATCATCTGAAGATATTTTCATAAAAAATTCGAAAGCATTTGAAAGGGAAGAAATTGTCAGCAAATGGAATTCTATTGAACTGTGTGGAGTCCATGGACAGAACAAGGGCAGTTTACGTGATATATTTAGTAAAGAAAACTTTCCAATGTACCGAGCTTCATTTTCGGAGCATAGACTGAGCCTCTTACTGAAGTGCTTGCGTTTTGATGATGCTCTAACTCGAGCAGCTAGAAAACAGACCGACAAATTTGCTCCTATCAGGGATATATGGAACATGATAGTAAATTTCATGAGTTTTATAATTCTAGTGAGTCAATCACAGTGGATGAAGAACTTGTGACCTTCCATGGGCGATGCCCATTCAGGCTATATATTCCAACAAAACCAACAGAGGTGAACCTGTTGTGTGATTCAGATACGAAATACTGCTTCGCTGCGGATCCCTACGTTGGAAAGCACGCTAATGAGAAGAACCATAACAGTGGCACTGAAATAGAAGATTGATTGAAATGTCTAACTTCAAACAATCTGGAAGAAATGTTACCATGGACAGAAAGTCCACTACCGTTCCACTCGCATCTGATCTTTTGAAAGAGAAAATAACTACTGTTAGTACTATTCGGAGTGACAAACGCGATGTTCCTATAGAACTCCGTTCTGTTTCTCTAAAAAACAGCTGCACCGGGAACAATCCGATTAGCCTTTAGTGATGATACCACTTTAGTCAGTTACGTGCCTAAAAAGGAAAGGTTGTTACAGTACTGCCAACCCAACATCATGATATGAATGTGACGGAAGAGAAGCCAGACATCATCCTATTCTACAATTGTATAAAGTCAGGAGTGGATACATTCGATAAGTGTGTAAGAACGTACAGCTGCCTTCGAGCAACGTGTCGATGGCCAATGGCGGTATTTTTCAACTTGATTGACATTGCAGCATACAATTCATATGTTGTATTTTAAGATACACACAAGGAATAGACAAAGAATTACCAGACAGCTCGTGAACTTTGTGACTTCAACATGAAAAGACGCGTTCAAAATGCTGTAGGCCTACACTCAAAATACACTACAGCGTTATCAACTTTTGGGTATGAGTGTAATCAAAATGAAGGTGCTGTGAGCAGAGGAAACAACGTTACGGAGCCGCGACGGAAAGTAACACGTGCAGCTGTGCATAATCTGCCAAAGAAAGGTCGCTGTTACTTATACTACCTGCAAGAAGTGCAAGCCTTCAAGTACTTACGGTCTTTGCTTCTGGCGCATATCTGCCCTGCACACACCAAGAAAGAAGTAGTAGTTCGTAATGTTAAGTGTTCTGAATGTGAATCTGAGTAATCCTTGTAATTGTGAAATTAATACAAATAAATGTAAAAAACTATTTTTTACTAAAAAGTCCCAGAAACCCTTTCCCAGTAATAATAATCAACATTTTAATCTTCTAATCTGCCAAAATTATGGAAATACATAAGTAATGTGATTTATCCTAGATAGAGAATGTGTGATTGTTGTGGGGTCACTCGCTGATCCCTCCCATTGGCGTTGGCCAGTGCAACATACAGCATTGGTATGCAACCGTTATAGAAGGTAAACCTACTGCCCTAGACGAAATACAAAAAACGCTGAATCGATTACACCCCAATATAAAATTTACCAGCGAACGCAAAACTAACGAAACAGTTAATTTTCTCGACCTAATTATTAAGAACACTAGCAACAAACATTGCTTCGGAATTTACAGAAAGTCTACCATAACAGACTGTACTATCTATGCACACTCATGTCATCCAAAAGCCCACAATCACGCATTCTTCCACAAAATGCTGAACAGATCAATAAATTTACCACCACAAGACGAAGCAACTCAGAAAGAAATAAAATTCATAATACATAGCCCAGTAAAACGATTATGCCCCCAAAATTTGTAACACGATTATACCACAATACAACCTGAAACACATAATATACATAAAGAAATAATGCTAAACATACACATAACGAAAAAGAAGAAAGCAAAATACGTAACCGCAGCTTATCCAGGATACACCTCTGACAAAATCAACAAAGTATTCACAAAACCGACATCGCATTTGCATTTCAAAACACACACAGCCTCAAACACTAAAATCACAAAAATCTGCTAAATTCCCATGCATAAGAACCCTGGCGTTTAAAAAAACTTCGTTTTAACACATGTCACAAATTCTACATAGGGCAAACTGGTAGAAACTTCATAATTAGATAAGAGGGTTAAATGAAAAGTAATGCCTCCGTCTTCGTTAATTGGGTTTGGATGGGAATATTTTAATAAATCAAACGCAGAAATAATCCTTAGAATGTGATGTTTAATTACCAATATTCATTTTTCAAAATAATCACCAGCCAATTGGATACATTTCTGCCAACGATGAATAAGTTTTCTGAAGCCGTCACGGAAGAAGTCGACACTTTGTTACGGGAAACACATTCTCACAATTATCTCAACGTCTTCATCAGAAGCATAATGATGTCCCTTCAGATAGTCTTTCACTATCGGAACAGATGGAAGTCAGATGGTGCTAAATCTGGACTGTATTGAGGAAGTTTGTGCGCTTTCATTTCAGGAGCGAGTATCTAGGGACCCCATCTTTAAACTTTCTCGCCCAACGACGCACAGTACACACATCAACACAATCACCATAAATTGGTTTCATTCTCTGATGAATCTCGTTTGAGGTGACACCTTCTGCTGTCAAGAATTCAATGACTACAAGTTGCTTAAATCACATTGACCAGCTGGCTGCGCAGGGTTCCATACGATACAGTGTAACAACACAACCATTCAATACTAAGGCTTCCCGCCAACTGGAGCTGTAGAGAAGAGGCTACGGAAAAAGCCAGTACCTGCCGCATAGCCCGGTATTACACTATCAATGCTCCCTTTGGAGAATTGTCCGAAGAAATGTGAAATTCCTGGCAATGAGGTTCAAAGGACTCTGAACACTATGGGACTTAACATCTGAGGTCATCAGTCCCCTAGAACTTAGTTTAGTTAGGTTAGTGTAAGTAGTTCTAAGGATAACACACACATCCATGCTGGAGGCAGAATTCGAACCTGCGACCGTAGCAGTCGCACGGTTCCAGACTGAAGCGCCGGGCAATGAGCCCAACCACTTTACACACTGGTAGTTATTGACTCCTCTACACACGTCCTTAAATGGCATTGTTCATTTCTTTAATGGAGTTCTCTTCATCACTTAGTTTATGTAGTACTGGTGCTGGCACTGGTACTTAGCAAGGAAAACAAAACCTACACACTAGGACACACATAATACTTATATACTAGATACAAAAACTACTACATCGTTCTTTACATTATATACATGGATATTACATTACATCGTCTTTTAGATCGAATACTTGGATAATACATTACATCGTCTTTTAGATCAAATACATGGATAATACATTACATCGTCTTTTAGATCAAATACATGGATTTTACATTACATCGTCTTTTAGATCAAATTTATAGTTCAGTTCTACACGACGATTCAGTGTCATCGTTGCTACGTACAAAAAAACATCTTCAACGTTGATAACATTACATTTCACAAGTCTTTTCTATGATTCTGGAGTTACATTTTTGCTGTAAACAAGGAAGTGTTACAAGATTGTATATTTTAGCGTATCGATCCAGGCTGTATGGCTGCAAGGGTATCTGGATTAGTAAGTGGGAGAAATTCCTCCTTAAAGTTGCTTATGCTCTCCACTTCCTCCCTCTTTTACACCAGGATCTATTTGATAATGTGCTTTCTTGGTTTCATAGTTGTCTCATCATGGGCAAGATAAACACGTAACAAATGAAATTCACAGATACTAGTACTTATTCTAGCTTAACATTAACATATACACAATCTTGGGTATTGTTCAATGAACATGGGTGTCGTTTTTTATATTATGTTTTGTAGCGTGGGACGTAAATCATGAGCTGTAGTGGTAAGACCTTATTCAGTAGGTCAGGAAATCGAGTCTCTATGTCTCTTTTCACTATGGTGAGGGTCCATTTGAACGCAGATTTTTGCTTCCTATTCAAATTGCCCCCAGCTTCACGCTGTCAGTCACTAATGTGTCAGTTACAAGCAACCGCACGCGCAACAATGAGTCTGGCGGCACGCTACACGCCGTTTGGAGTCCAGTAGTCGTGCGAACACCACCGGATAGCGAGGTCGCGCGCGCGCCGGTCAATACATTTCCGTGAAGTGTTTCGTGCATCGTTCACGAAATTACTGCATCTGCTTCCACTCGTACACCTTGACTGTGAGAAGGGACCACAGAGCACCTACTACGGTCACTGCACGAAGGTAAGTACTAGGGAAATGTAAAGGAATTATATAATTTTTTATGAATATATATATAATACCCCAGATCACGTAAGAAACAGATTGACCGTCCTTACAGCGGAACAGGCAACCGTAAAAATAGTTTTCCCGTCGGTCAACAGATGTCACAAACGACGCTACAATGCCAACTGACTTGTCCATGTCGCGGAATTGGCAACGCTGTATCTTCGGTGACGTGAATGACGCTGATTTGCGTTCGGCTAGAGCGCTGCGCGCGAAATGCATTAGTCACACTGCTGGCTGTACCTCATGATCGGCTGTGGTTTTTCCCGAGTTTTCAATCTAAGAATGTAGATTAGCTCCTGTAATTATACAAACCAAGTTTATTTCTCACAATCATATGCGAAATGAAATAAATGAAAAGTAACACACAAACATTTCTCGCGAGTTACTGTTTAAATGCAGACTGTATTGCAGTCGCAAAGGTTTTACACTCGCCTTCCATGCCGTCTATTTCCTCTTTGCTACATAGCTCTTCTGATACGGATTATGGTGGTAAAAAAGATCTCCACGTGCAGGTTAACACTAGAAAGTTTTCAAAATGCGCACTCGGTTATGATGCGAATTAAGGCTGGACATATTTCAGTGACAGTCATTTCAAATTTAAATTCTTTTATTTTGCATGTAACTTATCGTAAATGATATAAGAGTGGCACAAAACGATGAATTTTGGATTGTTGTTGAAAGGGGGCTGCAAACGCGGTAATATACAAGTGAAAGCGTGTTTTTCGAGCATATTTTGGCGGTGTCAACTTTGAGCAGCCAGAGACGGCAAACCATAATTATGTTAAAAAATTTACTTTGTACAGTTTAAAGATAACCCACAAATATTTGCAACAGACGTACGCTTTTATCTGCAACACAGTTATTACTGGGGATATCCGCACCCGCGCAGACCTGTTATTATAAGTAGTGTTGTTTTCAAGTGAAAGCTGTGTGAGGATTATTAGCGCACAGATTAAAAAAATTAAAATAGGCAGCGTCTATAGTTTGCATGTTATGCTCGTTCTCTTCTATTCTCCTCCCTTCATTCCAGTATAAACGCTTGTTCACAAGTATAAACGAATGGCAGTGAACATTGGCGAATTATCTATGAATACTCTTTTGCAGCAGTGTAAACGAGGTTTTACACTCGTTCCCTTCGTTCGCCCTAGTATATACCAGGATTTAGAGGGACTGATGATCTAGCAGTTAGATGACGACTATTATTCATTTATTTCACTGTTGCGATTTCAGCTCTAGAGCCATTTTCAAGTACCAAGGGAAATGTCTCGTAAGGTAATGCTTCTTAAATTGTTTACCAAATGTTACCACACTATGCTTTGCATTTTGTTATCCATATGTTATATTGGTTTCAGCTTCGCGACCTGAAAAAGAAGGCATCTCCCTCATCTGAGTATACCCATCCCTTCACAGTTTCAGACATTGACTCTGGACTGAAGGACCTCGAACCTCTTAAGGCACCTGGATTCGATGGTATCCATCCAGAATTCCTGAACCATATGGGAGGAAAAGCTAAGAAATGGCTGGCAGAATTCTTCACTGACATCCTGCTGACAAGTCAACTTCCATCTGAGTTTAAAAAGGTGAAGATAATAACTGTTCTGAAACCTGGCACTCTCAGCAACAAGGTAGAAAACATCGCCCCGTTTCCATACTCAGCTGCTGCTACAAGCTTTTTGAAAGGCTAATATATAACACAATAAGTAGCGCTATCTTAGAGAACGTTCCAGTTGATCAGGCAGGCTTCAGACCAGGGCGCAGCTGCTGCGACCAAGTATTGTCCTTCACATCCTTCATAGAGTCAGGATACCAAATGAAGCAGAAAACATCTGTGGCATTTGTTGATCTAACTGCCGCCTTCGACACTGTGTGGAGGGAAGGCCTGTAACCAAGATTCACATGTCGCCGTTAACATTATGGGATTGAGTACTTTACAGATTTACATTGATCAAACACAGTATTCCTGTCATTTGATTATTAGGATTACACAAATATGGTGATCTCTCATTCATAGACAAAGACAGTTCTTAAGGTAAAGATACACAAAAAAAAATTTAAAAACTAAGACAGTAAATCTACGAAGTTTATACCGACCATCTTTGTGGCCTCAAGTTATTGTCCAGAGCTCATAGGCTCTTTGCTCCTGAAAGAAAACACATAAGATTCATCTTTTTATACGCACATAATTCTCACACATGGAATTTCTCACACGTGTCCATTTTTATACACATATAATTCTCACACATGGAATTTCTCACACGTGTCCATTTTTATACACATATAATTCTCACACATGGAATTTCTCACACGTGTCCATTTTTCATTGCTCACTAGTTGTCATGATTTTTACGCTTTCACTGTTTGTGTATTGACAGGTAAGTTAAAATTTGATTCTTCTCCAGGTGAAGCTTATGCCTTGAGAAGTTGGATCGCTACTTTGCGGTCTCCGAGTAGAAAACTTTTCATCAGCTCTGGCGGGCGAGTCTCACTCGCACGTTACGTACACACGTTACCTGTAACAAAAGAAGTATAAATACCCATTAGTCTAAAAACTAAGCTTAAATCTATTTTAGGACTTGGGATTCATAGGAATTTGACTTTGTCACTATTCGCGTGTGGTTTGGCTGTTCACATTTCATCCACGGGATATAACATTAGCATAGTATGTGATATGTTGTGAACTCATGTAAGAGTCTTTCTTTTTGGGAGCGGCTTTCATGGAAAGTCCTTTTCGTCGAACTGCAGCGGGAGTGCTGTGCAAGTACATCACTTTAAATTTAACGCGTTTGTTGCGTCGATGGACGTTGACACAGGCTGATTGTTAGAGCTGAATCGCAACTCGAGGCGCTCACTAGCCTCCACGCGGTACTTCAGCTTTTCCGCGCACGGTTCAGTGAACACGTTGCGTCGATGGTGTTGTGGTATTTTGTGGTTTGCTGAGGCTGGTGATGAGGGACGAGGATTACCAGGGACAGAGGCTCCATTGAAACCATCCCTGTCTCCACATTTTCCAGCCGATTTTGAAGATTTTAAGGTAGGCTAGTGCTCGCACTTTGCAAAGCAGCTAACACACTTGGTTTCCGATGCGATGTACTGCACGTAATCACATTACCGCCTTCGGTTACACAACCGGACTATCATTGTCCGTCGGCCTATCTGCACGTTTAACACTTTTTCCTTCATCGTGTCTGTGGCAGACTTCCACACCATTTTAAGCCTTCACTTATACACTACTATGTACATAATTTTTTTTTTTTTTTTTTTTTACAGTTTATAATAAAATAAATTGTCTCACTTTGAAGCTTGCTAAGTGAGAGCTTTGATTATCATGTCCATTTCAATTTATGTTGCTTTGTTGCTAACTACCTTAACATTTCGCTTTACATTGTTCCTCATCTTTCTCTAAGACTAATTATGCTTTTAGTTCACAGTCACAATACATTAGTTTCTCCGATCTGTTAGCAATTATTATTATTATTTTAATTCATTTCAATCGTTCTATTTATTAGATTCATTAAAGTTATCACTGTCATTTCAACAAAAATTCTCTTTTTACTAGATGTGAGGATCAATCAGTCACATTTGATTGCCCTCTCACATGAGAACAGAACACCATTCAAGAAAATATTCAAATTCCTTATCGCGATCTCGGTTTGCGTCTCGGATTGACTTTAAAAGGAAAAAATAAAGACATTTCAAAACTAGCTTTTCCCGATTTCGTTCACGCGTTTCCTTTTGAAAATCGTATGCCACGCCAGCCTTCCACGTCAACCGCATTTTTCAATCTGTGACGTCAAGTCTACGGGACGGGTTTAGGCGGGTTAGGATATTGACACAAATTCAGAAGAAAGACATAGATATAATAGTACATAGAAGAAGAAATCTAGCAAACAACTCCTTGTTCCTTATGACTTAGAAATTAATTTTCCTTTGCGCCGTACGTCTGCGTATACGCTCCAATTACAAACTAGCTACTTTGTTTTGCCGGTGGTTTCATTGTCATTTTATTCTCGCCTTGACGCCTGCTTGCACTACACTGCATTGGCCTCTATATATGACCTTAAGTCATAATTGCTTTGTCCTTGCCACTTACGCTCTTATACTTGGTATTTATTTCACTTATGGCTTTGAATGTATCTGTCCTGCGTATTGCAATTACAATTAATGCTACTTTGTTTATCTAGCTGAAGGATAGCGCTTTCGTGGTCATGTTGGTACTTACAAGTAACTCACATGCTTCGTAAACATTACGTTATTTTAATGCAGAGATGAACCTGTTCCAGATTTCTATGTACATTGGAACTTAATCTAGACATAGCTGACTTAGAAACTAGTTACTTGTTTTCCTTTTTAGTGGGATCAGGAACCAATAATTGTCAAGCGACTCTTGTCCTTGACGAAAATAAATTTCGTTTCTGGATCATTGCTCCTTGAACTTAAAAAAAATTCTTACATACTATGTTTTATTTTCACTTCTATAGCATTTCATATCGCAGAAGCCGGCTTGTTAGTCACATCCTTCGCTTTATATTTCATTTCTCTCTCTTAAACATTATCTCCTTAAAACTAAATCTTAAAACTAGAGTCCTTGGAGTTGATCACTTTCTTTGTTAAACAAGATTTTTTTTATCAGCTTGTCTGTACTTAAATTATGGCTCAAGATAACATATTTTAAATTGTCTGCTGTATAGCAAGATAGACTCACTGTCGTGTAATATATTCTAAGCATTTTTTTTAACGAAGTCAAATCAGTTGTCACGTAGTCACTAGCGGCTAACCTTCTCTTGTCATTATAAAGCTTTCCTTTTGACTTATTCTGTAGCATGATATTTTTTTGAGATATGAGTGATGGTATAATCCTTTTATTTTTCCATTTGCGGGATCAGAAATCAGATAACAACCTGTATGCGGTATACGAAGGATCTCGTAAGGTCCCTCAAAAAGACTTTGCCATTTTCGATTTTTGTGTAAGAGCAACGATAGTTTAAAGTGTGTTTTTAGCAAGACCTTTCCGCCTACTTTATAAGTTAACACCTTATTAATATGTTTGTCATACGCCTTCTTGCGTAAATTGGCTTGGGTGGTCAACGTTGTTAGAGCTTGTCTTATTCTGGCGTCTAAACTAGCACTTGCGTTGTTACACTTAGGAATTGAATTGACCCATTCATTTTTCTCTTGGTCAGAAGACATCAACTCACTCGGAGTGAAACCAGTAGACTCGCTGGGTTGACTTTGTGTCACCTTTCGAGGAAATTGTGAATAATCTACCACAGGCCTTATCTACAAATTTCTCCGCATCATATCCTGCAGAACAATGGCTCGACTGATTAACAGCATGCTAAGTGATCGGAAGTTCCAGGTAATCACTGGAAGCAACATAAGTAAGGAGAGGAAGCTGAACAACGGATTGCCTCAAGGATCAGTTCTCTCACCCTTACTGTTCAACCTATATCTATCTGACCGCTAGAGCCAGGTCATCGGCATAGCAGTATTTTCTGGACGAAGTGTCAGGTAGATCAAACACCAGGAAATGAAGAGAACAGAAGAGATTTTAGCCAACGACCTGTCTGCATTAGACAATTACTTCAAAATCTGGAGACTCCAACCCAGTGTGAGTAAAACAGAAGTGTGTTGCTTCCATTTAAATAACCAGTTGGCGAACGTAAAACTGGAAGTACGTTTCTGAGGCAGAATTCTTCGTCACAATTGGAACCCAAAATATCTTGGTGTCATCCTGGATCGTACACTATGCTTCAAACAACACCTTCTTAACTTAGCTCAAAAGCTGAGGACTCGAAACAACATCCTCCATAAGCTATGCGGAACTACCTGGGGATCTTCAGCAGCCACCCTGCGAACTTCAGCTCTGGGCTTGGTATACTCAAGTGTTGAGTATTGGATGAATAGTCATCATACAAGGCTTGTTGATACCCAGCTGAATACGATAATGCGCATAATATCTGGCACAATCAGATCTACTCCAGTTTATTGGCTTCCACTGTAACCGGTATAATGCCTCCTGATCTACGCAGATGTACTGCCCTTATGAGAGAATTCCACAAGATCTCCAGGAATTCTAACTTAACCGTGCTTAGCGACCTGCCACTTTTAAATCGCAAGAGACTGAAATCACGTCATCCAACTCTGTGCGATGCTGTTGACATGGTTTCTAAGAATTTCAAACCTCTTGAAGAATGGAAAAGTCGGTGGGAAGCAGTGACAGATGTGCACCTGCATAACATCTTCTCAGGTGCTAAACTTCCAAGTGGATTCGACTTACCACCCAAGACCTGGTCTACTCCCAACAGAATCCGTACCAGCCATGGGCGATGCAGGGATGCTCTCTTTAAGTGGAAGAAGCTGCCTGATCCAGCTTGTGACTGCGGGGCTCCATACCAGACTGTTCACCACATTGTCAGTGAATGCAGGATTCGAGCCTATCACGGCGCCAAAGAGGACTTCCTGCTAGCAACTCCAGATGCAGTGTGCTGGATTGAAGGACTGGATATTCCGTTGTAAAGACAAACTTAAGTTTCTTGTGTGTCAATATGTACATATGTATATGTAATTTCATGATATGTCTGTATTAGCCATACGCTAAATAATAAAAAATTGGTTTCAGTTTTCACATTGCACACAAAAATGCCTCTACACCCAAAATTACGATGGAGAAGTAAATAAACAGTTTTAAAAAGTCCAAATCGCAGCAAAGATTTCATTTAAAAATTATATAATATGATTCTTGTACAGGAAGGGCTGCCACGTTATATCGAATATAACATCGACAAAATTTAAATAGGATCGAATGCTTATGGCTATTAATTAATTCTTACTCTTAACTAATTTATTGATTTACCTGAATTTAAAATCCACTCGTGTAACCATTCTTTATCTTTGAGGGGGAATCTGAACATTTTTAGTTCAGGATTTGTTCATCTACTCCTTCCACAGTTGATATACTCGTAGGTCCTCGGTATGACGACTCGATCCTCTACCACCGATATGTCAGAAACAGCTGTACTTCACAGACGCCAAATAGTGTAAAGCTGCACGCGTTCGGCCGATGTTGCCACGTATTTCACAGAACGGAGTGCCATCTAGTGGTTGATTCCAGAAGTAAGGGTGTGACGCTGTTGCCGCCTGGTGGCCGTTCCCTGACAAGGGTTGCCTGCTAGACCAAGCGATCGGGCAATCTGTTTCTTACGTGATCTGGGATAATACTCGTCCACCTTGACTGTGAGAAGGGACTACAGGGCACCTCCTACGGCCACTGCACGAAGGTAAGTACTAGGGAAATGTAAAGGAATTATATAATTTTTTTATGAATATATAGACACTAGTTCAACTACCAGAGATTAATGCGTAAAGCATTTGCTGAACAAAAGAAGCTTTACACTCTTCGTTTATTAGTTTTCCAGTCACCTTTCGCTGTTTTCCTGTCCTAGTGTTAAGACGTGTTGTGCCATTTCTTACTGATAAAATTGGGTTAAATAATGAAAGTGATTTTGAAGCAGAGCTATTTCGTCTCTTGTGATACCATGGATCCCAGCTCCTGAAATTCTGCAAAATTATTACTATTATTTTAATTTTATGCAGAGAATTTAGATGGAGGCGACGATCTTGACGGCGACGCTGCTCAACAATAGAGGTACGTGAATCTGTTCATCTTTTTCCTTTCGTGGCCGCTACCGTCAATTTCAATATATTTGCCGCGACATTCAGAACCTGCAGTCTTTCTTTTCATTTAATTCCGAAGTCCACACATTTACGTTCTAAGATGAATGAATGCATTTCTTTTTATCCATACCACGGGGGATGATTGCACTCAAAATGTACGTGCCTCTATCCTGTTTGTATGTTCTCATACATTTGAGTGTGTACAAGTGTAACTATATTTAAGACTCATTTCCTACACAGTATTAACGTTCGCACAATTTATTTAGGCCTATTTATTTTTTGACCACTCATTCGCTAATCTACGTGCCCTCTTATTTGATGTAGTCAGTCGGCAGTATTCTTTAATATGAGGATGCAGCTGGGCTGGAATATGTTAACACAATAGGAGAAGAGCAGTATAACTTCGTTTTGGGAGACATGAGAGGAAGCTTTACTAGAGATGGTGATATCCTAATAGGGATGACTTGCAACTTCATCAACAATGTCAATTTCACTTATTTGTTGTCTATAATAGCAGCATTCATAAAATTTGGAGGTGTGACAACAAAGGCTTCAGAGTTACATGAAATGGAAAGTCAGATCCAGGAAAGAACAAAGAGACATCCTTGGACCATCTTGGGTTTAAGTGAATCTGAGTACATCTCCATTGTGAGGAAAAACCTAACTGAATTCAAATTGGGGAAAGCAGACGTAACTAAGGACACAGAATATACCACAACTTGGCTTAGTTTCCACAATTGATCTTTGCCTGTGTCTTAACAGCGCTTCACACGAAATATTTATTACGCGACATCCACAATAACTTTTATTTCAAAATTTCGACGACCCAACTGAATAAAGATTTTTGTAACAACAAAAATGGCAAAACATAATAATATAAGAGGACGCGTTACAAATGGCGACCGAGTACCTTGACGTTTGTTAATTTTCAGAAAAAATTAGTACAAATTTTAAGCGGAAATATTTACGTATTTTCTCCCAGCCATTATTGCGACTATAACCAATTGTTTCTGTTACATGTTACGCTAACTGCGTATAAGATCAGCAAATTTACTAATGAAATCAGCCCATAAAGTTCACATATATCCATAAAACAAAAATTTTGAAAAAATAAGGAACTTGCGGAAGATCAAATTTTTAACCGACTACTAAGAAAGCGACCGGCAAAAGAAAATACGTAAGGTAAGAGCAACAGCACTACTACGCTTTGTTGATCGTAAATGTGGGACTGAATAGCATTTTTCCGACACTGACAGCGTAGCTTGCATTTTTTTTTCTTTTTTAAGCGTTCAATTTTTTTATATGATTTGTAGATTGCTGTTAGTAAAATATACGTGAATGCGTCACAAGGTGGCGGATTATTTTCACTAATTGCCCGCGTAAAAATCATTTATCAGTCTACTGTTTTACCAGACATATTTTACTACACTGAATTACGCGAAAGAGACGGCGTCATATGTGATTTGTTTACGTGTAGTACGAGCCGCAATAGTACTGAAGTTCGGCTGCACGCTGGTTTACGATTACATACAGCTATGGTGAAATTAAGATCACAAACCAAAACAACGGATAATTCGTCAGATGAGGAATCAGTTGCTCAACCTATACCTGACACAGAGATAGAAAACATTGAAGATACAGATACCACAGTCGCAGCGACTAGTGGACCTCAGTCGCAAGCAGTGATGGGATGGCGAGGCGCGGGCGGGGCGGCTCGAGCGCACCGAGAGTTCCTCGAGCCTCTAGTTCTCAAGCAATCCACGAGAACCTCGCGAGAAACGGCTCGGCAGCGTGTGCCGCTGCGCACCAGTTGGCTGTGACAACATACGCCGCGTCGCTGTTGTGCCGCGCCGCTGTTATTTTATGAATCGAATGCCGCAGCTAGACGAACACGCTCGCTGCTCGCTGTGCTCGTAACTAGTACAGGGTGTTTCAAAAATGACCGGTATATTTGAAACGGCAATAAAAACTAAACGAGCAGCGATAGAAATACACCGTTTGTTGCAATATGCTAGGGGACAACAGTACATTTTCAGGCGGACAAACTTTCGAAATTACAGTAGTTACAATTTTCAACAACAGATGGCGCTGCAAGTGATGTGAAAGATATAGAAGACAACGTAGTCTGTGGGTGCGCCATTCTGTACGTCGTCTTTCTGCTGTAAGCGTGTGCTGTCCACAACGTGCAAGTGTGCTGTGGACAACATGGTTTATTCCTTAGAACAGAGGATTTTTCTGGTGTTGGAATTCCACCGCCTAGAACACAGTGTTTTTGCAACAAGACGAAGTTTTCAACGGAGGTTTAATGTAACCAAAGGACCGAAAAGCGATACAATAAAGGATCTGTTTGAAAAATTTCAACGGACTGGGAACGTGACGGATGAACGTGCTGGAAAGGTAGGGCGACCGCGTACGGCAATCACAGAGGGCAACGCGCAGCTAGTGCAGCAGGTGATCCGACAGCGGCCTCGGGTTTCCGTTCGCCGTGTTGCAGCTGCAGTCCAAATGACGCCAACGTCCACGTATCGTCTCGTGCGCCAGAGTTTACATCTCTATCCATACAAAATTCAAACGCGGCAACCCCTCAGCGCCACTACCATTGCTGTACGAGAGACATTCGCTAACGATATAGTGCACAGGATTGATGACGGCGATATGCATGTGGGCAGCATTTGGTTTACTGACGAAGCTTATTTTTACCTGGACGGCTTCGTCAATAAACAGAACTGGCGCATATGGGGAACCGAAAAGCCCCATGTTGCAGCCCCATCGTCCCTGCATCCTCAAAAAGTACTGGTCTGGGCCGCCATTTCGTCAAAAGGAATCATTGGCCCATTTTTCAGATCCGAAACGATTACTGCATCACGCTATCTGGACATTCTTTGTGAATTTGTGGTGGTACAAACTGCCTTAGACGACACTGCGAACACCTCGTGGTTTATGCAAGATGGTGCCCGGCCACATCGCACGGCCGACGTCTTTAATTTCCTGAATGAATATTTCGATGATCGTGTGATTGCTTTGGGCTATCCGAAACATACAGGAGGCGGCGTGGATTGGCCTCCCTATTCGCCAGACATGAACCCCTGTGACTTCTTTCTGTGGGGACACTTGAAAGACCAGGTGTACCGCCAGAATCCAGAAACAATTGAACAGCTGAAGTAGTACATCTCATCTGCATGTGAAGCCATTCCGCCAGACACGTTGTCAAAGGTTTCGGGTAATTTCATTCAGAGACTACGCCATATTATTGCTACGCATGGTGGATATGTGGAAAATATCGTACTATAGTTTCCCAGACCGCAGCGCCATCTGTTGTTGACAATTGTAACTACTGTAATTTCGAAAGTTTGTCTGCCTGAAAATGTACTGTTGTCCCAAGCATATTGCAACAAACGGTGTATTTCTATCGCTGCTCGTTTAGTTTTTATTACCGTTTGAAATATACCGGTCATTTTTGAAACACCCTGTATGTCTCACGTTTCATTCGGGTAAAGTTGTTATTCAAATCAATATACACACTCGAAAACGAACATCATGGTGCTGGCAACACTTTGCGGAGGATGGAGATAACGTTACTTGCAACATTTGTCGTAAAAATCTCCGTAATGTATCAAAAAATACACCGGCCATGATTAGACATCTTAAACTGCACAATTTATCGAGCAATAAAACAGCGACGTCCGTGGATACAGATGCTCATTCTTCCAATAGTGCGAGGCAGACAAAATATCCAGGTACGTATGGCACAAAAGGTGAATTCCGTACAAAAGTTCGGATAGTGTCCGAAGCGGTCCGCCACGCTTAAAAAAACATTGATTTTTTAATCGTAGTCCGATAACATACAACATACCCCAAAATCAAACCTATACTATCCTAGCTTTTGCACGATGCGATATTTAATTTTATTGGACTAGTTGTCGAGCATAGCGTATCCCCTCTCAGGAGCACTTATCTAAATCTTACGTTTCTCTTCATAGAGGGAAGTAAACGACAACAGCAGCTAGATGAAGCATTAGTGGCCATGATAACAGACGATTTTTAACCGCTTTCAATCGTCGAGGACACTGGTTTTCGACGTTTTATTTCACTGTTGGACCCACTATACTCGATACCAAATCGAAAAAAGTTGCGCCTCATGATTGAGGACGATTACCATAAACAGAAAGAGGCTGTAAACTTGGCAGTGGAAGATTCTACTTGTGTTTCTTTAACGGCCGATATTTGGACTTCACTCAGTAATGAGGCATATATTGCTGTAACTGGTCATTTCATTAACACTAATTGGTGCCTGGAAGCTTTATTTCTCGAGACATTCCGTTTCCCGGAAAAGCATACAGTGCTAAATATTAGTGAGGCGTTAGATAGCGTGATTTCAAAATGGAACATTGAAAACAAAGTTGTAAGCATCACAACTGACAACACCAGTAAGATGACGGCAGCTGTATAACTTATTCACAGTGGCAACATAAATATGCAACATGTGCCTTTTTTAGCCGATGGAACAGTACGTTTTATATGCTACAACGTCTAGTGGAGCAAAAGGAATGCATTGCAGCCTGTTTATCATCTTTGTATTCAGGTGTAGAGAGCCTCAGCCGACGAGTGGAGAATTTTGAGCGAATGTTTATGTGTACTGGAGCCATTTGAAGTGGTAAAAAGCGAAATCTCAACTAAAAACTATACCTCTCTTTCGAAAGCTATTCCAATAATCAGACAGCTAATCCTAACCGTATGCAATGGGAAGTGGGCTACCACGACAGCGCAAGAGCTACAGCAACATCTGCACAACTCACTAATAGCCCGGCTAGGATTAATAGAAACAAACAAAGTACATGCCGTCGCCACAGTTCTCGACCCAAGATTCAAAACGTTACCATTTACGAATCCCATTCATTCAAAACATGCCGTTGCAAGCCTAATTGCAGTGTGCACAAACGTGGTAGAGGCCGTACGATCTACTCATTCGGCAGCTAACGACACTAGCCACAGGTACCATTTCGTACAAAACGCCAGTAGTTCCTTATGGGCTTCTTTCGATGAAGAGATTTCCAATACAAATCTAATGAAAAGCGTTTGTGATAGCATAGACCTGGAGGTACAACGATATTTGGAAGAACCGTACCTACAACGCACGAATAATCCTTTACACTACTGGAGAAAAAAAATGAAAACAGTTACCCAGGTCTAGCTGTCGTGGCAAAAAAAAAATATCTTGCAATATCTGCAACTTCTGTTCCTAGTGAAATGGTTCAAATGGCTCTGAGCACTATGGGACTCAACATCTTAGGTCATAAGTCCCCTAGAACTTAGAACTACTTAAACCTAACTAACCTAAGGACATCACACACACCCATGCGCGAGGCAGGATTCGAACCTGCGTCCGTAGCAGTCCCGCGGTTCCGGACTGCAGCGCCAGAACCGCACGGCCATCCTAGTGAATGAAAATTTTCGAAAACAAGACTACTTATAAACAACAAAGAAGTAGACTAAAAGGCCTGGTTAATAAAATCATATTTCTAAACAAAAATCGACGGTAGTGCAGCAATGGGATGTAAAAATGCCTTCTGCTGAACAACTTTTGTTTCCTTGCTTTCTTCAGTAAGTAAACGCATGTACGCAGTTTCTGTATATAAAAAGCTATAGCACTACTCTTTTACGATTAAGCATGCATGCATACACGCAGAATGTACAAAGTAATTTATTTTGTAAGGATAAAGCTTCTGTTTCATGCAAATTCTGTGCTTTACTTTAAACAACAATTCTATGATTTTTGTCTTATGAGACATATACTAATACTTCAGTACACATTAATAACGCTAGTACAGTTGATATCAATCATAGAATTTCAAAGTTTTCCGTGCACGTACGTACGACGAGTACGACCGCTGCGGCTCAGTGCTTCGTGTACTGAAGGTCTGCGCAATTTTACAGAGAGCGCAGCACTGTCAACTTCTCGAGCGTACCCGAGACATTCTCGAGAAATTGCCTTCGCGTCGTACGTTTCTCGAGCGCGATCATAGCCCATCCCTAGTCGCAAGCGACAGACGAAAATGTGTCAACTCTAGAAACTGTTCCGGAGACTGCAGATGTACCAGGTCCCGCAGAGCCAGACATTATGCAGATGTTAAGAATAACAACAATACAGATAGGGAATGTAACAGCCCAAATGAATGCACAGGCCGAAAATATCACAGCTTAGATATGGAATGTAACAGTCCAAATGAATACAGAGATGCAAAATGTCACAGCACAGATAGGGAATGCAACAGACCAAATGAGCAAGCTAGACAGTGATGTAAAAACCCTTACTGAAATGCACAATAACCTGACGACACAACTAAAAAAAGAGGTAGCGGATCAGGTAATAGAAGTGGTGCGTGAAGATCTAAACTGTATGAATCGGGATATTGATAATCTGAAAACCACAGTTAAGGATGTGCCAAATCTGATAAGTAAGTTAACTGAAAATTTCAATGCCATGAGTGTAAAGCAAACTGAGATCAATACAAAAATGCAAGAAGCTGTAAATCAAGTTGAGCACTTGACAAAACAGCAGAAACAGCAATTTGAGGACTTTTTAGAAGAAAAAGACACACGCATAAACCGTACTCTAGAAACAGAGCTACAAAAAGCAATAAGTAAGACAATGGAGCAAGAATACACTACACATAACACATCTGTAGTTTAACTGCAAACTGACATAGGCCAGATACAGGAAACTGACACAGGACTTACCAGGTTGGCAGAATCAAATAGTCGAGCAACTAAACAGGAAACTTAGTACAATAAAAGAACGAAACCAACATGCAGCAGAAGAACTTGATAACATACCCACAGGTAAGAGCGATAGTGCGGTCAGTGAATATCCTACCTCGAATGTACATGTGTATTCACCAAACTATGAGGTGTACGGTAACCAACGGCACCGAGACGAATGAAGGGAACAGCAGATAGCTGAACCCACTTTGTCATCAGTTTTGTTCAACACCGTCAATTTCAAGTGTTTATCCCGGAAAAAAAAATCCGTGCATCCGGTAATTTTTATAGTCATTCAAAAATGTATTGCCTAAAACGTGGTCGGAACAGCAAAAGATGCAATATGTTACGAGTTATATCCAAGGCGATGGAGCGTTGTGGGCGATGGAAATGTCAGAAACTTGTCAGACATTAGAACAGTTTGAAAACGCGTTTCTTTCAAAGTATTGGACACATGGCACGCAAGAGAGATTAAGAAAAGCCTTATTCAACCCCGAACAATAAAATCCAAAATTTGGACCACCTCAAAAGTACTTTGACAAATATTTAAATAAAACAAGATTCTGGGATGAACCAGTGACACACACGGACGTCCAAAGCATTCTGAAAGCTAAACTACCGCTAAATATTCGGGAAAAGCTAGTACAAGTACCCGAAAGCAATTTGGAGTATTTTCTATCTGTCTTGGACTCTATTGACTTAATTAATGAAGACTCAAGACAAAGCCACACCAATCAATATAATTTCCGTAGCAGCGGTGGCAACCAGCCTCCCCAGCGCCAGCCGCAGTATGGCGTCAACAATGTAGCGTGCGCGGCTGAGTCACGAGCGGCTTTTGTCGATTCCGCCGCAGCAGCGCATTTGCCAGGCCCGAATTCGGGAGGCAATTTCAATAAGAACTATAATCAAAATTTTAATCCAGGATTTAAAAGAAAAAGGAAAAATGGGGGCAGAAATTACTCTGGCTATTCCGGTAACCGAAAGCGAAATTGGAATAGGAACGATAACGGAAATCAGTGGGATAACGCTCACAGTAATTTTCAGCCTCAATTTAGCAACAACACGGCCAACCCACGAAATGTGCAGTGGCAGTACCCGATTAGCAATCAACACTATCAGTCCCAAGCTCAAAGTAACATTATGCCTGTAAACTCAGGGCAAAATCATGATCGCATTGTGCAATGGTGTAACAACACGTCGGGGGTGAATATTATAGAAGTGACGAACAAAACACCTACAAACAGTAATAATGGGGCGTTAAACTAAACGTGACCTCATTATGCTCCCCAATGTTGGCCATGAATAGTCGTGGGGTGAACCATGCTACCATGTTAATAACTTGCTAAGATGCCAAGATGAAACGGACATGCGTGATTTGTTAACCAATGAGGGAGAACCACAGTTGTATGAAGAGGATGGTATAGTGCGGGCTAGCATACAGGCTATAGTAGGAAAAATACCCACTCAGATCCTTGTGGATACTGGCGCAAAAATTAGTGTTATGTCGAAGGCATTGTCTAAAGAGATTGACAGACACAAAGCTTTGCCGACCTATCCAGTGCAGAACTGCAGGACATTAGGAGCCCTAGGTGGAAAAGCTCTAGGTACAAACCATGGTCGGAATACAAATTGAAGATCTTGTTTTTCAGGCAATTTTTATAGTTTTTCAGACAATTTTTATAGTAGTGGAAGGACTGACGGAAAGCTGTATTTTTGACATGGATTTCTCAAGGGGAAAATGTGCAAAAATTGACCTAAAAACTGGGAAGTGTTATCTGTTTATAAATGGAAGGAACTGTACTGTAGGTCTGATAAAAAAAGTATCAACGCCAAGCCTTGTCAAGCTATACACATCCAAATTTTAAAAGTCAGCACCTTTCGATGGCATGACTCGAACGAAATGTGGTGTCAGCAAGTAGAGCAGCACGAATTTGAGGATAAAATATCAGAATGCACAGGAATCTCTTAGCAACAAAAGGACGACCTCAGAAGTGTATTGTTACGTTATGTACGAGTGTTCGAGAAGAAACCTGGAGTTATTAGAGCGTATCAATATCGCATGGATGTCCGGCCCCACGACACGTTCTGCAAAAACACTTATTCCATACCGTGGTCACAAAGAGAAGCAGTGGCCCATGGGATAAGAAGAATGCTTGGCCCATGAGATAAGAAGGATGCTTGCATGGAATTTATAGGGACCTCCATATTGCAGTCCACTGCTTGCAGTGAAGAAAGCGGATAAATCGGTGAAACTTGCTCTCGATGCCAGGGAAATCAATAAGATTATTATTCCAGTAACCACCCGACTTGAAAACCTAGAAGAAGAATTGCGGGGGTTCCACGGAGTACAATTTTAACTAGTGTCGACCTCCGTAGTTCGTACTAGCAAATTTTCTTATCACCTGAAAGTAGGAAATACACAGCATTCATATTTGCAGGCAGGTCCTACCAGTATTGCGTTTTGCCCTTCGGGTTAAAAGTGAGTTCTGGTGTTTTCATCACTGCACTCGACACCGTGTTAGGACCTGACCTCTTAGACAGTCACAGTATATATAGACGACATCTTAATAGAAACACCTACTTGGGATGAACATATAGAACTTTCAGACAGTATGTTACAAAGGTTTTCACCAGCTGGTGTTGCAGCGAACGTTAAGAAATCTAAATTTGTAAGAAAATACATCCAATTTCTCGGTCACATAATTTCGCCCCCTGGGATAAGGTCTGACCCTGAGAAACTATTAGCGATAAAAAACTTTCTAGCACCTTGCACAAAGCGACAGCTAAAGACATTCGTAGGCTTGTGTTCACTTTTCCGCCGGTTTGTTCCGAACCGACTGCTCAATAGCCCTGCATTATTACACTTATTAAAGAAGGGCAACGCAACAGTGCCAAGCTGATTTTGATAGTATAAAACATGCTTTGGTAAACTCCAATATTTTAGGACATCCCGACATGAGCAAAGATTTTTGTATAGCGGCAGATGCTTCATTTTCGGGATTAGGAGCCTGTCTGTTTCAGCTGGACGAAGGTGGGGGCACAGAAAATGTTAAAGTTATTGGTTTTGCTAGCCGCACACTATCATAATGTGAACGCAGATATTCCAACACAAATTTAGAAGCCCTTTCTATTGTGTGGACATTCAAGAAATTTATCTATTTGGCAAACATATACGAGTCTACAGTGACCACCAGTATTAAGCTTTTTACTCCCATGTAAGTTATTACATAATCGTCTTGCATGGTGGACTTTGTTTTTGCAGTCTTATGATTTTGAAATTATATATGTGAAGGGCAAAGACAACGTTATATGAGTTAATAGAACAAAACACAGAATTTAAGGTTATGCTGAAAAAAAACACTAAATTTAGAAAATATTTTTTGGGTATGTGTAACAACATGGCGAAATTGCAGGAAGAAGATGAGCGGTGGAAGAAAGTCAGATTTTAATAAACAATGGCCCACCTGCACCTGTACGACAGCATTGGTTCAAATGTCTCTGAGCACTATGGGACTTAACATCTGAGGTCATCAGTCCCCTAGAACTTAGAACTACTTAAACCTAACTAACCTAAGAACATCACACACATCCATGCCCGAGGCAGGATTCGAACCTGCGACCGTAGCGGTCGCGCGGTTCCAGCCTGCAGTGCCTAGAACCGCTCGGCCACACCGGCCGCGTACAACAGCATTACAAGTTGTATAAAGATATGTTATTCTATGGGCGAAGCCTAAGCAGCGATGTGTGGTGCGTTTGTGTACGCGAAGCGTGTGAGAAAAGTTTAATTTGGCATACTCATTTCACTTTGGGACAATACTGCGCCCGCAAGTGCTGTAAAAAGTTGAATGTGTATTGCTATTTTCCCAATATGCTTCGACGCACACAACAAATTCTGAAAACTTGTATTGTTTGTCAAGAGCCGAAGCCTGTCATTCTGAACTGCGAGACAGAGTTACTTCCTATTTTACCAAGAAACCCTCTAGAGCTGGTATGCATAGATGCTATGGGTCCTTTACCCTCTGCAAGAAGAGGGGTGAAATAGAAAATTGGTGTATATGATGTATTTTCGAATATGTGGAACTGTATGCCACAAAAACAACCGCAGCTAAGCGTATTATTAGACGTATGCTAAATGACTACTTTCCGTCTGTTGGGAAACCGCAGGCGATCTTATCAGATAATGCAATCAATTTTACATGTCATACTTGGAAACAATTTCTAAACGAGTAGCAGGTGAAACAAATTTTAATATCCAAATACAGCCCTCAATCCAACCCGATGGAAAGAGTTTTTAGTGATAGCCCGCAATCCAACCTCATGGTAGGAGTTTTTAGTGAACTGACCAAGTTTATGAGGACATATATAGCCAACAAACAGTCTAAATGGATTTAATACTTAAACGTTTTTGAACAGGTAGTAAATAATCTTCCGATTTACGAAACACTTACACAGTCGGAATTAATATACAATAGGAAAGAAAACAGTGAATGGGTTAACCCCATCCCATCTGTTCCAAGACAACCTGAAGATTTAAATGAAAAGATAGGACAGGTATTGATCTCTATTACAAAACAAGCTCAACGCCGTAAGAAACATTTTGACAACCAGCTACATGCTGTTACCAGATTTGTGGTTAGAGAAAAAGTATTACTTAAGACCCATGTGAAATCTTCTCTGTCAGCCAAGAGAAACGCTAAGTGGCAAATAAGATATACTGGTCCGTCTATTACTGTACATATTCCGCATTATGGATATTATTTACTTGCTTATCCTCACAATGGTAAAATCAAAGGACTCTATGCACACAGAGACTCGAGGAGATTCCACCATGTTTAAGTATCACACTTTATACCTATCTATGCGCACGATTGAAATAAGTAAACTATGGTAAAAAGAAGAAATACGCCTAGGTTAAAGTAGGTATGTCTTCTATTCAGCTACGTGAATCAGAGCATTCTGTTTACATTGGTCAATGATTGTGGACTCAATACACAAGCAAGCTAGGACATACACGTCAATTGATCACTAGCAATAGCAATGTTAACATAGGATGTACTTGGAAGGTTGACTGAATAGTTTCTGATCACAGTGGTATTTTAGTTCTAAGTTTATGTACAAAGGATTCTGGAGCGAGCAATTATCACAGACCTCGGAACAAAGTAGATGCAATGTTGGAGAGAGATTTTTTTCTTCACGTGTCCAAACCACTAGGCTTTATTTATGAATGTATCGAGCAAAACGAGATTAAATTTTTTTATGCTCCGATGGTTTCTGGCTGCTAATGAAAGTTTAGCGTGCTATACACCATACGCACGACAACCTGATCTAAGTAAAGCGCATCCAAAGATAGTTTAGGAATAAAAATAAAAAAAAACAAATGTGATCTTATTGAAATAAAAATAATTTTTCACCTTTATACACACGTTTGAGTGCAAGTACACTGCTGAGGTACGATTTGTAAACATGATATGAGGCACATTTAATACCGTCTCTTCTAGAATAAAGTAAAAGAAATATGTACGAGTTAAGTTACAGGAAACTGACGGGCAGAGAAATTGGACAATGCCGAAACAACCTTAATTATTTACAGGCTGCGTTCATCGAGATGCTACGAGACTTCAATCGGCGAAGAGAAGCAACTATATTACCCTTACGTCACTACGACTTACGATCTACGTTACAGAATATTACCAATATCACTTAGAACTATACACTTGACACTCAGTAACAACAGAAAGTTTTAATAACTGGTCTTATCTTCGGCATGAGAGTACCAAGAATCTATGCTGACTTTAGCGCAATGTATGCACTGATTTTCTCTTATGTTTACAATATTTTGTCCAATCCGAGTTGTTTCAACATTTTGTGAAGAATTAGAGTAAGAATGGACGTAGGTCACGAATCCAGTGATACAATGATGCACACAAGTAAACATGAACAAACACAGACTCAGAAAGTAGTATAGCGTATAGCGGCCAAGCTTCATTATCAATATGTTGTTCGTACTTGTTCTTGATGTGTACCATGCGTTGTTACAAACTTGGGTGACGTAAAGATGAAATTCTTGCCCCCACAGTAACTCGCGGGTAGTAAATGAACAGATTTTGCCTCATTTGGAGACAATTTCTGTAAGCACATTTTGCGCATTCATTCTTTGTAGTGTCATTTCAAAGTGTAAGTGCGTCTATAGCACGATCCTAAGTTAGGGAAGTGCTGTTGTTCACGAAAACGTGTTCTCTTATGCCCTGTGAGATGGCAGATATTATCGCGATTGCTCGACACGCTAGTCGCCGAAGTGGCGTCAACTCGAAAGACTTGCACCAGGCGAACGGTCTACCCGACGGGAGGCCCTAGCCATACGGCATTTCCATTTTCAGGGTGTCTACGTGGACAAGAAAAAAAATTCCCGGATTTTTCCCGGATTTCCCGGTTAAAAACACAATTTCTTCCAGATGAAATTGCGTATAAAGCGGGTGAAAATACGTCCGGGTTAAGTAACAGTATACTTTCCCTCGGAGCTAGAAAACGTATCAGTCCTTTGAATCGTAAAGGTCTTACACCGGCGGAGGACGTCCCACCACTTTAGGAAACGAAAACCTGGAAAAACAATGCGTTTGGAAAGTTGTTTGATGCGAGACAATTATTTTCGTATTGCGAAAGTATTTACACAAATTCCACAAATTACAGCACGGTAGCTTCCGAAACTCTATTTTAGAGATTGCGTTGAGCGATGCACTTTTTTCAGCCAGTCATAGCTCATGTCACGTGATCGCGCTAGCGAATGACGGCAGTTATTCAGAGCACGAGGCCTACGAGAAAGACAGGCCGCGGCGCGTACGTTACGAAGGTAGGCCGAGCTCGCTCAACTCAGCAAAGTGCGTTTCTACACCGGTTAACTCGTAAGCAGATGTGTATGTGCGAACGAGAATTGCATCGTCTATTGGCATCCACTGTTATTAGTCCTACAATGATAGGAAGTCCGTAGGCCTACTAACAGGCTCTAATTTGGCAATTAAAATCGTGTCAAAATGATTATCAGTTGCATAGAAAAGTCGAGGTGTTCTGGCATGAAGACACTTGTGACATTGCTCAGTAACACATTATGCACATTTTTTTTAAGGTCAATTACAGTTTTTGGCATCGATTGCATAATTTTTTATCTATGAAAGAACAACATTAAACATGAAAACTAACCTGAAGCTCGGTCTTTTTTAAGCGTGTGTTACATGTTAAGTTATATCAAATACAAATGTGCCCATAAAATTTTAAATAGTGGCATAAATGACTTATCTTCTGGGCCCGACATTTTTCAAATAGCTGATCCTCAAAGTGTTACGTTTTGAATGAGAGTTATAAAGCCCTGTGATTTAAGAAATTCACTGACATTCTCACACGTAACATAAATCATCTTGCATGGAAATTTACTTTGAAAGTAACGCATCTCAAGCCACTATTCGTAATATTTTCTGGTGATCTGTTAGAAATTTAAACAGTTGTGACGTCACGCACATCGAATGCACGTTAGTTGTTACGGACGTACTGCATAATCTTCGACCTAAAGCCTTTGACACTTTTCGGTGTCGGCAAACTGGTCTGTGCATTGTGTAAATTACCCATTTTCTATCCCACTAAACCTTTATTTTGGTGTTATTCTCTGATTTATGTTTCATTGCTGCAGTATTATTCAGCAGTAGTGGACTAAAGTTCTTTGTCAGCGTATCTGATCTTACACGTCAAACCTACAAAACTGAAATCTAAAACAATGAAAAATCCCGGATTCTAAAAAATTCCCGGGTTTTTCCCGGATGTCCCGGGCCGTATACACCCTGATTTTATTTTATCGCGATTGCGAAATGTAGCTCTAGAGGCATGTATGTTCTGTGAACACATTCACCTACCAACTTCTATAATGAAATATTTTGAGCAATATGTGCCCCGATAAAGTTTTGAAAGAGAATACAGGAGCAAATAACGAACGTGGGCATAAACTACTAATTTTGGACAGAAAGAAAATCAACGGGACGGTGTATAGTTACACAACGACAGTGAGTTATTCAGGGTCAGTGACATGTGAGATGTACGCGTAGGAACCAGTGAGAAACTATTATACCACAAGCTTTCTCTTTCGAAATAAAGACCTGGTAAATCGAGAAAACCTGTTACGGCGCGAGTGTTTGTGCAAAGTATAGGACAGTGTGCTGTTGGCAAACTAAATAATACGTGCCATGAATCACAATGGACCTTCGCGTTACCACTGGTTATGCTAGACCTACGTAACATGTATAAACCGGATCTAGATGTCTCACTGGCAGAACTGGTATATATAGAAGTCCTACGGCTCCCCGGTGAATTCGTGGACCCACACGCCATTTCGTTCGACGATTTTAATGCACCAGTATTTGTCGTCCACCTCAAACAAAGGCTGACGCAGATTCGACCGCGACAAGCATCGGAAACGTTCGTACCCCGAGAGTTACGATCCTGTACACACGTAGCAAGAGGAATGCTGTTTCCATCGATAGAGTGAAACCAACGTTCGTCCTACTAGACTCTTCATATTCACATCTGCAACGCAATCAAGCGAAACATCAGCCCGCCACCCAGCAACCTCTACCGGCCCCAATTGAACGGCAAACGCGTTCCGGACGACGGGTACACTTCGCGACACTCTTCAGGGACGTCACTTCCGGCTTCATCCAAGGACGGCGCTCCGCTTTCCCAAAGGGTCTGGTGTAGCGACGCCCGGCATCAGCCGAAACAAATGTCAGTTAATCAGCTGATCGGCCAGCGCACGTCAACATGGTTCCCGCGCGGACCGCCAGGAGCGCTGTGAGACGTTTTCTCCGTGCTGCAGCGGGCGCTCCATGAATTTAATAATTTGCTTTACCTTTTTTAGTATTCCTGCTACTGTAACTGTTTCCCTCAGTTATCAAAAAACTGGTGATATTTGTAGCACTGGAAATGTTTCATTATGTTTTTTCTGCTGTTATGTGAGCTTAAAATAAACTTCTCGCCTAATAACGTTTTGAACAGAATTACACGTCGCGCGTATCTTACTCTCCCTGCGGACAAGAACACGATAACGACATAGCCAGTACAACACACGCAACTTGCGATACTGTAAACAAAGCACTAGAAATCTTCCATATTACGCTGAAGCGAACACTCATGAGCATCCTCGAGAAAATGGAGATACATTCACATCCATACAGCAACGTGACAAAATTACTGAACCACCTAAAGCACAAAAAGTACATAGAGAACTTTATTCACGTTATAAACCAAGAAGACGGGTAAAGTAATAAATCAAAGACGCTAAATAACAAATCCATAGTAACAGTGATAACAACATAAAGAGCATAAAACAGAGACCTAACAGCAACATAGATTAATAATAAAATTACTACGAAAAAATTAAAAATGTAAAATAAGAATCTCAAATAAACCTAAAACGAACTATGCAAAAACATATGTAAGATGTAATATCGCTGATTCACTGTCATCCGAAAAAAATGTTCAACTGTGTGTGAACTGCTAAGCTCATCAGTCCCTAAGCTTACACACTACTTAACCTAAATTATCCTACGGACAAACACACACATCCATGCCCGAGGGAGGATTCGAACCTCCGCTGGGACCAGCCGCACAGTCCATGACTGCAGCGCCCCAGACCGCTCGGTTAGTCCCACGCGGCGCTGTCATCCGAACTGTCAGAAAAATAGCATAATTGGAAACCAAGTAAAATCCGATATATATCTCCAGTGTAGACCTAGGAGAAAGTAATACTTCTAAAAAAAGACAGGACATGACAGCAATAATGCTAAATGTAAGGTAAAAACAACTAATGATTTATTATAGCTTTTCACTTCATAGTTACAAGACCATTAATTCAGACCATCGCTTACTTGTGTATTTAGACGATGGCAATATGCCGAAATCGGCTCATCGTAAATGATGTAAAATATAAACAATTGTACATAATAATCATGTCAATGAAAGACATATTCACTGCGGGCCCCAAAGAACAAACGTTTGACGGAATTGTTACTGCAGCTCATACGTTGGACCTGGCAGTCCCTTTCGTTTTTGACAAGCAAAGAGCCGCCGATGTCTACTGACAACCTTTTGAGAGCATACCTCTTCTTTGAGGTTGAGTTAGGTTGTTTGGGGGAGAAGACCAGACAGTGAGGTCATCGGTCTCATCGGATTGGGGAAGTACGGGGAAGGAAATCGGCCGTGCCCTTTCAAAGGAACCATCCCGGCATTTGCCTGGAGCGATTTAGGGAAACCACGGAAAACCTAAATCGGGATGGCCGGACGCGGGATTGAACCGTCGTCCTCCCGAATGCGAGTCCAGTGTCCTCTTCTTTGACATTAAGTGTTGTGTTTCAGACAAAACTGCGAGGTCCCACACATACAGAGGGTAACTTCATATCTTTAGACTCCTCGTGTAAGTAGTCCGACAACGAGATAAATTGAAGAGTTCCAGGGAAGCCTTTGTCGGCATTCCGCCTTACTCCCCCAGGAGAGTGTGTTGCCTTCTACATCAGAGCTACTGGCTGTTTTAACCCACTAGTCTTTTTTGTCATCACGACGGCCAGAATGTTTCCAAGGAAATGCACACTGCGTTTTGTGTTTAACAAGTTCGTTAGAGGTGCACGATTGGATCGTTGATGTTATTGGTATCATGTCATACCAAGTTCACATTGCATTTTATGATCCAGAACTCTTCCGTTTTTTCGTAAAACTGTATAATTCAATTGTTGATGGAAAGGATTCTGCTTTCCGTCTCCGTGACGCCATGATGAGTAGCGTTCTCATTTACAATGCTGATACTGAATATATTAACGTGCATGTGTTTAACTTGCCACGTGTAGTTGAGAACTGTTTTCTGAAAGACGTTTTAACAAAGTATGGGGAAGTGAAGTCTATCCATAAAGAACAGTAGTCGAGCCAACATTGGTCACAATGTTTTAAAGACATTAGGGGCCGGCCGCTGTGGCCGAGCGGTTCTAGGCGCTTCAGTCCGGAACAGCGCTGCTGCTACAGTCGCAGGTTCGAATCCTGCCTCGGGCATGGATGTGTGTGTTGTCGTTAGGTTAGTAAGGTTTAAGTAGTTCTAAGTCCAGGGGACTGATGACCTGAGATATTCAGTCCCATAGTGCTCAGAGACATTTGAACCATTTAGACGCATCAGGTCACCGGAAATGCTTATCAGGCAGAATATCCTCTCTCATCTCATTGTTTGTGAGCACAAGGCGCACGTAACTTACAGTGGAAAAACAGGCAACTGTTTCAATTGGAATGAAAGTGGTCATGTTCGTTAGAATTGTCCAAAACCGATGTTTCAAAAAATACGTTAGAACGACGTAGAAAATTGACTTTGGCCGATCTTGTGAAACAAATGGACTATTGGATACAGAAGGCCCTAGCACTAGTGTCGAGATACCACAGGAAACAAACCTGTCAGCAGTAGAGATCCCACCTCTAGCCACTAAGCCGACAGCAGCCACATCTATCCCCGCAATTGTAGTGCAACCCTTAAACAACACGAGGCGTCGGACGTGTGAGGAAAACAGCACGGACGACGAAGCATCCGGAATGGGGCAAGTTGTGCATCATGAACCTCCGAAGACCGTGGCTAAAACGACTGTTTCTCAAAGTAGCGGTAGTAGATGTAGCACCGAGGGCAACGAGGAAGCAGATCTACGCCCCTGTGCTCAACCGCAACGCATTGGGCCACAATCTGCTGAATGAGTTATCTCAGTTTGTGGGGCAGGAGGTTGAGACTCAAGGGATCTTCCTCAAACAGCATGGAAACGCACCACCGCCGGCTCGCCCTTTTCAATTGCCCAGGGTGTGCTCCCGGGCCGCCAATACTCGAAACCTCACTGCCGATGTACCCAAGCCCAAGGGTATGGGGGATCACTACCATCGAGAGGCCTAAGGGAAGTCTTCACCATATTGCAAACCATTTCCATCGTATGGTTCATTGCAGGCTGGACTCTGAAAATGCTAGGCGCTTGTATACCCATGGAGCAACCGTCTATCTCAGAGAAGAAGACGGGGGTGGGTCCCTACGCCCAACACCTTTAGTAGGGATTAAGATCTCAAGGCGGGCCCCAGAGACACAAGACGTCTTGCGTGTTCAACAGTTAACGTTGTCATGGATGGAGCAAATGATTAAGACTGGGTACATGAATGAGTTGAGCATTGATTATCAGTTGCTAGATTCGTTTCCAGGTTACGAACCGGGACACTTGCCTACCGTACAAGGCAAATATCTCTCGCAGGTGAGGTAGTCATTAGTGGCTAGTGTAGGTCTAGAGGCCCGGCAACCTGTTGCTCTTTGTGCACTAGCTCAGTTGCGACTCGATATGGACGAAAAAGACATTATAGCAATGTCAAAACAGTACCAGGCTTTGCATGTTAAGTACCAGCTCGTAGCTGATGCTTTAGCATTATTAGCGCTGCGTATATGGCGTGGTTCCGATGTTTTGAAGGATGATGGATACACAGCTGAGAGACAGCTCATTGGCCTCGAGGTAGCACCTGTTGACGTCACATCGTACGACACGCGGACAGTTCTTGTATCACAATAACCTCCGACCGAGTTGACGCCGTGCCCGCCGCAGCCTGTCTCGTCATCAAACCAAGCAGAATCACAAAAAATGTTCAATTGTGTGTGAAATCTTATGGGACTTTACTGCTAAAGGTCATCAGCCCATAAGCTTACACACTACTTAACCTACATTATCCTAAGGACAAACACACACACCCATGCCCGAGGGATGACTCGAACCTCCGCCGGGACCAGCCGCACAGTCCATGACTTCAGCGCCTGCAGAATCACAACAAACCGCATCTCTTACTGAGGACAACAAGGCAGGAGTGGTGGTCAACACTCTGACGAGAGCCCATCCCAGGTCCACAACAAACAAGTGGTGGGGCTTGTTATCGCCAAAGAAGCAGGTGCTAACAGTAAAAGTGAAAGCAGATAGCCTCTGGCGGCACTTCAGTCTACGCAGTCGGTATGCAGTGCAAGAGGCGAAGGATACCAGTTTTGTCCTCTACCCTCCGACGCTTCCGACTGCCGGGATGTATCAGACTGGCCGACGAAGCAGAAACATGGTCCAGCCCAATGACAATGCGGTGCGTAAGAAAAACACGCTCCAGAACTCGAAAGACATCATATTGACGGTATGGAAAAGGTTGGTTGCTTGATTCGGTGGATGGGACCACATAGCGAGGTCATCCGTCCCATATGATTAGGAAACGACGGGGAAGGAAGGCGGCCGTGCCCTTTTCAAAGGAACTATCCCTGTATTTGCCCGAAGTGGTTAGGGAAATCACGAAAAACTTAAATCAGGATGGCCGGACACGGGTTTGAACCGTCATCCTTCCGAATGCGAGTCCAGTGTACAACCACCGTGCCACGTCGATCGGTGGTCACAGAAATGACACCCATTCTGTGAACAAAATGAATTTGGAATGAGAACAAGATTGTTTAGACAGTTTTCAGGGATCGCACTGAGTAAATACCAATAAGAGTAAATCTGCATTAAAAGTACCATCACTCCAATAATTTATCTATGAATCTGAAGACGATATTGTTTTGTTGCAGGAAGTTACTATTTTAAATTTCTCTATAACATATTTCAAGATAACAGCAAACTTGGCGCCAGAAGACAGCGCAGGTACTGTTGTTTTATGGCGGGAGGGCATTCCAGAGCCGAGATTGAGTTTTTAGATTGAGGTCGAGGGATCGGCTGTAAGGTCTACGATGTAACTCTGATTAACTTACATGCACCGTCAGGCAACAGCAACGAGTCAGCAAGATCCTACGACGAACATCAATAGCTGCACTCGCCACACGCTCTCGAAAAGGCGGTTTTTAAATTTTAATTATAAGATCCAAATAGTTGATATATCATATAGGGAAGTAGGCTACTTCATCATTTGTATCTCTAGGAGCGAGTTACAACCACATTCTATGCATCTTCTTATTCTTTGGCACGCTCTTAAACATTTTTTCGGGCGTTTTTATAGATGTATTTGTGCAATGTGGTGCTACACATCATTCCTAACTCGGATTCCGAAACGTAAAATCCAAAACAAGACGTCGATGTGAATGAGAATAAAATGTCATAATATGGCATTAATGAGAGTTTCGAGAACACCCCTATCATTATTACGCATGCATGGAAACACGTGATCAGCGAAACTCTAAACACGCTTTTCGGTACTGCGAACAATGGCATGCCAGTGTCGGCTGCTAGGCACTTCGTGTTTGTGGTGCTGTGAACGCTGCAGTCCACATGCACGGATCTACAGCTGCATGCTTTTGATCGATTGGCGCTTGGAGAACTGACAACAGCGCTCCGGTTCAATAGACCTGTGCAGTATCGTTTTCGAAATGCTTACAGAATAACGCGGGGTTCTCCTGCGAAAAAAAGACCGCTTGGTGCACTCGCCTATAGATCTGATCGGCAGAGGGGCCGAAAGAAACAGAATGCGGCCTGCCACGTGTAGATGATTTGGGCTGCGTTTTGCCAAAGTTCGCAGACTCCACGCGATCGCGAAAATGCTACCTAGTAAAGGGGCGCCCACACTACTCGTGTGGCTCGTGTACTTGTGAGACTCACGAGTAACGTCCACTGTTCAAAGAGCCGTCAATGCGAACAAGAGGTGACCGAGACGTCTAACCAATGACACCCCATACCATCACGCCGGGTGATACGCCAGTATGGCGATGACGAATACACGTTTCCCATGTGCGTTCACCGCGATGTCGCCAAACACGTCATAATGCTGTAAACAGAACCTGGATTCATCCGAAAAAATGACGTTTTGCCATTTATGCACCCAGGTCCGTCGTTGAGTACAACATGGCAGGCGCTCCTGTCTGTGATGCGGCGTCAAGGGTAACCGCAGCCGTGGTCTCCGAGCTGATAGTCCATGCTGCTGCAAACGTCGTCGTACTGTTCGTGCAGATGGTTGTTGTCTTGCAAACCTCCCTATCTGTTGACTCAGGGATCGAGACGTGGCTCCACGATCCGTTACAGCCATGCGGATAAGATGCCTGTCATCTCGACTGCTAGTGATACGAGGCCGTTGGGATCCAGCACGGCGTTCCATATTCCCCTCATGAACCCACCGATTCCATATTCTGCTAACAGACATTGGATCTCGACCAACGCGAGCAGCAATGTCGCGATACGATAAACCGCAATCGCGATAGGCTACAATCCGACCTTTATCAAAGTCGGAAACGTGATGGTACGCATTTCTCCTCCTTACACGAGGCATCAGAACAACGTTTCACCAGGCAACGCCGGTCAACTGCTGTTTGTGTATGAGAAATCGGTTGGAAACTTTCCTCATGTCAGCACGTTGTAGGTGTCGCCACCGGCGCCAAGCTTGTGTGAATGCTCTGAAAAGCTAATCATTTGCATATCACAGCATCTTCTTCCTGTCGGTTAAATTTCGCGTCTGTAGCACGTCATCTTCGTGGTGTAGCAATTTTAATGGCCAGTACTGTTTGTGATCCAAATCGGATCTTAACACTTCTGTTATGTGGTTAGCAGCTTCTGCTTTCAACTGTTCGGTTTGATTCTTAACTTGTTCACTGACTTGTTCCACGTGTTGTTTCAAAGGAGATTTGTCTTGCTAATGAACTACGTCGTTTATTCTTTGATTCACAGATGATAGGTTACTATTAAAGATATCCTGTGTTTGATTCAAGGTCTCTTGTTGTTGTTGTTTTAGTCTTGAAAAGTCAGTAGGCACGCTTTCTAATTTTTGCACAATCAGTGCAAGAGAATCGTGGGGGATGATGTTACATTATCTACTCCAATAATGAGGCTAGAAATCATTCTGGATCAATTACTGAAGTAAAATTCCGAGAATTAACACCGGCAATAGACGTAGAGGTCATAATATTGGATTCCGTATACACGTCAGTTTCAATTGGCAAAGTAACACTATTCGTCGCAGCTGAGCCGGTCAGTTATGCTTACACGGGCGAACTCGCCGTTAACCATTTGAATATTCTCATTTACAGTATTAGTCTGTGCAGTTTTCAGCAACCACTGGCTAGGTAACACCATAACAGATGACACGAACTTTCTAAAACGTTAGCACTTTTACGTAATACAACGAAAGTTGTGACAGAGGTAATGCTTGCCGTTCGTTAGTGCACGTGGCAAACTGTATCATTGTCAACAGATGCCGATCGCACTAATCAATGGCATGCGCTTGACTCATAAACAGTTTACTAGAGACAGAGTTTCTGCAATCAACGACTTCCGTCTCTGATAGCCAAAATTAATCTAACTCTGTTCCAGTCAATAGTGAATAGACCTGTTTAATGTCGATTTGGAACAACGGCACAGTCCTGCGCTCTTAACTTGGCTCTACTGTAGGTGTAGAGGGTATGTTTGTGGCTGTCAGAAACTGGTACTTCCAAGGAAAAATCGAACGCACATCACAAGCTAACCTCAGTCAAAACAGCCACCGAATTTAATATGTGTTAGCATTATGTTTTCGTCATAATCGAGTAAGCATCATATTTTACGAAAGTGTTGACTTCCACTTTAACTGTTGTTAATGACCTGTTCGTGGTCTAGTACTCAACGTCATGCAGTGCGAACGGAAAGTTGTGATATCAAACGCACCCTTTCCCTTTCTGTTTTAAGCCGTATTCCGTCTGTATGTTACGAGTCCGACAGAAGATCAGAGACAGTTTCGTTCATTTTCTAACAAGCCAGTAACAGAAAATTCTTGCGGAACCATGTTTGTGAAAGGGATCGTGGGTGTGTGTCATGGTAAGACCAACTTCGGCGCAATCAACCATCGGCCGCTTGATATAGACCGGCGTCTGCCCAAGTGATCGCTACGCGTCGTGCATAGACCCTATGATTTCAGCGGACTTTTCCGTGCTCGAATTAGCAAGTCTAACAGTATGTAACTTTGGGTACGATATAATAATATGTTTCAGAATGCTCCGTGGCGATTTTGTATGGCATGTTGCTATAAGCCTATTTAACTATTGTCTTATTTTGTTTAAGTTTGTAGCATAGCTCGTGCCATGACAACTTGAATATTTCTCATTTTTTACGTTCGTTTATGCATTAGAAAACGGCGTCCGAAGTGGAGAAAAGTCTGACGTTTGTGACATTGTGTTCCGTTTGTGTTTAATAAAAAGGTGAAAGCAGTGAAAGCAACTGGAAAATCTGTGTTCTGAACAGAGTGTTATCGAAGAGTCAAGCTCTATCGTTTAGGGGTAAATTAATTTTGAGGTACATTAATCACCACATTCAGAAAGACAAGCAGGCGTTGATGAAGGACGTTTCTGTGATTTACTACCATGGTCAACGACAGTATCGCGATACTTGCCTTCAGTAGTCATACTGAGGTTGAAACGAAGGAAGGAGAATTACGGTACAAAGTCTCACAGAAAACGAGATTAGATGTGAAGCATACCGTCGAATTGGGATAAATGGGGGAGGTAGACGTCTGTGCCCTTTCAAAGAATTGATCCTGGCATTTGCCGCAATAGATTTAAGGAGGTCGCAATAAACCTAAATCAGTGCGGCCTGATATCGATTTGTAGTGCCGTATGGTAACTTCATAAGGAGGAAACAGTGGATAAGCCGTAACAAACATTATCTCAAACAATGGTCTGTATACGTTCGCAAAAATGTATTGCTACTGACATACGATGTTTGTTCAAAAAATCCCATAACTTTGGCCACAAAGTTTTTCTACGCTTACTTCACTTACTGTGCACGCTCTGCTTCGAAATGCTCTCCCCCTGAATTGATACACCTCCTGCACCACCGCGCGTGAATTTTCTTTTATCTAGTCTATGGCAGCTAATGTTCAGCCTTTCAACGGGGTTTTCAACTTTGGAAACAAAAAGAAGTCCACACGGGCAAGATCTGGAGAGTACGGAGGATGAGACAGCACAGTGATTTCGTTTTTTGTCACGCACCAACAGGGATGAATGTGCGGATGCGTTATCGTGACGCAACAGCCATGAATTGTCTCGCCACATTTCAGGCCGTTTCCATCTCTCATTTTCTCGCAGGCATCGTAATACATCCCGATAGTACCATCGAGTAACAGTTTGTCCCTCTGTCATGAAGTCATGATGAACCAATCCTTGAAAGTCAAAACTATCAGCATGGCTTTGACATTTGACCTGACCTGAAAAGCTTTTTTTGGTCTTTGAGAACCATTCATGACCCACTGTGAAGAATGAACCTTGTGCTCAACGTCATAACCGTAGAACCAAATCTCATCACCAGTTATGATTCTCTTGAGGAACATCTCGTTTTCATTTGTGTGATATAAAAGCTCTTCATAGATTGCGAGGCGAAGGTCTTTCTGGTCTTAAGTCATGAGCCGTAAGACCAACTTGGCAGAAACATGATGCAGTCCAAGATCCTGTGTCATGATTTCATAACGTGATCCAACTGAAATGTTACATTCCTCTGCTTTCTCTGGGACAGTCAGTCTGCGACTGCCGCGCACAATTTCGCTGACGTCCCTTACACGAGCGTCATCGGTGGCCGCAGAAGAGCGTCCTGTGCGAGGGTCACCAACTTCCGTCCGGCCACTTTTAAACCGTGTGAACCATGCGTAACACCGAGTACGGTTTAATCACTCGTCACCACAGGCTTCCTGCATCATTTGGTGCGTCTCTGTAGAGCTTTTCTTGAGTTTCACGCAAAATTTAATGTTGACGCGTTGCCCCTCTCACTCTGCAATCTCGAAATTCTCAAACTTTGCGACACAACGTTGTACTCAACACAGCACGGAGCAATAACTAACAGACATACAACACTGAAAGTTCCGTCAGTTAGACATTAAAAACAGGCGTGTTCAGGGATGCCAACCGTATTTCCCTCCCAACACATCATTGGCGCGAAATTACGAATATTACGGAATTTTTTTGAACAGACCTCGTACAACTAGTGGCAAAAAAGTGTTTTGTGTTACGTTCTGCTTCACTGGGATGTGTCCTTCGCAGCTGACATTTGTTGCCAACAAAATGAGATGCCTTGCAGCCCCAGAGTAATAAATGCAACCTGGAAGACAGCAACAAGGAGCCTGGTCGGCAAAGACGTCTACCACACGTCTTCTAATCTGGCATCAACATGTGTTTACCTTTCGCGCCCCTTACTGATCAATCACGAAGGAAGTTGGCTTTTGTTTTCTTTTGTTTGTTTTGTTATGCAGATTGCGCTTTAAATGTGTCTTAACTTTAAATCAGCAAGTCGCTACATGTGTGGAATCTAAAAACTACCTGTGCATCGTCAGACGGTTTTCAAAAACGAGGCGGAATATATTCTTCACAATTTCTGTGATACTTGTGTTTCATTTTGTTCGATAACATAACGGGAAATGCTTTCAATGTCCGTTACAGTAATACAACTGGTGTTTCATCATAATACCATAGAACAAATGGATAGCTTAGTTACACATGAAGTCTTTCGTCATACTCAAGTAGCTTTACCTGGCTCCAACGCAAATACGACAATATGGGTGTGAGAGTAGTTGCTACATGAAACACAGTTAACAGAGTATTTACTGATACGTTTTCATTTACAGATTTGTGCATTTTCAGTAGAAGTTCCGCAGTATTTTATGTTTCTTATCTCTAATCTACTGGTTTCTGACAGTAGCGAGACGTCTTGTGATGACAAAACATCTAAAGATGCCATTCTGAATGCGATATAACTGTTTGTAGCTCTGTCACAGAGGAGGTAAAATGTCATTCGTGCCAGGTTGGAACCGAGTGCTACTGCCTCTTACTTTTCGTGGAGCAAGCGACCAACTGCAGCGTTCATCCCCTCCTCATTGCCCATGTGATGGCTGATACGGATAATACGCAATGCAGACAATGAGATTAGTCGTAGCTGCTGCGTGAAAGTAATCTCCTCTGTCTGTAAACATAAACTTGACAAGTCGATGAGACACCAGAGTGCAATTCATTCATAATCTTTGATTGGTATACCATTTACATATCAAGTGAATCTTGTAAGATAATTCTCTGTCATTCCAGGAAGTAACAAAACTATCACAGCCTTACCTGACATGTTCCACAACGTTGTCATCACCCTATCACAGTCGTAGCAGAACGATTGTGTTTCTACAGGCAATATCTTTCTTGAGTGGGATAACAATTCAAGAGTGCATCCTGAACGTCAACGATGCAGCAGTTTAATTACTTTTCCTACGACGTCGTGAGGAGTATTCCAGTATTTATGAAGAGGGAGCAGAATGGAAAGAACACCGCAATACATGCGAAAGAAAATAAACGTACTCCACTGAGTTACCGATCCATTTAATTGAAATCAACAAGTAGCACGACGTTTGAACAAAACTTTGCTCCAACGTTATGAAATACTCCGAAATATATTACGTATTGACATTAAACCAGCATGCATTTGGATAGAATCATCCTTGTGAGGCACAACTGGCACTTCATTCGCACGTCGTAGTGCGTACAGGGGCTCTAAGTTTCAAAAAGGCTTTTGATATCATTCCTCATAACGGGCTTCCAACCACATTGCTTCCTTATGCATTACTGTCTCAGCTGAGCGACTGAATTCGTGATTTGCTGTCTGAAAGGTCACAGTTAGCAGTAACTGACGGGACGTAATCTAGTAAAATGAAAGTAATGAGTGTGTCTCCGTAAGTAAAGTGATGTAGACCTTGTGCTATATCTAGTATATATAAGCTATTTAGCAGACAATCCGGACATTTCTCTTATATTTGTCGTAGGTAATGCTGCCGTCCAGTAAACTCCTCAGGAAAGCAAAGCTAATTCCAAAATGGTGTTGAAAATATATCTTCACGTTGCAAAACGTTCCAATTGACCTTAGTAAAATTTGTGAGGTTCTCCACATGAATAGAAAACAATTCCGTTAAATTTAGCTTACACGATATACCAGTCAAATTTCAAGGTCATCAATTCATCTAAATATGTAGGAGCGACGATCACGAACAACTTGAAATAGAACCGTCATATTGAAAATATTGTGGGAAAGGAAGCCCAAAGGCCGTGTTTTATTGGTAGAATACGTAGAAGATGAAACAAATCAGTTAAAGTGACCGCCTACAACACTTGTTCGTTCCTTCGTGAGTATTCCTGTGCGGTGTGGCATCCGTGCGAGGTAGGTCTGTCGGAAGACATCGGAAAAGTTCGAAGAAGGGCAGTTCGTTTTGTATTATCACGAAATAGGGGATACTGTGTCACGAATATGGTAAACAACTTAGAATGGAAATTATTGAAACGTAGGTGCTTTACATTGTAACTAGGTGTTTTCACTAAATTCGAATCGCCAACATTCTCCGCTGAATGCCACGATATTTTGTTTACCGCAACATACATGGGACACATGACCATTGTGATGAGAGACATCAGTACTCGCACCGTAAAGTTTACTTGTTCATTATTTCCATGGGTTTTTGGAGAGTGAAACAGCAGGGAAATAATGTGAAAGTGATTCTAAGAACTCCCGGCCAAGAACTTAATTGTGAATTGCAGAGTATTCATGTAGATGTAGATACGGATGTCAAGGCGGAGAAGGGGGCAACAGGAAAGAGGGAGGGATCTAGGAAAGGATAGGAGTGGAGAAGTGCAAAATAAAAGAGTGAAAAGCTTGCAAATTATTCCTTGCTTAAACGTATACCACCGTTATTTTTATCTTGGGACCGATAAAAAAGGGAAAGAATGTTTTCAGAACGAAGAATGGCACTGTAGATAGTAGATATAGTACTAAAATCAGTGAAATGTCCAGCTAGAGAAGTGTAAACTTCACTCTTCGGGTGTGGCTCTTATGCTTACTGCAAAGAACATTGTACCGGTATGTTATGTGTCGACAGAAGTGCCGACACAGTGTTATTTAGAAGGGCCGAATAGGCACGCTATCAGCTCACCCAGAATATCGTGAAGTCTGAAACAGGATGCTCAATGAATGCTAATAAGAAAAGAACGGAGCGTCTCATATACTTAACTTTATTCTCTTGTGTGGTACATCTCTATGGTGAATACAAGTAAGACTCTCTCCAGATATGGTTAACTGCGCCTTGCTAGGTCGTAGCTATGGACTTAGCTGAAGGCTATTCTAACTGTCTCTCGGCAAATGAGAGGAAGGCTTCGTACGTCTAGTCGCTAGCAATGTCGTCCGTACAACTGGGGCGAGTGCTAGTCCGTCTTTCTAGACCTGCCATGTGGTGGCGCTAGGTCTGCAAGTACTGACAGTGGCGACACGCGGGTCCGACACGTACTAATGGACCGCGGCCGATTTAAGCTACCACCTAGCAAGTGTGGTGTCTGGCGGTGACACCACACGGTCGACCTCACCTCACATCGTGTAAAGGGTGTAGTATTATGCTTTTAAAACAAATACTCCTGCAACAACACCGAAAATAATGGATTTAGTACGAAAATCGCTCAAATCTTCTGTTAAACAAGTGTTAACTCATTCCCGTGTTATGAACTTACACTTGCTACAATGAATATTGAACCGAGGACATTGAATCGTGCGTTGAATATACTATAAAATAAGCACTTAGCACTATCCAACAGTTCTTAAACATACATTCAGCTAAGAAGTTTCACATACTGTGGTGAGCAGAAGACTTCGCCAATAACTTAAAGCATGTACGACCAAACAATAACACTCAACACTGAGCGAACAATCCGGGATGGGTAGACGCGCTTTCTTGTGAGTGATGCCAGTGCGTCTTAGGAGGAAAGAGACGTAATCTCCAAAAACCATGATAGCCATTTCTATGTTAAGCTGCGTGTGTACACCAGCCTTGGCTCTACAGGAATACGAAGCAAAAAACAGATGCGAGTATCGCTGTCTCGATTTTCACGTTAAAACTATACTTGGTGTTATAAGTCGTGGTAACGAGTATAAAATCAAGGTACAGTATTGCTTCCTACGATACATTAAAAAATTGCAGTTTGCACCACCAGCTACAAATGCCGCACTGCACGTTGACTGTGATCACGTTAATCGCGTATTAACCATTCGGTGGGAAGTGCAGGATCGTACTGTCAGAAAGCAGGACGCCACATGGTGTAAGGTCGTAATAAAGTCATCCATCTTACCGGATTTATAAAGTAATGTCATGTCCACAGGATTGCAGGCCATGAAGAATGATGCTAGACGGAGAATATACACATACAACAGATGCCGTGGTATGTGAGGAATCACTCAAAATGCAACGTTAGCTTAGACATTAGATTGACATCGTACACAAAATCCTGCTACAAATACAATGGCTTCCTAGCAGAAGAAATGTTGTCTGCGACTTGGAATCTTGTCTTTCCATTTTACCATACGCTTGTGTTGGAGATATCTTTTTAATGATTACCACCTCAACAGGCGAATCATATCCATGGAACGCTCGTCCCTGTTTCGAAACGACCTGCCCTTGTTTCAACGTTTTCGAGCCTATCTGCTTTGGATCTCACCAGTTTCTCTGCTCTTTTACTTGTTATTCAGTCATTGACCTGCCCAACCTGCAACACTGAGTATGTGATCGTTCCAGTTTCATTTACACAGTAACCAGGAGTCGGGATGCACTATTATCTACCACCTTATGCGCCTCATGGAGGAACAGAGCGAGCTGAGTTAATGCGACTGGACCTTGTATTAAGGATATCCAGCGCGACTGAAATCTCGTCAAGCTTAGGCAGTACACAATGCACCATCAGTTGTCAATCGCGTTGGGGAGGAACGGAATGATTTACCAGAAGAATTTCCTACCAACTCTGCGAGCACGTTGCAGAGCATGCATCACCGTTCGACTCTGCCTTGCATTGCACATGTCTAACACCTACATCACGATATGGACACTGAAGAAAATGTGCATTTTTTCTCATTCCAATGCCGCAACTACCGTTCAGCGAAAACTAACTCCCAGCCACCGTAAATTCCACATTCGGCATTCAGATCAGATGAATTCGATCGTTACGAAGTGCTCCTTAAACGAAAGTCAACTGCATGGATGACCTTCTGTGTGTGTGTGTGTGTGTGTGTGTGTGTTTGCATGTTTAACGGAAAGTCATTGAGTAAAACTGAGGTGATTTGTGGCATTCCCCAAGGGAGTGTTATATGCCCTTTGCTGCCCCTTATCTATATAAACGATTTGGCAGACAAAATGAGCAGCCGTCTTAGGTTGCTTGCAGATGACGCTGTCGTTTATCGACAAATAAGGTCATCAGAAGATCAAAACAAATTTCAAAACGATTTAGAAAAGATACCTTATGGTGCGAAAATTGGCAATTGACCCTAAATAACGAAAAGTATGAGGTCATACACATGAGTGCTAAAAGAAATCCGTTAAATTTCGGCTACAGGATCAATCAGACAAATCTAAAGGCCGTAAATTCAACTAAATACCTAGGAATTAGAATTATGAACAACTTAAATTGGAAGGAACACATAGAAATTATTGTGAGGAAGGCTAACCAAAGGCTGCGTTTTATTGGCAGGACACATAAAATGTAACAGATCTATTAAGGGCACTGCCTACCCTATGCTTGTCCGTCCTCTTTTAGAATACTGCTGCATGGTGTCGGAACCTTACCAGATATGACTGACGAAGTACATCGAAAAAGTTCAAAGAAGGGCAGCACGTTTTGTATTATCGCGAAATATGGGAGAGAGTGTTACTGAAATGATACAAGACTCGGGGTGGAGATCATTAAAAGAAAGGCGTTTTTCGTTGCGGCGGAATCTCCATGAAATTCCAATCACCAACTATCTCCTCCGAGTGTGAAAATATTTTGTTGGCACCGACAGGTATGGGGAGAAACGATCACGATGATAAAATAAGGGAAATCACAGCTCGTACGGAAAGATACAGGTATTCGTTCTTCCCGCGCGCTATACGAGATTGGAACAATAGAGAATTGTGAAGGCGGTTTGATGAACACACTGCCGGGCACATAAATGTCTTTTGCAGAGTATCCATGTAGATGTAGATGTAGACTTGTGTGTGTTTGGTTCAAAAATGGTTCAAATGGCTCTGAGTACTATGGGACTTAACTTCTAAGGTCATCAGTCCCCTAGAACTTAGAACTACTTAAAACCTAACTAACCTAAGGACATCACACACGTCCATGCCCGAGGCAGGATTCGAACCTACGACCGTAGCGGTCGCGCGGTTCCAGACTGCAGCGCCTAGAACCGCTCGGCCAACCCGGCCGGGGTGTGTGTTTGTTGATGGATATCTAAAATGCCGTGGAAAGTGTTAAAGTGTCGTTTACCAACTTCGACGGAAACGGGTACACACGTTTACATACAGGAAATGCAGGACATTGGGCGGCTATGGAAATCAAGTGAAATCTTCCGTTAAAAGAGAAGGGCGTTCAGGAGAAGGAGGCGAACTATACTTGTTTCAGTATCTTTCCATAACTTGCGGTTGCAAGGAAAAGTTGACGCATGTGACACTCTATCCATCCGTTTGCGTGACAATGGCAGAATCTACCCAGGTTACGGCAAAAAGGGAATGCTTCCTGTAGCATACGCATCAAATGGACTTCCTCATGATGACAACGAGTAAGGTAAGTCATTTCCTTTGCAATTACAAGTATTTTAGTAACGCTCTTCTTTTGTCGTTGCTGTAGTCACCACTATAAACATGCCCATAACGCCCGCCAACACAATCGCGTGATCGTTTTAGAATCGTACATTCGAAATCTATCGTTTGGAGCCCGCAGGTTTCGATAGGCGCAACTTATTGGAAATTACCAAAAATGGGCATGGATAACCATGAACCCCAGAACACCAAAGTTCTGTGCACACTCTAAGATATATAACCAATCTGTTCCTATGCGTCCTGTAGTAGAAAATATTAACAATCCCACATATTACACAAGCTAGAAATTAAACAACGTCTTAAAAATTTTACACATACAACAAAAAATATACAATAAAGAATTCTAGAACATTAGCTAAAAAAATCAAAGACATAAAAATACTCCCAAATGATAGAGTTGTATCTTTCGGCATTACTAACCTATAAACGAACTCCCAATCCAGGAAACAATAGATATCATAAAACAAAACTTACTCAAATACTGAAAATCTCAGTACAGGGCACTACAGAAATTTTACAACTAACAAAACTTGTCTTACACCAAAATTACTTCAAACTTGATAGTAAAATATATACACAAAAAGGTGGAGTCGCGACGGCATGCATCATTGCTGGAACCAAAGCTGACATTCCTTAACAGTTGGGAAGAAAAATTTTTTGAAACAAAAAACACAACTTATCAGAAAATGATATACTATTACAGATATGTAGACGACACTTTAATGCTTATCAGTTGCCTACCAATGGGGCGGGAGGTCAGTAACTGACCCCAACGAAGTTTTTAGGCTAAAACTCCTGTCGTGTTCAGTAGTTTATTTAATAAATAAATGACATTTATCGTAATTATAATTGCTACAATCGACAATAAGAACAGCTTTTGGTTTACACTCATTGTTGAGTTATAGCGATTGTTATAACTGAAGGTGTAGCAGGTCAACAATCATCACTCGCAGTCAACCGGTAAACAGTGTGGTGAGTGGAAGGTAATATCTTCGTAGCATTTGACAGACTGTACAAGAAGACGAAATTGGCAGATGACGAAATTAGAAATTTGCTTGAGAGTTCAGACAATGAACTTAGTGGTGAACTATCCGAAAGCTCAAGCAGTGAAACTGAAGATGTAGTGGCTGTGAGCACTATGGGACTTAACTTCTGAGTTCATCAGTCTCCTAGAACTTAGAACTACTTAAACCGAATTAACCTAAGGCATCACACACAACCATGCCCGAGGCAGGATTCAAACCTGCGACCGTAGCGGTCGCGCAGTCCCAGACTGTAGCGCCTAGGACCGCTCAGCCACCCCGGTCGGCGAAGATGCAGTCATGGAAATTCCAGATCAAGTAGTTTCTGACAGCAGCGAGTTTGATGAAAGTGAACAGGGTAAGTATTGATTTTTATTACTTTTTGCATATATTTTTGAGTATATTAGGATGTGTGTCTCGGTAGAAAGCACAAATTGATCAACTTGAAAAAGACGTAGTGGCCCCGTCAAGTGTGATATGGATGAGAAGCCCTTACGTAAATCAAAGGAGGAGGTCTGTTGCTAACGTAATGAGAACCCCGAAAGGAACTAAGCCAAGGATAAAAGCTGATACACCAGGCAAAGCTTTTCTCACGTACTTCGATGATAATATCCTGGATAACATTTTGATGTGCACTAATCAAAAGCTTGGAAATCTTAGGGAATCATCTGAAGATATTTTCATAAAAAATTCGAAAGCATTTGAAAGGGAAGAAATTGTGTCAGCAAATGGAATTCTATTGAACTGTGTGGAGTCATGGACAGAACAAGGGCAGTTTACGTGATATATTTAGTAAAGAAAACTTTCCAATGTACCGAGCTTCATTTTCGGAGCATAGACTGAGCCTCTTACTGAAGTGCTTGCGTTTTGATGATGCTCTAACTCGAGCAGCTAGAAAACAGACCGACAAATTTGCTCCTATCAGGGATATATGGAACATGATAGTAAATTTCATGAGTTTTATAATTCTAGTGAGTCAATCACAGTGGATGAAGAACTTGTGACCTTCCATGGGCGATGCCCATTCAGGCTATATATTCCAACAAAACCAACAAAGAGGTGAACCTGTTGTGTGATTCAGATACGAAATACTGCTTCGCTGCGGATCCCTACGTTGGAAAGCACGCTAATGAGAAGAACCATAACAGTGGCACTGAAATAGAAGATTGATTGAAATGTCTAACTTCAAACAATCTGGAAGAAATGTTACCATGGACAGAAAGTCCACTACCGTTCCACTCGCATCTGATCTTTTGAAAGAGAAAATAACTACTGTTAGTACTATTCGGAGTGACAAACGCGATGTTCCTATAGAACTCCGTCCTGTTTCTCTAAAAAACAGTTGCACTGGGAACAATCCGATTAGCCCTTAGTGATGATACCACTTTAGTCAGTTACGTGCCTAAAAAGGAAAGGTTGTTACAGTACTGCCAACCCAACATCATGATATGAATGTGACGGAAGAGAAGCCAGACATCAGCCTATTCTACAATTGTATAAAGTCAGGAGTGGATACATTCGATAAGTGTGTAAGAACGTACAGCTGCCTTCGAGCAACGTGTCGATGGCCAATGGCGGTATTTTTCAACTTGATTGACATTGCAGCATACAATTCATATGTTGTATTTTAAGATACACACAAGGAATAGACAAAGAATTACCAGACAGCTCGTGAACTTTGTGACTTTAACATGAAAAGACGCGTTCAAAATGCTGTAGGCCTACACTCAAAATACACTACAGCGTTATCAACTTTTGGGTATGAGTGTAATCAAAATGAAGGTGCTGTGAGCAGATGAAACAACGTTACGGAGCCGCGACGGAAAGTAACACGTGCAGCTGTGCATAATCTGCCAAAGAAAGGTCGCTGTTACTTATGCGCCAGAAGCAAAGACCGTAAGTACTTGAAGGCTTGCACTTCTTGCAGATAGTATATCTGCCCTGCACACACCAAGAAAGAAGTAGTAGTTCGTAATGTTAAGTGTTCTGAATGTGAATCTGAGTAATCCTTGTAATTGTGAAATTAATACAAATAAATGTAAAAAACTATTTATTTTTTACTAAAAAGTCCCAGAAACCCTTTCCCAGTAATAATAATCAACATTTTAATCTTCTAATCTGCCAAAATTATGGAAATACATAAGTAATGTGATTTATCCTAGATAGAGAATGTGTGATTGTTGTGGGGTCAGTCGCTGATCCCTCCCATTGGCGTTGGCCAGTGCAACATACAGCATTGGTATGCAACCGTTATAGAAGGTAAACCTACTGCCCTAGACGAAATACAAAAAACGCTGAATCGATTACACCCCAATATAAAATTTACCAGCGAACACAAAACTAACGAAACAGTTAATTTTCTCGACCTAATTATTAAGAACACTAGCAACAAACATTGCTTCCGGATTTACAGAAAGTCTACCATAACAGACTGTACTATCTATGCACACTCATGTCATCCAAAAGCCCACAATCACGCATTCTTCCACAAAATGCTGAACAGATCAATAAATTTACCACCACAAGACGAAGCAACTCAGAAAGAAATAAAAATCATAATACATAGCCCAGTAAAACGATTATGCCCCCAAAATTTGTAACACGATTATACCACAATACAACCTGAAACACATAATATACATAAAGAAATAATGCTAAACATACACATAACGAAAAAGAAGAAAGCAAAATACGTAACCGCAGCTTATCCAGGACACATCTCTGACAAAATCAACAAAGTATTCACAAAACCGACATCGCATTTGCATTTCAAAACACACTCAGCCTCAAACACTAAAATCACAAAAATCTGCTAAACTCCCATGCATAAGACCCCTGGCGTTTAAAAAAACTTCGTTTTAACACATGTCACAAATTCTACATAGGGCAAACTGGTAGAAACTTCATAATTAGATAAGAGGGTTAAATGAAAAGTAATGCCTCCGTCTTCGTTAATTGGGTTTGGATGGGAATATTTTAATAAATCAAACGCAGAAATAATCCTTAGAATGTGATGTTTAATTACCAATATTCATTTTTCAAAATAATCACCAGCCAATTGGATACATTTCTGCCAACGATGAATAAGTTTTCTGAAGCCGTCACGGAAGAAGTCGACACTTTGTTATGGGAACCACATTCTCACAATTATTTCAACGTCTTCATCAGAAGCATAATGATGTCCCTTCAGATAGTCTTTCACTATCGGAACAGATGGAAGTCAGATGGTGCTAAATCTGGACTGTATTGAGGAAGTTTGTGCGCTTTCATTTCAGGAGCGAGTATCTGGGGACCCCATCTTTAAACTTACTCGCCCAACGACGCACAGTACACACATCAACACAATCACCATAAATTGGTTTCATTCTCTGATGAATCTCGTTTGAGGTGACACCTTCTGCTGTCAAGAATTCAATGACTACAAGTTGCTTAAATCACATTGACCAGCTGGCTGCGCAGGGTCCCATACGATACAGTGTAACAACACAACCATTCAATACTAAGGCTTCCCGCCAACTGGAGCTGTAGAGAAGAGCCTACGGAAAAAGCCAGTACCTGCCGCATAGCCCGGTATTACACTATCAATGCTCCCTTGGGAGAATTGTCCGAAGAAGTGTGAAATTCCTGGCAATGAGGTTCAAAGGACTCTGAACACTATGGGACTTAACATCTGAGGTCATCAGTCCCCTAGAACTTAGAACTACTTACACTAACCTAACTAACCTACGGACAACACACACATCCATGCTGGAGGCAGGATTCGAACCTGCGACCGTAGCAGTCGCACGGTTCCAGACTGAAGCGCCGGGCAATGAGCCCAACCACTTTACACACTGGTAGTTCTTGACTCCTCTACACACGTCCTTAAATGGCATTGTTCATTTCTTTAATGGAGTTCTCTTCATCACTTAGTTTATGTAGTACTGGTGCTGGCACTGGTACTTAGCAAGGAAAACAAAACCTACACACTAGGACACACATAATACTTATATACTGGATACAAAAATTACTACATCGTTCTTTACATTAAATACATGGATATTACGTTACATCATCTTTTACATCAAATACATGGATATTACATTACATCGTCTTTTAGATCGAATACTTGGATAATACATTACATCGTCTTTTAGATCAAATACATGGATTTTACATTACATCGTCTTTTAGATCAAATTTATAGTTCAGTTCTACACGACGATTCACAGTGTCATCGTTGCTACGTACAAAAAAACATCTTCAACGTTGATAACATTACATTTCACAAGTCTTTTCTATGATTCTGGAGTTACATTTTTGCTGTAAACAAGGAAGTGTTACAAGATTGTATATTTTAGCGTATCGATCCAGGCTGTATGGCTGCAAGGGTATCTGGATTAGTAAGTGGGAGAAATTCCTCCTTAAAGTTGCTTATGCTCTCCACTTCCTCCCTCTTTTACACCAGGATCTATTTGATAATGTGCTTTCTTGGTTTCATAGTTGTCTCATCATGGGCAAGATAAACACGTAACAAATGAAATTCACAGATACTAGTACTTATTCTAGCTTAACATTAACATATACACAATCCTGGGTATTGTTCAATGAACATGGGCGTCGTTTTTTATATTATGTTTTGTAGCGTGGGACGTAAATCATGAGCTGTAGTGGTAAGACCTTATTCAGTAGGTAGGAAATCGAGTCTCTACGTCTCTTTTCACTATGGTGAGGGTCCATTTGAACGCAGATTTTTGCTTCCTATTCAAATTGCCCCCAGCTTCACGCTGTCAGTCACTAATGTGTCAGTTACAAGCAACCGCACGCGCAACAATGAGTCTGGCGGCACGCTACACGCCGTTTGGAGTCCAGTAGTCGTGCGAACACCACCGGATAGCGAGGTCGCGCGCGCGCCGGTCAATACATTTCCGTGAAGTGTTTCGTACATCGTTCACGAAATTACTGCATCTGCTTCCACTCGTACACCTTGACTGTGAGAAGGGACCACAGAGCACCTACTACGGTCACTGCACGAAGGTAAGTACTAGGGAAATGTAAAGGAATTATATAATTTTTTATGAATATATATATAATACCCCAGATCACGTAAGAAACAGATTGACCGTCCTTACAGCGGAACAGGCAACCGTAAAAATAGTTTTCCCGTCGGTCAACAGATGTCACAGGCGACGCTACAATGCTAATTGACCTGTCCATGTCGCGGAATTGGCAACGCTGTATCTTCGGTGACGTGAATGACGCTGATTTGCGTTCGGCTAGAGCGCTGCGCGCGAAATGCATTCGTCACACTGCTGACTGTACCTCATGATCGGCTGTGGTTTTTCCCGAGTTTTCAATCTAAGAATGTAGATTAGCTCCTGTAATTCTACAAACCAAGTTTATTTCTCACAATCATATGCGAAATGAAATAAATTAAAAGTAACACACAAACATTTCTCGCGAGTTACTGTTTAAATGCAGACTGTATTGCTGTCGCAAGGGTTTCACACTCGCCTTCCATGCCGTCTATTTCCTCTTTGCTATACAGCCCTTCTGATACGGATTATGGTGGTAAAAAAGATCTCCACGTGCAGGTTAACACTAGAAAGTTTTCAAAATGTGCACGCGGTTATGATGCGAATTAAGGCTGGACATATTTCAGTGACAGTCATTTCAAATTTAAATTCTTTTACTTTGCATGTAACTTATCGTAAATGATATAAGAGTGGCACAAAACGATGAAATTTGGATTGTTGTTGAAAGGGGGCTGCAAACGCGGTAATATACAAGTGAAAGCGTGTTTTTCGAGCATATTTTGGCGGTGTCAACTTTGAAGAGCCAAAGATGGCAAACCATAATTATGTTAAAAATTTACTTTGTACAGTTTAAAGATAACCCGCAAATATTCGCAACAGACGTACGCTTTTATCTGCAACACAGTTATTACTGGGGATATCCGCACTCAAGCAGACCTGTTATTATTATAAGTAGTGTTGTTTTCAAGTGAGAGCTGTGTGAGGATTATTAGCGCACAGATTAAAAAAAATTAAAATAGGCAGCGTCTATAGTTTGCATGTTATGCTCGTTCTCTTCTATTCTCCTCCCTTCATTCCAGTATAAACGCTTGTTCACAAGTATAAACGAATGGCAGTGAATTATCTATGAATACTCTTTTGCAGCAGTGTAAACGAGGTTTTACACTCGTTCCCTTCGTTCGCTCTAGTATATACCAGGATTTAGAGGGACCGATGATCTAGCAGTTTATTTCACTGTTGCGATTTCAGCTCTAGAGCCATTTTCAAGTACTAAGGGAAAGGTCTTGTAAGGTAATGCTTCTTAAATTGTTTACCAAATGTTACCACACTATGCTTTGCATTTTGTTAACCATATGTTATATTGTTTTCAGCTTCGCGGCCTGAAAAAGAAAGCATCTCCCTCATCTGAGTATACCCATCCCTTCACAGTTTCAGACATTGACTCTGGAGTGAAGGACCTCAAACCTCTTAAGGCACCTGGATTCGATGGTATCCATCCAGAATTCCTGATCCATATGGGAGGAAAAGCTAAGAAATGGCTGGCAGAATTCTTCACTGACATCCTGGTGACTGGTCAACTTCCATCTGAGTTTAAAAAGGTGAAGATAATAACTGTTCTGAAACCTGGCAAACCCAGCAACCAGGTAGAAAACTATCGCCCCATTTCCCTACTCAGCTGCTGCTACAAGCTTTTTGAAAGGCTAATATATAACAGAATAAGTAGCGCTATCTTAGAGAATGTTCCAGTTGATCAGGCAGGCTTCAGACCAGGGCGCAGCTGCTGCGACCAAGTATTGTCTCTCACATCCTTCATAGAGTCAGGTTACCAAATGAAGCAGAAAACATCTGTGGCATTTGTTGACCTAACTGCCGCCTTCGACACTGTGTGGAGGGAAGGCCTGTAACCAAGATTCACATGTGTCGCCGTTAACATTATGGGATTGAGTACTTTACAGATTTACATTGATCAAACACAGTATTCCTGTCATTTGATTATTAGGATTACACAAATATGGTGATCTCTCACTCATAGACAAAGACAGTTCTTAAGGTAAAGATACACAAAAAAAATTTAAAAACTAAGACAGTAAATCTACGAAGTTTATACCGACCATCTTTGTGGCCTCAAGTTATTGTCCAGAGCTCATAGGCTCTTTGCTCCTGAAAGAAAACACATAAGATTCATCTTTTTATACGCACATAATTCTCACACATGGAATTTCTCACACGTGTCCATTTTTATACACATATAATTCTCACACATGGAATTTCTCACACGTGTCCATTTTTATACACATATAATTCTCACACATGGAATTTCTCACACGTGTCCATTTTTCATTGCTCACTAGTTGTCATGATTTTTACGCTTTCACTGTTTGTGTATTGACAGGTAAGTTAAAATTTGATTCTTCTCCAGGTGAAGCTTATGCCTTGAGAAGTTGGATCGCTACTTTGCGGTCTCCGAGTAGAAAACTTTTCATCAGCTCTGGCGGGCGAGTCTCACTCGCACGTTACGTACACACGTTACATGTAACAAAAGAAATATAAATACCCATTAGTCTAAAAACTAAGCTTAAATCTATTTTAGGACTTGGGATTCATAGGAATTTGACTTTGTCACTATTCGCGTGTGGTTTGGCTGTTCACATTTCATCCACGGGATATAACATTAGCATAGTATGTGATATGTTGTGAACTCATATAAAAGTCTTTTATTTTGGGAGCGGCTTTCATGGAAAGTCCGTTTCGTCGAACTGCAGCGGGAGTGCTGTGCTAGTACATCACTTTAAATTTAACGCGTTTGTTGCGTCGATGTACGTTGACACAGGCTGATTGTTAGAGCTGAATCGCAACTCGAGGCGCTCACTAGCCTCCACGCGGTACTTCAGCTTTTCCGCGCACGGTTCAGTGAACACGTTGCGTCGATGGTGTTGTGGTATTTTGTGGTTTGCTGAGGCTGGTGATGAGGGACGAGGATTACCAGGGACAGAGGCTCCATTGAAACCATCCCTGTCTCCACATTTTCCAGCCGATTTTGAAGATTTTAAGGTAGGCTAGTGCTCGCACTTTGCAAAGCAGCTAACACACTTGGTTTCCGATGCGATGCACTGCACGTAATCACATTACCGCCTTCGGTTACACAACCGGACTATCATTGTCCGTCGGCCTATCTGCACGTTTAACACTTTTTCCTTCATCGTGTCTGTGGCAGACTTCCACACCATTTTAAGCCTTCACTTATACACTACTATGTACATAATCAAATAAATTGTCTCACTTTGAAGCTTGCTAAGTGAGAGCTTTGATTATCATGTCCATTTCAATTTATGTTGCTTTGTTGCTAACTACCTTAACATTTCGCTTTACATTGTTCCTCATCTTTCTCTAAGACTAATTATGCTTTTAGTTCACAGTCACAATACATTAGTGTCTCCGATCTGTTAGCAATTATTATTATTTTAATTCATTTCAATCGTTCTATTTATTAGATTCATTAAAGTTATCACTGTCATTTCAACAAAAATTGTCTTTTTACTAGATGTGAGGATCAATCAGTCACATTTGATTGCCCTCTCACATGAGAACAGAACACCATTCAAGAAAATATTCAAATTCCTTATCGCGATCTCGGTTTGCGTCTCGGATTGACTTTAAAAGGAAAAAATAAAGACATTTCAAAACTAGCTTTTCCCGATTTCGTTCACGCGTTTCCTTTTGAAAATCGTATGCCACACCAGCCTTCCACGTCAACCGCATTTCTCAATCTGTGACCTCAAGTCTACGGGACGGGTTTAGGCGGGTTAGGATATTTACACAAATTCAGAAGAAAGACATAGATATAATAGTACATAGAAGAAGAAATCTAGCAAACAGCTCCTTGTTCCTTATGACTTAGAAATTAATTTTCCTTTGCGCCGTACGTCTGCGTACACGCTCCAATTACAAACTAGCTACTTTGTTTTGCCGGTGGTTTCATTGTCATTTTATTCTCGCCTTGACGCCTGCTTGCACTACACTGCATTGGCCTCTATATATGACCTTAAGTCATAATTGCTTTGTCCTTGCCACTTACGCTCTTATACTTGGTATTTATTTCACTTATGGCTTTGAATGTATCTGTCCTGCGTATTGCAATTACAATTAATGCTACTTTGTTTATCTAGCTGAAGGATAGCGCTTTCATGGTCATGTTGGTACTTACAAGTAACTCACATGCTTCGTAAACATTACGTTATTTTAATGCAGAGATGAACCTGTTCCAGATTTCTATGTACATTGGAACTTAATCTAGACATAGCTGACTTAGAAACTAGTTACTTGTTTTCCTTTTTAGTGGGATCAGGAACCAATAATTGTCAAGCGACTCTTGTCCTTGACGAAAATAAATTTCGTTTCTGGATCATTGCTCCTTGAACTTAAAAAAAAATTCTTACATACTATGTTTTATTTTCACTTCTTTAGTAGCATTTCATATCGCAGAAGCTGGCTTGTTAGGCACATCCTTCGCTTTATATTTCATTTCTCTCTCTTAAATATTATCTCCTTAAAACTAAATCTTAAAACTAGAGTCCTTGGAGTTGATCACTTTCTTTGTTAAACAAGATTTTTTTTATCAGCTTGTCTGTACTTAAATTATGGCTCAAGATAACATATTTTAAATTGTCTGCTGTATAGCAAGATAGACTCACTGTCGTGTAATATATTCTAAGCATTTTTTTTAACGAAGTCAAATCAGTTGTCACGTAGTCACTAGCGGCTAACCTTCTCTTGTCATTATAAAGCTTTCCTTTTGACTTATTCTGTAGCATGATATTTTTTAAGATCAGAGTGATGATATAATCCTTTTATTTTTCCATTTGCGGGATCAGAAATCAGATAACAACCTGTATGCGGTATACGAAGGATCTCGTAAGGTCCCTCAAAAAGACTTTGCCATTTTCGATTTTTGTGTAAGAGCAACGATGGTATAAAGTGTGTTTTTAGCAAGACCTTTTCGCCTACTTTATAAGTTAACACCTTATTAATATGTTTGTCATACGCCCTCTTGCGTAAATTGGCTTCGGTGGTCAACGTTGTTAGAGCTTGTCTTATTCTGGCGTCTAAACTAGCACTTGCGTTGTTACACTTAGGAATTGAATTGACCCATTCATTTTTCTCTTGGTCAGAAGACATCAACTCACTCGGAGTGAAACCAGTAGACTCGCTGGGTTGACTTTGTGTCACCTTTCGAGGAAATTGTGAATAATCTACCACAGGCCTTATCTACAAATTTCTCCGCATCATATCCTGCAGAACAATGGCTCGACTGATTAACAGCATGCTAAGTGATCGGAAGTTCCAGGTAATCACTGGAAGCAACATAAGTAAGGAGAGGAAGCTGAACAACGGATTGCCTCAAGGATCAGTTCTAACACCCTTACTGTTCAACCTATATCTATCTGATCTACCTGACACTTCGTCCAGAAAATACTGCTATGCCGATGACCTGGCTCTAGCCGTCAAACACCAGGAAATGAAGACAACAGAAGAAATTTTAGCCAACGACCTGTCTGCATTAGACAATTACTTCAAAATCTGGAGACTCCAACCCAGTGTGAGTAAAACAGAAGTGTGTTGCTTCCATCTAAATAACCAGTTGGCGAATGTAAAACTGGAAGTACGTTTCAGAGGCAGAATTCTTCGTCACAATTGGAACCCAAAATATCTTGGTGTCATCCTGGATCGTACACTATGCTTCAAACAACACCTTAACTTAGCTCAAAAGCTGAATGGCCCATAAGCTATGCGGAACTACCTGGGGATCTTCAGCAACCACCCTGCGAACTTCAGCTCTGGGCTTGGTATACTCAAGTGCTGAGTATTGTGCACCTGTTTGGATGAATAGTCATCATACAAGGCTTGTTGATACCCAGCTGAATACGACAATGCGCATAATATCTGGCAAAATCAGATCTACTCCAGTTTATTGGCTTCCACTGTTAACCGGTATAATGTCTCCTGATCTACGCAGCTGTACTGCCCTTATGAGAGAATTCCACAAGATCTCCAGGAATTCTAACCTAACCGTGCATAGCGACCTGCCACTTTTAAATCGCAAGAGACTGAAATCACGTCATCCAACTCTGTGCAATGCTGCTGACATGGTTGCTAAGAATTTCAAACCTCTTGAAGAATGGAAAGGTCGGTGGGAAGCAGTGACAGATGTGCACCTGCATAACATCTTCTCAGGTGCTAAACTTCTAAGTGGATTCGACTTACCACGCAAGACCTGGTCTACTCTCGACAGAATCCGTACCAGCCATGGGCGATGCAGGGATGCTCTCTGTAAGTGGAAGAAGCTGCCTGATCCAGCTTCTGACTGCGGGGCTCCATACCAGACTGTTCACCACATTGTCAGTGAATGCAGGATTCGAGCCTATCACGGCACCAAAGAGGACTTCCTGCTAGCAACTCCAGATGCAGTGTGCTGGATTGAAGGACTGGATATTCCGTCGTAAAGACAAACTTAAGTTTCTTGTGTGTCAATATGTACATATGTATATGTAATTTCATGATATGTCTGTATTAGCCATACGCTAAATAATAAAAAATTGGTTTCAGTTTTCACATTGCACACAAAAATGCCTCTACACCCAAAATTACGATAGTGAAGTAAATAAACAGTTTTAAAAAGTCCAAATCGCAGCAAAGATTTCATTTAAAAATTATATAATATGATTCTTGTACAGGAAGGGCTGCCACGTTATATCGAATATAACATCGACAAAATTTAAATAGGATCGAATGCTTATGGCTATTAATTAATTCTTACTCTTAACTAATTTATTGATTTACCTGAATTTAAAATCCACTCGTGTAACCATTCTTTATCTTTGAGGGGAAATCTGAACATTTTTAGTTCAGGATTTGTTCATCTACTCCTTCCACAGTTGATATACTCGTAGGTCCTCGGTATGACGACTCGATCCTCTACCACCGATATGTCAGAAACAGCTGTACTTCACAGACGCCAAATAGTGTAAAGCTGCACGCGTTCGGCCGATGTTGCCACGTATTTCACAGAACGGAGTGCCATCTAGTGGTTGATTCCAGAAGTAAGGGTGTGACGCTGTTGCCGCCTGGTGGCCGTTCCCTGACAAGGGTTGCCTGCTAGACCAAGCGATCGGGCAATCTGTTTCTTACGTGATCTGGGATAATACTCGTCCACCTTGACTGTGAGAAGGGACTACAGGGCACCTCCTACGATCACTGCACGAAGGTAAGTACTAGGGAAATGTAAAGGAATTATATAATTTTTTTATGAATATATAGACACTAGTTCAACTACCAGAGATTAATGCGTAAAGCATTTGCTGAACAAAAGAAGCTTTACACTCTTCGTTTATTAGTTTTCCAGTCACCTTTCGCTGTTATCCTGTCCTAGTGTTAAGACGTGTTGTGCCATTTCTTACTGATAAAATTGGTTTAAATAATGAAAGTGATTTTGAAGCAGAGCTATTTCTTCTCTTGTGATACCATGGATCCCAGCTCCTGAAATTCTGGAAAATTATTACTATTATTTTAATTTTATGCAGAGAATTTAGATGGAGGCGACGATCTTCACGGCGACGCTGCTCAACAATAGAGGTACGTGAATCTGTTCATCTTTTTCCTTTCGTGGCCGCTACCGTCAATTTCAATATATTTGCCGCGACATTCAGAACCTGCAGTCTTTCTTTTCATTTAATTCCGAAGTCCACACATTTACGTTCTAAGATGAATGAATGCATTTCTTTTTATCCATACCACGGGGGATGATTGCACTCAAAATGTACGTGCCTCTATCCTGTTTGTATGTTCTCATACATTTGAGTGTGTACAAGTGTAACTATATTTAAGACTCATTTCCTACACAGTATTAACGTTCGCACAATTTATTTAGGCCTATTTATTTTTTGACCACTCATTCGCTAATCTACGTGCCCTCTTATTTGATGTAGTCAGTCGGCAGTATTCTTTAATATGAGAATGCAGCTGAGCTGAAATATGTTAACACAATAGGAGAAGAGCAGTATAACTTCGTTTTGGGAGACATGAGAGGAAGCTTTACTAGAGAGGGTGATATCCTAATAGGGATGACTTGCAACTTCATCAACAATGTCAATTTCACTTATTTGTTGTCTATAATAGCAGCATTGATAAAATTTGGAGGTGTAACAACAAAGGCTTCAGAGTTACATGAAATGGAAAGTCAGATCCAGGAAAGAACAAAGAGACATCCTTGGACCATATTGGGTTTAAGTGAATCAGAGTACATCTCCATTGTGAGGAAAAACCTAACTGAATTCAAATTGGGGAAAGCAGACATAACTAAGGACACAGAATATACCACAACTTGGCTTAGTTTCCACAATTGATCTTTGCCTGTGTCTTAACAGCGCTTCACACGAAATATTTATTACGCGACTTCCACAATAACTTGTATTTCAAAATTTCGACGACCGACTGAATAAAGATTTTTCTAACAATAAAAATAGCAAAACATAATAATATAAGAGGACATACAGCATTAATGTGGCTAATCCTCCGGAGATTTGAGACCAGATGGTCCCCTAGAAATTTACACTTGTTTGCTTCCTATGCCACTATGCCGGTAATCTCATTATCGCATGAGTGGTGTGAGCTGCCAGTTGTAAATATAAGCATCTGGGATTTATTTACATTGATCTTTAATCCTTGTGCATGAAAATATTAACTTAATTCAAGTATTCCATTACTTGCTGAAAATTACAGTTCCTCACAATCTTTACCATGAAATAAATCTGAGGTGTCATCAGCATAATTTAACAATGTGCAAGTTATGGGGTGTACGTCATTAATACAGTAGTTTCTGATCACAGTGGTATTTTATTTTTAAGTTTATGTACAAAGGATTCTGGAGCGAGCAATTATCACAGACCTCGGAACAAAGTAGATGGAATGTTGGAGAGAGATTTTTTTCTTCACGTGTCCACACCACTAGGCTTTATTTATGAATATATCGAGCAACACGAGATTAAATTTTTTTATGCTCCGATGATTTCTGGCTGCTAATGAAAGTTTAGCGTGCTATACACCATACGCACGACAACCTGATCTAAGTAAAGCGCATCCAAAGATAGAGTTTAGGTATAAAAATAAAAAAAACAAATGTGATCTTATTGAAATAAAAATAATTTTTCACCTTTATACACACGTTTGAGTGCGAGTACACTGCTGAGGTACGATTTGTAAACATGATATGAGGCACATTTAATACCGTCTCTTCTAGAATAAAGTAAAAGAAATATGTACGAGTTAAGTTACAGGAAACTGTCAGGCAGAGAAATTGGACAATGTCGACACAAGCTTAATTATTTACATGCTGCGTTCATCGAGATGCTATGAGACTTCAATCGGCGAAGAGAAGCAACTATATTATTCTTACGTTACTACGACTTACGATCTACGTTACAAAATATTACCAATATCACTTAGAACTACACACTTGACACTCAGTAACACCAGAAAGTTTTAATAACTGGTCTTATCTTCGGCATGAGAGTACCAAGAATCTATGCTGACTTTAGCGCAATGTATGCACTGATTTTCTCTTATGTTTACAATATTTTGTCCCATCCGAGTTGTTTCAACATTTTGTGAAGAATTAGAGTAAGAAAGGACTTAGGTCACGAATCCAGTGATACAATGATTCACACAAGTAAACATGAACAAACACAGACTCAGAAAGCAGTATAGCGTATAGCGGCCAAGCTTCATTATCAATATGTTGTTCGTACTTGTTCTTGATGTGTACCATGCGTTGTTACAATCTTGGGTAAAGATGAAATTCTTGCCATCACAGTAACTCGCGGGTAGTAAATGAACAGATTTTGCCTCATTTGGAGACAATTTCTATAAGCACTTTTTGTGCATTCATTCTTTGTAGTGTCATTTCAAAGTGTAAGTGCGTCTATAGCTCGATCCTAAGTTAGGGAAGTGCTGCAGCGCGCGCTCCATGAATTTAATAATTTGCTTTGACTTTTTTAGTATTCCTGCTACTGTAACTGTTTCCCTCACTCAGTTATCAAAAAACTGGTGATATTTGTAGCACTGGATATGTTTCATTATGTTTTTTCTGCTGTTATGTGAGCTTAAAATAAACTTCTCGTCTAAATAAAGTGTTGAACAGAATTACACGTCGCGCGTATCTTATTCTCGCTGCGGACAAGAACACGATAACGAGATAGCCAGTACAACACACGCAACTTGCGATACTGTAAACGAAGCACTAGAAATCTTCCATATTACGCTGAAGCGAACACTCATGAGCATCCTCGAGAAAATGGATTCACATCCATACAGCAACGTGACAAAATTACTGAACCACCTAAAGCACAAAAAGTACATAGAGAACTTTATTCACGTTATAAACCAAGAAAACGGGTAAAGTAATAAATCAAAGACGCTAAATAACAGATCCATAGTAACAGTGATAACAACATAAAGAGCATAAAACAGAGACCTAACAGCAACATAGATTAATAATAAAATTACTACGAAAAAATAAAAAATGTAAAATAAGAATGTCAAATAAACCAAAAACGAACTACGCAAAAACGTATGTAAGATGTAATAACGCTGATCCACTGTCATCCGAAAAAAATGTTTAACTGTGTGTGAACTCTTATGGGACTTACCTGCTAAGATCATCAGTCCCTAAGCTTACACACTACTTAACCTAAATTATCCTAAGGACAAACATACACATCCATGCCCGAGGGAGGATTCGAACCTCCGCCGGGACCAGCCGCACAGTCCATGACTGCAGCGCCCCAGACCGCTCGGTTAATCCCACGCGGCACTGTCATCAGAACTGTCAGAAAAATAGCATAATTGGAAACCAAGTAAAATCCGATATATATCTCCAGTGTAGACCTAGGAGAAAGTAATACTTCTAAAAAAAAGACAGGACATGACAGCAATAATGCTAAATGTAAGGTAAAAACAACTAATGATTTATTATAGCTTTTCACTTCATACTTACAAGACCATTAATTCAGACCATCGCTTACTTGTGTATTTAGAGAGCACCTGACGATGGCAATATGCCGAAATCGGCTCATCGTGAATAATGTAAAATATAAACAATTGTTCATAATAATCATGTCAATGAAAGACATATTCACTGCGGGCCCCAAAGAATAAACGTTTGACGGAATTGTTACTGCAGCTCATACGTTGGACCTGGCAGTCCTTTTCGTTTTTGACAAGCAAAGAGCCGCCGATGTCTACTGACAACCTTTTGAGAGCATACCTCTTCTTTGAGGTTGAGTTAGGTTGTTTGGGGGAGAAGACCAGACAGTGAGGTCATCGGTCTCATCGGATTGGGGAAGTACGGGGAAGGAAATCGGCCGTGCCCTTTCAAAGGAACCATCCCGGCATTTGCCTGGAGCGATTTAGGGAAACCACGGAAAACCTAAATCGGGATGGCCGGACGCGGGATTGAACCGTCGTCCTCCCGAATGCGAGTCCAGTGTCCTCTTCTTTGACATTAAGTGTTGTGTTTCAGACAAAACTGCGAGGTCCCACACATACAGAGGGTAACTTCATATCTTTAGACTCCTCGTATAATTAGGCCGACAACGAGATAAATTGAAGAGTTCCAGGGAAGCCTTTGTCGGCATTCTGCCTTACTCCCAGGAGAGTGTGTTGCCTTCTACATCAGAGCTACTGGCTGTTTTAACCCACTAGTCTTTTTTGTCATCACGACGACCAGAATGTTTCCAAGGAAATGCACACTGTGTTTTGTGTTTAACAAGTTCGTTAGAGGTGCACGATTGGATCGTTGATGTTATTGGTATCACGTCATACCAAGTTCACATTGCATGTTATGATCCAGAGCTCTTCCGTTTTTTCGTAAAACTGTATAATTCAATTCTTGATGGAAAGGATTCTGCTTTCCGTCTCCGTGACGCCATGATGAGTAGCGTTCTCATTTACAATGCTGATACTGAATATATTAACGTGCATGTGTGTAACTTGCCACGTGAAGTTGAGAACTGTTTTCTGAAAGACGTTTTAACAAAGTATGGGGAAGTGAAGTCTATCCATAAAGAACAGTAGTCGAGCCAACATTGGTCACAATGTTTTAAAGACATTAGGGGCCGGCCGCTGTGGCCGAGCGGTTCTAGGCGCTTCAGTCCGGAACAGCGCTGCTGCTACAGTCGCAGGTTCGAATCCTGCCTCGGGCATGGATGTGTGTGATGTCCTTAGGTTAGTAAGGTTTAAGTAGTTCTAAGTCCAGGGGACTGATGACCTGAGATATTCAGTCCCATAGTGCTCAGAGCCATTTGAACCATTTAGACGCATCAGGTCACCGGAAATGCTTATCAGGCAGAATATCCTCTCTCATCTCATTGTTTGTGGGCACAAGGCGCACGTAACGTACAGTGGAAAAACAGGCAACTGTTTTAATTGGAATGAGAGTGGCCATGTTCGTAAGAATTTTCCAAAACCGATGTTCGTTTCAAAAAATACGTTAGAACGACGTAGAAAATTGACTTTGGCCGATCTTGTGAAACAAATGGACTATTGGATACAGAAGGCCCTAGCACTAGTGTCGAGATACCACATGAAACAAACCTGTCAGCAGTAGAGTTCCCAACTCTATCCACTACGCCGACAGCAGCCACGTCTATCCCCGCAATTGTAGTGCAACCCTTAAACAACAAGAGACGTCGGACGTGTGAGGAAAACAGCACGGACGACGAAGCAACCGGAATGGGGCAAGTTGTGCATCATGAACGTCCGAAGACCGTGGCTGAAATGACTTTTTCTCAAAGTAGCAGCAGTAGAGGTAGCACCGAGGCCAACGAGAAAGGAGATCTACGCCCCTGTGCTCAACCGCAACGCATTGGGCCAGAATCTGCTGAATGAGATATCTCAGTTTGTGGGGCAGGAGGTTGAGACTGCAGGGATCTTCCTCAAACTGCATGGAAACGCACCGCCGCCGAGAGGCCTAAGGGAAGTTCTCACCATATAGCAAACCATTTCCATCGTATGGTTCATTGCAGGCTGGACTCTGAAAATGCTAAGCGCTTGTATACTAATGGGGCAACCGCCTATCTCAGAGAAGATGACGGGGGTGGGTCCCTACGCCCAACACCTTTAGTAGGGATTAAGATCTCAAGGTGGGCCCCAGAGACACAAGACGTCTTGCGTGTTCAACAGTTAACGTTGTCATGGATGGAGCAAATGATTAAGACTGGGTACATGAATGAGTTGAGCATTGATTATCAGTTGCTAGATTGGTTTACCGCTTATGAACCGGGACACTTGCCTACTGTACAAGGCAAATATCTCTCGCAGGTGAGGTAGTCATTAGTGGCTAGTGTAGGTCTAGAGGCCCGGCAACCTGTTGCTCTTTGTGCACTAGCTCAGTTGCGACTCGATATGGACGAAAAAGACATTATAGCCATGTCAAAACAGTACCAGGCTTTGCATGTTAAGTACCAGCTCGTAGTTGATGCTTTAGCATTATTAGCGCTGCGTATATGGCGTGGTTCCGATGTTTTGAAGGATGATGGATACACAGCTGAGAGACAGCTCATTGGCCTCGAGATAGCACCTGTTGACGTCACATCGTACGACACGCGGGCAGTTCTTGTATCACAATAACCTCCGACCGAGTTGACGCCGTGCCCACCGCAGCCTGTCTCGTCATCAAACCAAGCAGAATCACAAAAAATGTTCAAATGTGTGTGAAATCATATGGGACTTAACTGCTAAGGTCATCAGTCCATATGCTTACACACTACTTAACCTACATTATCCTAAGGACAAACACACACACCCATGCCCGAGGGATGACTCGAACCTCCGCCGGGACCAGCCGCACAGTCCATGACTGCAGCGCCTGCAGAATCACAACAAACCGCATCTCTTACGGAGGACAACAAGGCAGGCGTGGTGGTCAACACTCTGACGAGAGCCCATCCCAGGTTCACAACAAACATGTGGTGGGGCTTGTTATCGCCAAAGAAGCAGGTGCTAACAGTAAAAGTGAAAGCAGATAGCCTCTGGCGGCACTTCAGTCTACGCAGTCGGTATGCAGTGCAAGAGGCGAAGGATACCAGTTTTGTCCTCTACCCTCCGACGCTTCCGACTGCCGGGATGTATCAGACTGGCCGACGAAGCAGAAACATGGTCCAGCCCAATGACAATGCGGTGCGTAAGAAAAACACGCTCCAGAACTCGAAAGACATCATATTGACGGTATGGAAAAGGTTGGTTGCTTGATTCGGTGGATGGGACCACATAGCGAGGTCATCCGTCCCATATGATTAGGAAACGACGGGGAAGGAAGGCGGCCGTGCCCTTTTCAAAGGAACTATCCCTGCATTTGCCTGAAGTGGTTAGGGAAATCACGAAAAACTTAAATCAGGATGGCCGGACACGGGTTTGAACCGTCATCCTTCCGAATGCGAGTCCAGTGTACAACCACCGTGCCACGTCGATCAGTGGTCACAGAAATGACACCCATTCTGTGAACAAAATGAATTTGGAATGAGAACAAGATTGTTTAGACAGTTTTCAGGGATCGCACTGAGTAAATACCAATAAGAGTAAATCTGCATTAAAAGTACCATCACTCCAATAATTTATCTATGAATCTGAAGACGATATTGTTTTGTTGCAGGAAGTTACTATTTTAAATTTCTCTATAACATATTTCAAGATAACAGCAAACTTGGCGCCAGAAGACAGCGCAGGTACTGTTGTTTTATGGCGGGAGGGCATTCCAGAGCCGAGATTGAGTTTTTAGATTGAGGTCGAGGGATCGGCTGTAAGGTCTACGATGTAACTCTGATTAACTTACATGCACCGTCAGGCAACAGCAACGAGTCAGCAAGATCCTACGACGAACATCAATAGCTGCACTCGCCACACGCTCTCGAAAAGGCGGTTTTTAAATTTTAATTATAAGATCCAAATAGTTGATATATCATATAGGGAAGTAGGCTACTTCATCATTTGTATCTCTAGGAGCGAGTTACAACCACATTCTATGCATCTTCTTATTCTTTGGCACGCTCTTAAACATTTTTTCGGGCGTTTTTATAGATGTATTTGTGCAATGTGGTGCTACACATCATTCCTAACTCGGATTCCGAAACGTAAAATCCAAAACAAGACGTCGATGTGAATGAGAATAAAATGTCATAATATGGCATTAATGAGAGTTTCGAGAACACCCCTATCATTATTACGCATGCATGGAAACACGTGATCAGCGAAACTCTAAACACGCTTTTCGGTACTGCGAACAATGGCATGCCAGTGTCGGCTGCTAGGCACTTCGTGTTTGTGGTGCTGTGAACGCTGCAGTCCACATGCACGGATCTACAGCTGCATGCTTTTGATCGATTGGCGCTTGGAGAACTGACTACAGCGCTCCGGTTCAATAGACCTGTGCAGTATCGTTTTCGAAATGCTTACAGAATAACGCGGGGTTCTCCTGCGAAAAAAAGACCGCTTGGTGCACTCGCCTATAGATCTGATCGGCAGAGGGGCCGAAAGAAACAGAATGCGGCCTGCCACGTGTAGATGATTTGGGCTGCGTTTTGCCAAAGTTCGCAGACTCCACGCGATCGCGAAAATGCTACCTAGTAAAGGGGCGCCCACACTACTCGTGTGGCTCGTGTACTTGTGAGACTCACGAGTAACGTCCACTGTTCAAAGAGCCGTCAATGCGAACAAGAGGTGACCGAGACGTCTAACCAATGACACCCCATACCATCACGCCGGGTGATACGCCAGTATGGCGATGACGAATACACGTTTCCCATGTGCGTTCACCGCGATGTCGCCAAACACGTCATAATGCTGTAAACAGAACCTGGATTCATCCGAAAAAATGACGTTTTGCCATTTATGCACCCAGGTCCGTCGTTGAGTACAACATGGCAGGCGCTCCTGTCTGTGATGCGGCGTCAAGGGTAACCGCAGCCGTGGTCTCCGAGCTGATAGTCCATGCTGCTGCAAACGTCGTCGTACTGTTCGTGCAGATGGTTGTTGTCTTGCAAACCTCCCTATCTGTTGACTCAGGGATCGAGACGTGGCTCCACGATCCGTTACAGCCATGCGGATAAGATGCCTGTCATCTCGACTGCTAGTGATACGAGGCCGTTGGGATCCAGCACGGCGTTCCATATTCCCCTCATGAACCCACCGATTCCATATTCTGCTAACAGACATTGGATCTCGACCAACGCGAGCAGCAATGTCGCGATACGATAAACCGCAATCGCGATAGGCTACAATCCGACCTTTATCAAAGTCGGAAACGTGATGGTACGCATTTCTCCTCCTTACACGAGGCATCAGAACAACGTTTCACCAGGCAACGCCGGTCAACTGCTGTTTGTGTATGAGAAATCGGTTGGAAACTTTCCTCATGTCAGCACGTTGTAGGTGTCGCCACCGGCGCCAAGCTTGTGTGAATGCTCTGAAAAGCTAATCATTTGCATATCACAGCATCTTCTTCCTGTCGGTTAAATTTCGCGTCTGTAGCACGTCATCTTCGTGGTGTAGCAATTTTAATGGCCAGTACTGTTTGTGATCCAAATCGGATCTTAACACTTCTGTTATGTGGTTAGCAGCTTCTGCTTTCAACTGTTCGGTTTGATTCTTAACTTGTTCACTGACTTGTTCCACGTGTTGTTTCAAAGGAGATTTGTCTTGCTAATGAACTACGTCGTTTATTCTTTGATTCACAGATGATAGGTTACTATTAAAGATATCCTGTGTTTGATTCAAGGTCTCTTGTTGTTGTTGTTTTAGTCTTGAAAAGTCAGTAGGCACGCTTTCTAATTTTTGCACAATCAGTGCAAGAGAATCGTGGGGGATGATGTTACATTATCTACTCCAATAATGAGGCTAGAAATCATTCTGGATCAATTACTGAAGTAAAATTCCGAGAATTAACACCGGCAATAGACGTAGAGGTCATAATATTGGATTCCGTATACACGTCAGTTTCAATTGGCAAAGTAACACTATTCGTCGCAGCTGAGCCGGTCAGTTATGCTTACACGGGCGAACTCGCCGTTAACCATTTGAATATTCTCATTTACAGTATTAGTCTGTGCAGTTTTCAGCAACCACTGGCTAGGTAACACCATAACAGATGACACGAACTTTCTAAAACGTTAGCACTTTTACGTAATACAACGAAAGTTGTGACAGAGGTAATGCTTGCCGTTCGTTAGTGCACGTGGCAAACTGTATCATTGTCAACAGATGCCGATCGCACTAATCAATGGCATGCGCTTGACTCATAAACAGTTTACTAGAGACAGAGTTTCTGCAATCAACGACTTCCGTCTCTGATAGCCAAAATTAATCTAACTCTGTTCCAGTCAATAGTGAATAGACCTGTTTAATGTCGATTTGGAACAACGGCACAGTCCTGCGCTCTTAACTTGGCTCTACTGTAGGTGTAGAGGGTATGTTTGTGGCTGTCAGAAACTGGTACTTCCAAGGAAAAATCGAACGCACATCACAAGCTAACCTCAGTCAAAACAGCCACCGAATTTAATATGTGTTAGCATTATGTTTTCGTCATAATCGAGTAAGCATCATATTTTACGAAAGTGTTGACTTCCACTTTAACTGTTGTTAATGACCTGTTCGTGGTCTAGTACTCAACGTCATGCAGTGCGAACGGAAAGTTGTGATATCAAACGCACCCTTTCCCTTTCTGTTTTAAGCCGTATTCCGTCTGTATGTTACGAGTCCGACAGAAGATCAGAGACAGTTTCGTTCATTTTCTAACAAGCCAGTAACAGAAAATTCTTGCGGAACCATGTTTGTGAAAGGGATCGTGGGTGTGTGTCATGGTAAGACCAACTTATCGTGGGTGTGTGTCATGGTAAGACCAACTTCGGCGCAATCAGCCATCGGCCGCTTGATACAGACCGGCGTCTGCCCAAGTGATCGCTACGCGTCGTGCATAGACCCTATGATTTCAGCGGACTTTTCCGTGCTCGAATTAGCAAGTCTAACAGTATGTAACTTTGGGTACGATATAATAATATGTTTCAGAATGCTCCGTGGCGATTTTGTATGGCATGTTGCTATAAGCCTATTTAACTATTGTCTTATTTTGTTTAAGTTTGTAGCATAGCTCGTGCCATGACAACTTGAATATTTCTCATTTTTTACGTTCGTTTATGCATTAGAAAACGGCGTCCGAAGTGGAGAAAAGTCTGACGTTTGTGACATTGTGTTCCGTTTGTGTTTAATAAAAAGGTGAAAGCAGTGAAAGCAACTGGAAAATCTGTGTTCTGAACAGAGTGTTATCGAAGAGTCAAGCTCTATCGTTTAGGGGTAAATTAATTTTGAGGTACATTAATCACCACATTCAGAAAGACAAGCAGGCGTTGATGAAGCACGTTTCTGTGATTTACTACCATGGTCAACGACAGTGGATCCAATAACCAAGTAAGCATCATGCGATACTTGCCTTCAGTAGTCATACTGAGGTTGAAACGAAGGAAGGAGAATTACGGTACAAAGTCTCACAGAAAACGAGATTAGATGTGAAGCACACCGTCGAATTGGGATAAATGGGGGAGGTAGACGTCTGTGCCCTTTCAAAGGATTGATCCTGGCATTTGCCGCAATAGATTTAAGGAGGTCGCAATAAACCTAAATCAGTGCGGCCTGATATCGATTTGTAGTGCCGTATGGTAACTTCATAAGGAGGAAACAGTGGATAAGCCGTAACAAACATTATCTCAAACAATGGTCTGTATACGTTCGCAAAAATGTATTGCTACTGACATACGATGTTTGTTCAAAAAATCCCATAACTTTGGCCACAAAGTTTTTCTACGCTTACTTCACTTACTGTGCACGCTCTCCTTCGAAATACTCTCCCCCTGAATTGATACACCTCCTGCACCACCGCGCGTCAATTTTCTTTTATCTAGTCTATGGCAGCTAATGTTCAGCCTTTCAACGGGGTTTTCAACTTTGGAAACAAAAAGAAGTCCACACGGGCAAGATCTGGAGAGTACGGAGGATGAGACAGCACAGTGATTTCGTTTTTTGCCACGCACCAACAGGGATGAATGTGCGGATGCGTTATCGTGACGCAACAGCCATGAATTGTCTCGCCACATTTCAGGCCGTTTCCATCTCTCATTTTCTCGCAGGCATCGTAATACATCCCGATAGTACCATCGAGTAACAGTTTGTCCCTCTGTCATGAAGTCATGATGAACCAATCATTGAAAGTCAAAACTATCAGCATGGCTTTGACATTTGACCTGACCTGAAAAGCTTTTTTTGGTCTTTGAGAACCATTCATGACCCACTGTGAAGAATGAACCTTGTGCTCAACGTCATAACCGTAGAACCAAATCTCATCACCAGTTATGATTCTCTTGAGGAACATCTCGTTTTCATTTGCGTGATACAAAAGCTCTTCATAGATTGCGAGGCGAAGGTCTTTCTGGTCTTAAGTCATGAGCCGTAAGACCAACTTGGCAGAAACATGATGCAGTCCAAGATCCTGTGTCATGATTTCATAACGTGATCCAACTGAAATGTTACATTCCTCTGCTTTCTCTGGGACAGTCAGTCTGCGACTGCCGCGCACAATTTCGCTGACGTCCCTTACACGAGCGTCATCGGTGGCCGCAGAAGAGCGTCCTGTGCGAGGGTCACCAACTTCCGTCCGGCCACTTTTAAACCGTGTGAACCATGCGTAACACCGAGTACGGTTTAATCACTCGTCACCACAGGCTTCCTGCATCATTTGGTGCGTCTCTGTAGAGCTTTTCTTGAGTTTCACGCAAAATTTAATGTTGACGCGTTGCCCCTCTCACTCTGCAATCTCGAAATTCTCAAACTTTGCGACACAACGTTGTACTCAACACAGCACGGAGCAATAACTAACAGACATACAACACTGAAAGTTCCGTCAGTTAGACATTAAAAACAGGCGTGTTCAGGGATGCCAACCGTATTTCCCTCCCAACACATCATTGGCGCGAAATTACGAATATTACGGAATTTTTTTGAACAGACCTCGTACAACTAGTGGCAAAAAAGTGTTTTGTGTTACGAACTGCTTCACTGGGATGTGTCCTTCGCAGCTGACATTTGTTGCCAACAAAATGAGATGCCTTGCAGCCCCAGAGTAATAAATGCAACCTGGAAGACAGCAACAAGGAGCCTGGTCGGCAAAGACGTCTACCACACGTCTTCTAATCTGGCATCAACATGTGTTTACCTTTCGCGCCCCTTACTGATCAATCACGAAGGAAGTTGGCTTTTGTTTTCTTTTGTTTGTTTTGTTATGCAGATTGCGCTTTAAATGTGTCTTAACTCTAAATCAGCAAGTCGCTACATGTGTGGAATATAAAAACTACCTGTGCATCGTCAGACGGTTTTCAAAAACGAGGCGGAATATATTCTTCACAATTTCTGTGATACTTGTGTTTCATTTTGTTCGATAACATAACGGGAAATGCTTTCAATGTCCGTTACAGTAATACAACTGGTGTTTCATCATAATACCACAGAACAAATGGATAGCTTAGTTACACATGAAGTCTTTCGTCATACTCAAGTAGCTTTACCTGGCTCCAACGCAAATACGACAATATGGGTGTGAGAGTAGTTGCTACATGAAACACAGTTAACAGAGTATTTACTGATACGTTTTCATTTACAGATTTGTGCATTTTCAGTAGAAGTTCCGCAGTATTTTATGTTTCTTATCTCTAATCTACTGGTTTCTGACAGTAGCGAGACGTCTTGTGATGACAAAACATCTAAAGATGCCATTCTGAATGCGATATAACTGTTTGTAGCTCTGTCACAGAGGAGGTAAAATGTCATTCGTGCCAGGTTGGAACCGAGTGCTACTGCCTCTTACTTTTCGTGGAGCAAGCGACCAACTGCAGCGTTCATCGCCTCCTCATTGCCCATGTGATGGCTGATACGGATAATACGCAATGCAGACAATGAGATTAGTCGTAGCTGCTGCGTGAAAGTAATCTCCTCTGTCTGTAAACATAAACTTGACAAGTCGATGAGACACCAGAATGCAATTCATTCATAATCTTTGATTGGTATACCATTTACATATCAAGTGAATCTTGTAAGATAATTCTCTGTCATTCCAGGAAGTAACAAAACTATCACAGCCTCACCTGACATGTTCCACAACGTTGTCATCACCCTATCACAGTCGTAGCAGAACGATTGTGTTTCTACAGGCAATATCTTTCTTGAGAGGGATAACAATTCAAGAGTGCATCCTGAACGTCAACGATGCAGCAGTTTAATTACTTTTCCTACGACGTCGTGAGGAGTATTCTAGTATTTATGAAGAGGGAGGAGAATGGAAAGAACACCGCAATACATGCGAAAGAAAATAAACGTACTCCACTGAGTTACCGATCCATTTAATTGAAATCAACAAGTAGCAGGACGTTTGAACAAAACTTTGCTCCAACGTTATGAAATACTCCGAAATATATTACGTATTGACATTAAACCAGCATGCATTTGGATAGAATCATCCTTGTGAGGCACAACTGGCACTTCATTCGCACGTCGTAGTGCGTACAGGGGCTCTAAGTTTCAAAAAGGCTTTTGATATCATTCCTCATAACGGGCTTCCAACCACATTGCTTCCTTATGCATTACTGTCTCAGCTGTGCGACTGAATTCGTGATTTGCTGCCTGAAAGGTCACAGTTAGCAGTAACTGACGGGACGTAATCTAGTAAAATGAAAGTAATGAGTGTGTCTCCGTAAGTAAAGTGATGTAGACCTTGTGCTATATCTAGTATATATAAGCTATTTAGCAGACAATCCGGACATTTCTCTTATATTTGTGGTAGGTAATGCTGCCGTCCAGTAAACTCCTCAGGAAAGCAAAGCTAATTCCAAAATGGTGTTGAAAATATATCTTCACGTTGCAAAACGTTCCAATTGACCTTAATAAAATTTGTGAGGTTCTCCACATGAATAAAAAACAATTCCGTTAAATTTAGCTTACACGATATACCAGTCAAATTTCAAGGTCATCGATTCATCTAAATATGTAGGAGCGACGATCACGAACAACTTGAAATAGAACCGTCATATTGAAAATATTGTGGGAAAGGAAGCCCAAAGGCCGTGTTTTATTGGCCTCCGCCACACACCGTTGGGTGGCTTGCGGAGTATAAATGTAGATGTAGATGTAGAAGATGAAACAAATCAGTTAAAGTGAGCGCCTACAACACTTGTTCGTTCCTTCGTGAGTATTCCTGTGCGGTGTGGCATCCGTGCGAGGTAGGTCTGTCGGAAGACATCGGAAAAGTTCGAAGAAGGGCAGTTCGTTTTGTATTATCACGAAATAGGGGATACTGTGTCACGAATATGGTAAACAACTTTGAATGGAAATTATTGAAACGTAGGTGCTTTAGATTGTAACTAGGTGTTTTCAGTAAATTCGAATCGCCAACCTTCTCCGCTGAACGCCACGATATTTTGTTTACCGCAACATACATGGGAGACATGACCATTGTGATGAGAGACATCAGTACTCGCACCGTAAAGTTCACTTGTTCATTATTTCCATGGGTTTTTGGAGAGTGAAATAGCAGGGAAATAATGTGAAAGTGATTCTAATAACTCCCGGCCAAGAACTTAATTGTGAATTGCAGAGTATTCATGTAGATGTAGATACGGATGTCAAGGCGGAGAAGGGGGCAACAGGAAAGAGGGAGGGATCTAGGAAAGGATAGGAGTGGAGAAGTGCAAAATAAAAGAGTGAAAAGCTTGCAAATTATTCCTTGCTTAAACGTATACCACCGTTATTTTTATCTTGGGACCGATAAAAAAGGGAAAGAATGTTTTCAGAACGAAGAATGGCAGTGTAGATAGTAGATATAGTACTAAAATCAGTGAAATATCCAGCTGGAGAAGTGTAAACTTCACTCTTCGGGTGTGGCTCTTATGCTTACTGCAAGGAACATTGTACCGATAGACCTCACCTCACATCGTGTAAAGGCTGTAATATTATGCTTTTAAAACAAATACTCCTGCAACAACACCAAAAATAATTGATTCAGTATCGCTCAAATCTTCGGTTAAACAAGTGTTAACTCATTCCCGTGTTATGAACTTATACTTGCTACAATGAATATCGAACCGAGGACATTGAATCGTGCGTTGAATATACTATAAAATAAGCACTTAGCACTATCCAACAGTTCTTAAACATACATTAAGCAAAGAAGTTTCACATACTGTGGTGAGCAGAAGACTTCGCCAATAACTTAAAGCTTGTACGACCAAACTAACACTTTAATCAACACTGAGCGAACAATCCGGGATGGGTGGACGCGCTTTTATTGTGAGTGGTGCCAGCGCGTCTTAGGAGGAAAGAGACGTAATCTCCAAAAAACATGATAGCCATTTCTATGTTAAGCTGCGTGTGTACACCAGCCTTGGCTCTACAGGAATACGAAGCAAAAAACAGATGTGAGTATCGCTGTCTCGATTTTCACTTTAAAACTATACTTGGTGTTATAAATCGTGGTAATGAGTATAAAATCAAGGTACAGTATTGCTTCCTATGATACATTAAAAAATTGCAGTTTGCACCACCAGCTGCACGTTGACTGTGATCACGTTAATCGCGTATTAACCATTCGGTGGGAAGTGTAGGATCGTACTGTCAGAAAGCAGGACGCCACATGGTGTAAGGTCGTAATAAAGTCATCCATCTTACCGGATTTATAAAGTAATGTCATGTCCACAGGATTGCAGGCCATGAAGAGTGATGCTAGACGGAGAATATACACATACAACAGATGCCGTGGTATGTGAGGAATCACTCAAAATGCAACGTTAGCTTAGACATTAGATTGAGATCGTACACAAAATCCTGCTACAAATACAATGGCTTCCTAGCAGAAGAAATGTTGTCTGCGACTTGGAATCATGTCTTTCCATTTTACCATACGCTTGTGTTGGAGATATCTTTTTAATGATTACCAC